>NW_024041150.1:22187015-22607015 GCF_014851395.1 Micropterus salmoides | reverse complement strand
CTGGCTGTTTATGTTACAAACTGTCAAGAATACAGCAAGACCTCTTAAACTATGAGAGAGGAGCGATTAAGTTACTGACCCATGAGTGCCATAGTATACGTTATTCATCGTTCTGCCCTTAGTCATCTCCAGAATGTGTTCATCTTCACATCAAGGGGGTCAAGAGGACTCCGTTACTTTAGATGCAGGTTATCATGGTGATGTGTGTAAGGGTCAGGCCAAGTTTGGCCACGCTGTCTCCCTCCATCTTTCTCTCTGTGAACATCCTAACATCCGCCCCCATCTGCATATTCCCAGAGTGACAAAACTAGTTAGCCGAGTAATAAATCAAACCTCGGCTGCCCAATTTGGTTTCCTAATGTAATTAATAAGTGCTAAAAGCATTTAACTGGCCATAATTTGCGGATGCCACTTTGAAGTGACTATTTAAGGAAAGCTTTGTGTGCCCGTGGAAGAAAATATTATGCTGGCACTGCTATCTATGCAAGACATTGTACGCAATGGAAGCACAACACTGTAGTTATCTATATAATTAGAAACTTCCAGTGAAAACTGAGAAAAGTTTGACTACATCAAGATCTATTAACATAAGTTATCAGTATTGGGGGAAAACATTATCTGATGGAGCATTTGTAATCAAATATAGTTATGAGACAGAAAGGCATTTAGTTTAGTACAGACACATCACTAATATATTTTCCAATATGCACAGTAATTTTTGCAGATTATTTACCCCTGATTGTATTGGATTAGATTCTAAGATTAACAGATATATGCAGATAGACAGATACAGTAATATAGATAAATGTATGTTATGTTTTATTTTGACATGATAATCCAAAATCTGTCACAGATTAGATTTTTAAAGTAACTTTCCTGACCCTGACAATTTTTATTAATTGCTTCACTTTCACATTGCCTTGAGTAAACCACTATCGACACTTCCTCACACTGTACTCCAGCCTATCAAAAAGATTGACTCTGTCAAAAAGGATCTATCAATTAAATCTCTATTTACTTGGGACCCAATCCTTGCAGCCACTTCCAGACTTGCCTAATCCCCTTCTTCACTTTCTCTCTGCAGCAAACCACTGAGAGGATAGTGCAGCCAGAAGTGAGCAGAGGGAAGACGAGAGGGAGGAAGTAGAGAGGGGTGATTGCCGAAGAGCAAAGCTTGTCATGAGTGGATTTATGGCTGGGGAGACAGCGGCGGGAGGCGGGCGAATTGATGGGTGACACATAATCAGCTTCCTTATCGCGGCCCCGCAAAACTGGATTGCATCCAGAGGCTTGTGATCCGTCCGGATTTGGCTAATGTCTCCCACTCCTCTCCTGAGCCCCGACAGCTCTCCGTTATCAGGGCCTGGCCTGGGCTTCCTTTCCTTTTCTCTGACTGCTATCCCTCCAAGCCTCCATTCGCTGCCTCCTCCGTGCTGTCTGTATCTTGACAGTGTGTCAGGTGAAGAGGCAACTAAGGGTGTGTTGACCAGGTCTGTCCGTCCACTTCTTCCTGCCTCATTCTCACTCTCCGGTGCTATTTTAGCCTCCCTCTACCTCTTTCAGCAATACTTCCTTAAATATCACACTAAAGTTACCACAAAATAAAACTCCAAATGCCCTTCTCAAATCAGAACCAATTGTTTACAGTAGTGTTGGCAGATATAGAACCAAACCTATAATGCGTCGCTGCTGTTGAAAACAACTAAATGAGTCTCTGTAAACAGTTCTTGTTTGCATTTTGTAAACCCAACATGCCAGTTTTGACAGTGATGTTTATTGTTTCGTGACTGGAGTTACAACAGCAACAGCTCGAGGAAGGAGTGATTCACAGCTTCCAGAGTGGTGGGGTTCAAAGCTTCACAAAGTGGTTTTGGGGTGAAATGGAGCTATGCTATGACATAATGCTCTGGTTCACTCGCACGAGCGCTGCACCACTCTCAAAAATCTCTCACGAAGTGGATGGTAAAATACTGTTTCTCTCATAAAATGTTATTGGAGGGACTGGTGAGGATGGCGGGAATGACAGTGCAAAGAAAAAACAGAAATACAGGCAGTATTGCATGTACAATTGTAATATTCCACATAGTGAGCCATCTAATACAGAGACAAAAATACTGGTTAAGGTCAAAGGGACAGGTGCATGCAGGTGTTAACAAAGGAAGCGTATTGTTGTTTGACCTGCTGATTTGGCCTTTTTATCACACAGGTGGTTAGGCTATTTCTTCTCTAAGTCATCTCGGTCCAATCTGCTCTCCACTATCAAAAGACAAATGCAGACCTCTAGGGCAGTCAGACAGAGAAGTAAATTGGGAAATAAGCAAACCCGAACCGGACACAAGCCCACAGATCTGTTCAACAAAATAGTCTTAACTGAAGCTAAACCCAATGCTTTCTGGACCCCAGGTAGCAGAACTCTACCCAATGATTTCAGCAGTATTGCTGTTGAATGTGTAGACACTGACAATCTCCAGTGTGACTTGGTACAAAGTGAGAAAATGATCACTTAAAATGACAACTCTGTGGTGTTTGCTGTGGTTTCTCTATTGGCAAGCAGAATGCAGACACAGTAATGAGATCAATTGCTCTGCTTCAGAGCTAACATGAAGCTGAGTGAACCTCCTCACATAAAAGATAATGTACCAAGATCAGGCTAGCTAACACACCAAAATGTTTATTTAAATACCATAGGATACAGTACCTACAGTAATGTACTGCATCACAGGACTAACACTAAGAAATAGGGCTGGACAAATAATTGAAAAGTAATCGAAACCGAAATTCAGAGCCTCTAACCAACGTAATTTCCCCGTGTTGGTTATTTAGGTTATTTAATCCTGGTAATGTTGTGTGTTTATGTACTTTCCCCTTGAAACACTGCATGCGTAGTCACGTGACTCCGCCCCATTCTGTCCTGCTCAATATTAAATTATGGACTGACGATTAACCAAAACAATAGCACTTTGATGCTTTTTTGTGTCTATGTGACTAATGGGGACGCTTTTTTTGAAATAGGTCCAGTTTTGAGGGAGCACGTTTCAGACAGGGCTGCAATGTTATACTTGCAATTGTGCCGCATCAAACATCGTCCACTAATTTGCCTGTTTTGTAACTTGCCCTTTAACTGAAATTGTCATTGACTGATTTTTTTTTTAAACAATGACAGAAAAATAGGAAGACCATCTGTCATTTTGTCAGATTAAGACTAAGGGCGATCTACCATAACGTTAACTAATTCACATGCAACACTGTCAATAACCACATGTAAACCACCAGTAGTAGACTCCCTGTCCAGTTGATTAATTAGCTATTGCCTAGTAGTCTTTTCACATGCATGACCTTGTTGTCTAGCCAGCTTTAGCCACTGCACTAGTAGATTGGTAGGCTGTAGTGTATCGCAACATAGCCTAGATATCGCAAAATGTCACAGCAGCTGATTGTCCAAAGTTTCTTTAGAAAAAGTCCAATAATTGTAGTGTTTGATAAACGAGATAAACAAATAAGAACTGATGCGGTGGATGGTGAAGGACAAGCAAAGTAAGAGTGATAATGTTTATCTGTCAGCGGCAGCTAATGTTACAGGCGAAGCAAGTGGCAGCAAGGAGGTAAAAATCCTTCATCTGCTTTGTTTGGTGACATGTAAAGTGACCACATGGTTGTGTAAAATTGAAATGACAGAATAGTTACAATTTTTATCACCCTGTGTGTCAAAATGACTCAACAACATCTGCTCGGATGACACTACTCATGAACCTATATGCACCTGCCTGTTATATAATGAACTATTCAAACTACCATTCACAACATTAAGTGGCGTACCAACACACACTTGGACTTATTTACCAGAATACATCCGACATTAATCTCACACCGAGTGCCTGATACACTGTTAAGTGCTGACACAAGGTTTCAGTATCCGTCACGGACCATTTAGGCATTGTACAATGATATCATACATACACAGACAACAGAAACACACAGCATTTCTTGAATATTAAAACAGCTTCAGTTCATCTACTTTAGCTGAATATTCAATAAGCTGTACAACAGTAAATAGCAAAGTAATCATCCCTTTTAAAGTAAACAAGTACGCACAAATAATTATATTTTACATCCTCTGTAGTGGCTATTTGTTTATTGCTAACAAACAGACATCCCTCTTCATGCTCAAATATGTTCTGTTGTTTGGCACTGTATAGTTCATCACAGAGTTAAGGACAACTCAGCGCACACATTGCAAATGTCTGTCCTTAGAGAAAATGAATACAAGGTAAAGATACACCGATTGCCAATGCCATTTTGAATGACATAAAACAAAACCAGCCAATGGTGGCATAATATGATAAGCTCATTACACATGAAATATTACATTTACATATAAATTAAGTCACAACTCACTCTGCTGTTATTCTGTCTTATCAGTAAAAAGTAGGGTGATTTTTTTTTTTTTAAAACAGTTGACAATGCATTAAAACAGAGACAAAAGTGCTGTTCTTTCTCTGGACAGCATCAACATTAGTGCTAACCAAGTCACTTTAAATTAAGTTGTTATTGCTGCATAATGCTTTCTGAGTATCAAAGAAGCCACATGTGGACACAAGATTTTTCTTCTTTTTTTTTTTTAAAAGGCCAAATCCACACAAACACACACACACAAAATAAAACAACAACAACTGTTTTTGGTGGGCCTGTCAAAGCTCATACATTTGCTTTGTCAATTCTATCAAAAAAATTTAACACAACAAAAATCCCAAAATACAATAACACATCATTACACACCCACCACGCTGTTAAAGCACCACAAAGTAAGAGTCTACAGCCGCGTTACTGGCTCTGTGAGGCTGAAATTAGGCATCACGGTGCTTTGAGCTAAAGCTAATTAGTAGTAGCACCTTCATCCTGAGGAGGACATGAATGTGCAAACCAAATGTCATGGAAATCCATCCATCTGCATGAAGCAACGCGCACCGCAATGCGAGCTCGCGTACGCCGCTGTCAAATTAGTTGAACTTTTGCGCTGAACCCAGCTTCCATGCAGTGCAAATCGCTTCTTTTCTGAAAGGGCCTTTATGGAAGAACGTAGTCCTCTCAAGACCTTCAGTCACTGAACATTAACATAACATCCTGTTACCTCCTCTTGTCTGTGTTGAGACAATGTTGCCAGGTGCAAAACTCTAACAAGAGCTTATAGACTTCCAGGACTATACCATGTAACTGCATTTCCTCTAAAACTTAGATGGATGGACAGTTCAGTTTATTCCTCTCCTTAAAACAATTTCAGTTTGTACATGTTAACAATGAGTCCTCCATGCATGCCAAAGTTAGTCATGGAGTTCCACAAGGATCTGTCTTCGGACCAATCCTGTTCACTTTATATATGCTTTCTTTAGGCAATATTATCAGGAAATATTCCATAAACTTTCATTGTTATGCAGATGATACTCAGTTATATCCATCAATTAAGCCAGATGAAACTAATCAGTTAGCTAAACTTCAAATCTGGATGACCTGTAATTTTCAGTTTAAATGTTAAACTCAGATAAAACTGAAGTTATTGTTCTGGGGCCCAAGCACCTCCATGACGCATTATCTATAGATGGCCTCCAGCACCACTCTGAGGAATCTTGGAGTTATCTTTGATCAGGACATGTCGTATAAGTCTTAAGCCTTTTTTCACCTACGTAATATTGTGAAAATTAGGAACATCCTATCAAAATGATGCAGAAAAACTAGTCCATGCATTTGTTACTTCTTGGCTGGATTACTGAATTCCTCATTATCAGGCAAAAAGTCCAGTAAGACTCTTCAGCTGATCCAGAATGCTGCAGCACGTGTTCTGACAGGAACCAGGAAAAGAGATCATATTTCTCCTGTCTTAGCTTCTTTGCATTGGCTTCCAGTAAAATCCAGAATAGAATTTAAAATCATTCTTCTTACCTACAAAGCTCTTAATAGTCAGGCACCATCTTATCTTAAAGAGCTCATAGTACCTTATTACCCCACCAGAGCACTGCGCTCCCAGAATGCAGGGTTACTTGTGGTTCCTAGAGTCTCCAAAAGTAGAATGGGAGCCAGAGCGTTCAGCTATCAAGCTCCTCTCCTGTGGAACCAGGTTCAAGTTTGGGTTCAGGAGGCAGACACCATCTCCACATTTAAGAGTAGGCTTAAGACTTTCCTCTTTGATAAAGTTTATAGTTAGGGCTGGCTCAGGTGAGTCCTGAACCATCCCTTAGTTATGCTGCTATAGGCCTAGACTGCCAGGGGATTTCCCATGATGCACTGAGCTCCTCTCTCCTCCTCTTTTCTCTCCTTCTGTATGCAACCTCATCCCATTATTGCATGTTACTAACTCGACTTCTCCCCTTTCCCGTAGTCTTGTGCTTTCTCGTCCCTCTCTTCTTCCGACACTTCCTGCAGGTGTTTCTGGCTCTGGAGCTGTGGAGTCTGGATCTGTGGTTGTGAGTCACCTGCTGCCCTCGTGTTCCTGCTCGACACCCTCTGCTACAATTATTGTTACTAGTCCTATTGTTATTATTGTTATTATCATCATTAACATTACGATTATTATGATAAACGTAACTGTATATATCTGTACCATTTTTCATATAGTCTATAGCAACATCAGCTTTACTGTCTGTACCGCTGTGTGTATATTGTATAGGCTGCCTCCCTCCCCTCTCTCTCTCCTTCCATCCCTCTCTCTCTTTCTCTCTGTTCCTCTCTTGCCCTCTCTCTCTCTCTCCTTCACCCCCAACCAGTCGAGGCAGATGGCCGCCCACCCTGAGCCATGGTTCTGCTCGAGGTTTCTGCCTCTTAAAAGGAAGTTTTTCCTTGCCTGGAATTGTTGGGCTTCTGTAAATAACATGACAGAGTATGGTCTAGACATGCTCTCTTAAAAAAGCGCTGTGAGATAACTGTTGTTGTGATTTGGCGCTATATAAATAAAATTCAATTGAATTAATCACAATTTCCCCTGGGGGATAAATGAAGTTAATATTCCTATTATATTAATAATATTTACATATTATAGAAAAATTATTGTTAATGTTATTAAAAATTAAAGATCAACTTAAGTCATTACTAGTGTTGTGAAATTAATTAATAAATAATAATCGTGACTATAATCGTACCAACAAAATCTGTAATTGTTGCATCCCTACAAGGGATTCGTCTTTGGTGAATCCCCTGTAGGATTCGTCATCTGGGGACTGTGAATGTCAGCACCAATTTTCATGGCAATCCATTCAATAGTTGAGAAATTTCTGTGTGGACCAAAGTGGTGGACTGATAGACAGACAGACCAACCAACATTGCCACACATATAGCCACAATGCTAGTGTAGCTCTACAAATATGGTTATATACAAAATATTTTTTAGTAGTTATATTTTTCTTAATTTTAATATTCCAGAAGTTCACAGAATGTTTTCCGTGAAAATAAGTCTTTTAAATAATTATGATAGCATCAGTTTTTGTTTGTAGTAAAATAAGCCGCTACATATATGTGATCGATACATTTTGCCCTGTATTTGTATTAGCAGCAAAAAAGTGGAACCCATCTGAACCACCATACACAAGGTCAAACAGCCACAGCTGGTATTACAATCATTTGTGGTTTTTATTTCTGCTAATCCTTCTTGTGGACCAATGCTCATGTCCTTTAATCGTAGAATAATGATGATGGTTACATTCTGGGTTAGGTATACCGTAGCCCTCCAGATATCAATAACTTAAAGAGATTCTGCTGCAAAAACAGTAAAGATTAGGAAGAAAGATGTTTGCTGCCATTATGATTCCTGGACTATTGGATTCTCTTCAATGTTTCTGAAAAGTGGCCATTTAAAAAAGGTGGCTACGTGACGGTTTCTCAGTCATTCTCCATATCCTCCTCCTCCTGTAGGGCTGCAATTTTCCCAAGATGCAACATCCTGGTGACAAATGGTTGCTTAAAAAGCAGTTTAAGAGGATTACTGTCTGTGTCTGCGCTGTGTGTGAATATATGAGAGCATGAGAGAGAGAGTGACAGAGAAAAGAGAGGCCAAGTAACATCAGCCCACCCCTACTGATTTATTGTTTGTGGAACTACATGAGGAAAACATTTACTTTGGCGAGTTAGCCAAAGGAAGGGGGAACATGATGGTTTACTTCATCACCTGAAAGTGATGAAGCCCTCTGGAAGCTTGCGACAAAATTTCACGGCAGGAAAAAAACTTTTAAACTGAGTGTGTTTTAGTTACTGTCTAAATATACTGTTTCAATGTTGCCCTACTCAAAGCTCTGGAAGCGTATTTACATTGAGAGGCTCATTGTTTGGAACTCTGTGTAGTTCCTTCCAATGTTATTACTCTTTAAAACAGTGTGGGTGTTTGCCCAGGGCAGAAAACTGACTGACATTTGTTGTTTTGGAGTTGGAGGATAGGTTTTCATTTTCTTGAATGAGTGCCCCATGACGGTCATTAGTTATCACACAGCACCATCTCATATTGATCACTTGGAGTAGTCAGGCTATCTGATACCACCTTGTCTCAGTGGTCAACTATGGAGAGATTCACCATCTCCTCTAGATCAACAGCATAAAAAAAATCTGCACAAAGAACACACATCATGTGTATAGGCCTTTCATGTCAAAACACAGTGTTCAGTATTGACTAACGATGGACACATTTTACCACTTGACGAAGCACAGTATGGACAAAAGCACACACCGAAAAACAGAACTGAAATCCAACTCTTCCCATGTACCCCACACATGGTTAATGTAATTATGAATGTTTGATCTGGATCGTGGGAACTGCTTGCATGCATGATAAATAACAGGTCTGTCCAGTCATTAGAGAGCAGTCGAGTTGTTCGCGTGGGTTGCGCTTGGCAAGTTTTCCCTGAGGTTTGGAAGCTGCCATGGTGTATGTGGTCAGCAGGTCAGACATATCTGGCAGCTCATAGTTCAACTGTTCCACTGTCCGCAGACTCAAAGTGTGTTCTTTAAACAAAAACACTTTTACGAGACAGCCTTCAAATGTAGGGAAAGTTACCACTGGATTCAATCTTAACTGACATGATTTCATACAGACCACAGCTGTGTGACAATGGAAAGCTATTTTACCAACCTGTTTTATTTTCTTTTATTTCTAAATGCATTTTAAGCCAAGAGTCCTTGATACTGACATTTATATTTTAGCTAAAGTGTGTGTACCTAAAATGTGTGTGTGTGTGTGTGTGTGTGTGTGTGTGTGTGTGTGTGTGTGTGTGTGTGTGTGTGTGTGTGTGTGTGTGTGTGTATGTGTATATACTGTGTGCTGGTCTTAACCGGACTTGAGAGTGGTCTTATGACTGATACTGTGTGTTTGTTTTTCCTTGATTAACTTGTGAATACAAGTACAAGCTGTCTCTTCTTAATTACTTAAAGCAAAGAATATCGTTTTTAATATAGTCAGCTAGTTGAAATAGACCTGTGAGTAACCGCGACGTGCATTCAGTTGTCGGCAGCACGGCATTAACGCAACTCTGCACAAGGCCGGTGAATGGCAGGCGAGAGAGAGAGAGAGAGAAAAGGGTCTTCAAAAAGCCTCAGTTTAGATGGAAGTTTACAGTGTAAGTTGAATGAATAGAGACTGCAGCTATTCGAGATGTATTTAACAAACAATTAAACATGTTAAGAGTATAAAATAACTTATAAGTCTTTGGTTTTGTTGTAACACTGATAAATAACTTTTGGAGGGAAGGACAGTAAAAACTGTCTTGGGGCCAGTAAGTTTCAAAAGTTTAACATTGAGCCCTGCATAGGAAAATGACTGCATATTTATTGGCCCTCAATGCTGCTATTGTTGGAGTAATTTACTTGTGCTGTGTAACTCATTAGGATAAGATCAAGTTCTACTTAACTGGAAACTTTTGATGGAAGTCTGTGTGTGCTGTTTAAACTACAGCAAGTGTTAACACTTTCCACATCTGTGAGTACTCGAGGGACTACTAGGGTCAGCGTAACGAAAAATAAAAAGTCAAAGGGTGTACATGTAGGTTGTGTGCGGACATCTTTGATACATCGTTGTCCGCGCGCCCACTAGGGCACCAACCGATCGACCACTCATGTGTGTAACAAGCTACAGTCTATGGTAACGAGTCCGCCAAGCTGACTCCAGAAAGTACTACAAACAGAAGTAGTCCGCATTTGTGGCGTCACTTTTTAACTCCCTTGGTACCCCCCATTTGCATCATTTTTCAACGGTTAGGGCTCCGAGGACATATGTGACAACTTGGGGGTGAGAACGGGTTGCCTAAACACAGATCTCCAGGGATTACACAAGAAAGTAGAATTAACTTACATGCATCAGCAATAAAAAAAAATGTTTGGCAGTTCAATCAAAACAGTTTCATATTGATTGTAGCCAATAAAGCAGCCGATTTGTCACTATAGAGTAATACGGCTGCCAAGGTGTCAAGTAAGCTGCTAAATTGCAACAAAGCTGTCAAGTTGGCAAGTGGAGGCCAGGCTGTGTATGAAAAAAATGAATAAGTGACATTCAAAGGTGCCATCTCGTCTGTTAGATCATGTTCTACTTTGCCACAGAAAAATTACTTTTGTATGTAATAAGTCATTTTCCCCAATCATGTTTCTATTCTAATATGCATCATCATGCGTGTATAGTGGACAGTGAAGGGATTTTTACTTTGGTTTCATGTGTGAAACCTTGAATATAACTGAATACATCGTCTCGAAACAAAAGCTGACTGTTGGAGGACAAAATGCTACTTTCAAAGAATCCTTTAAAACCTACACTGCGACGTTTCATGACACTTGCTGATAGAAAAACCTGTCCAACAATAATAAATTGAGGTGAAAAGAGGAGGGAGCATGGAAAACGTCCTTTGTGACACTGCCGCTCACTCTGGTGAACACGCATTGAAGTGCTCCCTCCCTCTCTGATCTATGGACTGTCAGGATGGATATTTGCTGAAATACGTTATCCCATTTCTGCCACACCAATATGAACTGCCCCTGACACCAGCTGAAGTAAATGGGGAGTTTAAAGAAACCCTTTTCTACTGTATATAATTTAAAGCTTTGGTGAGTAAGCCTAACTAGAAAAGTATGTGAAAGATATCAGTTGGATGACGACGCAGCATTTCCAGCGTTTCCAAAATACATGTTTTGTTGTTTCTGAGGGTTTTTGTGTTGGGAAAGATGATTCATACTGTAGATGGACCAAACAGGATTGTGGTTGAAACCGTGACATTTTGACTCCAATTTAGGTCTGGGATTATTCACAGGAAGGATCCAGTGAAGTTCAGCATGCCGCACAGAAAGGACACATGTGGGTAACCTCAGAGTATAACGTTCTTCAACAACAAGTCTCTCACTTTGTTTGTTTATATGTTCCAGAAGTACGGAGATAATCGAGTGGTTAGCTTCTGCCTCTTGAACCACATATGGACCTCCACTTTCTTCAAACTAAATCGCATCACGGTGTCTCCCCAGTTCACTCTCCCTGAGTAAAGAAAATAAAATTAGCTAAATGTGCAACCAACTTTTTTTTTTTTTTTTTAAGTTGGTATTATTATATTTGGTAATATTGTTGTTTTATGATATGGCCATTAAACAATGGCCCCTGTTTACCACCCTACCCAACCATGGTGGTCAAAAGGTAATACTTCTTGTGTGTACATGTTTATTTACAACAAGTACTAAATATTGAGGAACCCAACACTAAAGTTACATAAACAAAAAGGAAAATGATGACTGCAGACGTCCACTGTGTGCCTGTGCAAGCTTATTTTGCAGCTGAAGACAAGGACAGCCTAGACAACAGACCACCATGGATAACTTGGCGAAAAAGACTGACCTAGAAATGTGCTCCCCTCGCTCAGAGACTACAGTGGAAATGTCCCTCCCATATGCACTCATGCCTCAACTGCTCTGGTCAAGTCCAAGTTGTGGGTAACCGAGTGTGAAATGGCATTGCTGTAATGGAGTATCTGCATTCACCAAACAAACACAGAGGTAAATAAAGTTGTTATCCTTCATCTGTACATGAGAAATGAAGCATATGCATACATGATTCAGTTCGATTACAGCAACTTGTTACATCTCTGTTTTAGTCATCAACAGATTAAACAAAAAAGTTTAGGGTAAACCTGCGGGTGTAACGTCTGGTGATGATTAAATGTGGCATGAAATGTGGGTATTCTACCTCTAAAGCAAATCATTCTTCCTCCTACGAACTGTTGTGGGGTAACGTAAATAGATTGAAGAGGTCTTTGAGAATCCACGACAGCTCCACAAACATTAACATTTTCATTCTCCTCTCATCGCTAACAGCCCCAGGGAGACGCAACCATGCGTATTCTATTAACAAAAGGCACGCCCAGTGCTCCCAAGTCTCAGCCTCGATTCATACACATCCACAAATCCCTTGGCAAAAGCTGTTTGTGTTCACTAGAGCCTGCAAGAGGGACAGAAAGAAAAAAACACACTGAGACAAAGACGGAGAAAGGAGAGAGAGATGTAAGAAAAGCTGAAGAACAAACCTACAGAAAACGTCACTTCTTGCAACATAACACAGCCCTGGCTGCAGACTCCTACCACGCACACAGTTAACTGTAACAAAATCAAAGTACAATAAAATACTATGTTAAAACCTTGTTAAAAGTCAAGGAACAGAAAGGCCAGAGCCAACTAATGTTAATGATCAAGAGGTATAAGGTCTTACACGGCTGCCTGCACACGTTGCAAGGCATATTTAAGTTAGAAATAATCATTATTTACTTCCTGTATTCTCATTGTCTTTTGAATGGTAGCCTCACAGTTTTCTGATCAACTTACAGCAGTAATGTGCGCATTAAAATGGCAAACAAGTGTCCAAATATATCAGTTTTATTAACTTCAATCGCTAGGACACATCTTACTTCAAATCTATCATGTAAAATCCAAATTATTTTGAATGTAAATTAGCTTTTGCCTGGATAATCTATGATTTAGAAACAAAATAGACTAAAATTTAATAGCTGTGCATTTTTTCCTTAATATTTGCAGGTTAATGTCAACTAATAAATCTGAATTGCAACAAATGACAATTTCTGTTTCTTCTCGGCTCAGACCTGGGTGCTGGTCTGAGCCGAGTGGTGAGTGTTTCCAGGGCACAATAGATTTTGGGTGGCATGTCACTTTAAGAAAAGCTTCCCTTTCCGTGCAGTGCAGTCCAGATGACATGTTTTTGACACGATCTTAGACAAGTACACACACACACACACACACACACACACACACACACACCTGCAATGTCACTGTGTAAAATATCTGCAGAGCGGTGACATCATCAATAGAAGGCTTTGAGCCATGAAGAGTGCAGGAGATGTGGTTCATCTGGCTACAGGCAGCACAGGCTGGGATTAAAAAGCCTGGTGCTACCCGGGGCAGGTAAAGCAGAGGACATTGTGAATCCGAATTTTCATACAAGGATATGATAATACAGAAAAATCACCATTGTGCAGTAACTGCCATCCTGCCCTCTCTCAAATAGGTGACTCTGATGCACCGTGTTCATTAACCCGAGAATGAATATTATACTTCACAGAAAGCAAAATATCCCTTGCAATTCAATAGCTTGCTTCTTTGCACACCTTTGCAAGTTCCCTGCAGTCGAGACACATGGACAGCGGGGATCATTTTCTTGTCTGATAGAAAATGAATGCATAGTTAATTTCACAGTAGGTACATGTAGAGCCAAGTAGAATTGCTGATGGAGGGAAGTTGTTTGCCCAGCATGTAGGCAACACATCACTGACATTTGCCTCTATTCATTTGTGCTAGGTCTCGGGCCTGCTGTGAGCTAGACCAGTCAGAATAGCAAAATGGTCACCTTGGTGGGCAAAGTTGAAGAGCCAATCACACTTAAGAGCTGGCTTCTCTCAGGCTGTAATGAAATAGGCATGGTCACATACAAACCATATTTTGAAATGGCCTGGTATATAGTTCAGCACCACAAGATTGGCCTGATTCGATCATTAGGGCCCTGCTATCAGCCTGTCTAGGTTTTGGCTTGCAAGAGCAAATTTATAAACTGTGGGACAGGCAGAAATAGTTTGATGTGTGTTAATGCATTCCCTATAAAAGTGTTAAATGAATGTAGTTTGGTCTTGATCTGTGTATTATATGACCACAAGCAATGTTTTACAGCACACATTTGAGTTAGTTAGAGAATCAGCCCAATAAGTTTTGCTGTTGCTATTTCTGAATCCAACTTTCTTGGACTCCAAGTACTGCACTGGGCTCTGATAGTGAAAGGTGTTTATCATGTAATGGTATCCACAGTGGAGCCACTGCAGGGCGCAGATAGCAAGCTGCTGTTTTCAGATCAGTTCTGTTCCAGCAGTCATAATGGCTGCCGCTATGATTAAAGATTGAGAGAGAGTGTTCTTGGACCTTCATCATTGCGTCTCTCTGGGGCAAGTTAGGACTGAAGTGATTCATCGCTCAAATGACACACAAACGCAATTGTGTTGTTAGGCTTTCTGTATAATTATGTCCTTCCCATATTCCCTGACCTGCGAAGTCCCACTTTTCCTTTGGAGATCTAGAAATAAGTTTTGCCAAGTTTGCATTCGACTGGCTTTTTGGACCCTCAAACAAAACAGTAAAAAATTTTTAAAAAAAAAAACATAAAAACACATCAAAAATGATAAATGAGCTACAACTAACAGAGGGGTTATCTCTCTTTTCTCAGGTTATCTTCAAGAGTTTATGCCACACCCATGCTATGTGACAGCAGAGTGGCTACAGTGAGTATTTTACCCACAATTCCTCTTCTCCTGTGTGCTTTCCCACGTCACCTCAGTGGGGTGGGGCGCCCTCACCTCAACAGAAAGTGGCAACCAAGATGCTAAGAGGTAAATGAAATGCAGCCATATCCTTGTATATCACTGCAAAGGTAGTTGTGACTTGAGACAAGGAAAGACAACACTGACCCCTAGGTGTAGAAAATGTAATAATAACATGAAAAGTAGATTGAGGGTTAAGAGGGAGGAGATGCCTTTCCAGCAAGCAAGTACAGTCTCATACCTGCATAAGCCTTTAATAAGGTACTTCTGTTGCTTAGGTTGTGCAATCAAAGTGTTTAATTAATGCTGATTAATGGTCTTATGGTCTTACCTTACTTGATCACATTTAAATAACAAATATTTGACATTGGCAGCACGACACAAAGAGGAAAAAAGTTTTAAAAAATGATCTCTTAACTTAGACAAGCCAGTTTGGTTATAACTACAGGAAAAACAAACATGGTTTTGGTATGTCTGCAAGTGAAACTGATGAGGAAAATGTAAGAGTGATGAAAGAAGGTGAAAGACAGGCCAGTGACTTTCGGGTATTCTTACATTACCAGAACTAAGGTACAGTTCTCTGTACCTTACATTAATTTAGTCAAGATAACTGAATATAATCAGTGCTCCAAACTGGTCTTAGACAAACATTTCTATCAATGCAAGCAGTGAGTCCATCAGCAGCTCTTGAATCCCCTCTCTTCTTTTCACTGTGTCTCTCACATACAGCTCAACTCGTTGCACCTGGCTATTGCTAATCTGGCTCTAAGCAGCGTGGGCGGCAGTGGGCAATGGTACAAAGGAGCTGCTGGGTGAAAAACTGTGGGGAGACAGGAGTGATTGACGGCTATAATTAGCCTGCTGAAGTTGTGCCGACGGAACGAGGCAGAGGGGAGGAGCCGGGGTGTTCGGAGAGCATCTAGTACACTTTGATACACACAAACTTGCACGTTTTTATGCAAACAAGTGTCACGATGTATGGGCACAGAAATCTGCACTCCTGCAATGCATTGCAATATACGACGGCTGGAAAAAAACACAATGCAAGTAACATCATGTCAATGTGTACGCCACCCACTTTGTGAGGAGGCAAAGGGTTTCCTTTGCTTCTTTCTACTTACATAAATTCTGCCTTCCAAAAAGCATAAAACCATACAGACTGACTAGAATGCAGAAATTCGCAACACAGAAGTTACACTCGCTACAGTCGGTGACATATGCAGAGCTATAGGTTCTAGGCACATTCAGCACAAATAAAAGGCTTGACGTGAAAGCGCAGTACCTAATAATGCAACAGCTCCACCAAAACATGGGGAGAACAATGCACAGCTACAGTGCATATTAAATAGTTTAACCAGAATATGAAACGAGCACTTCCACAGTATAATAAACACATGTATCTTACCATAATGTAGGCCTAGTTAACAAGCTACGAACGAGTTTGCATTTCTCCACAACCTTGTCAATCACATCAGAGTCCAGGTTCATTAGGATCTCCTTCTCTGTCGCCATCAGCACAAGGGCCATTGTCCTGTGACATTCTTCCTCATGTGATGCTTGATCTACTTTAACATGGAGAAACTTTTTCAAATGCCACTTGTGTGCAGGAGAGGGTCAACAAAAATGTGTAGCCTATTTTGTGATGGGCATGAGCTGAACAAGTTTAAGCTGCTGCAAGAGCAAACAGCAGCACAGTGCACAGTTCTTGCACATTTCACATTTTTTGCTCACCAGATCAGTTTCATCTTTCTCCATCTCATCACTGTCCTCTTCCACCATCTCCGAGGCAACAGGTTGTGACAGTCTGTGAAAAAAAATAAATCAATTAATTTCACACAGATTTCTCCCTCAGCCAATAGAGCTGTATTTTCTTTCAGCTTGGTCAGTGATAACCAAAATGATGGTGATAATGTTATAAGCGATCATGCTCAATTTCTGGCTTCTGCCTTCACGCGACCTTTCATCTGGCTAAATAGGCCTCAAAGGGGTTCATGATTGTGTTTATTCAAAGGTACATTTGGGCCTATATGAAATGTATGGGCTGCGTGCATAAATGCATTTTTTTTAAATAATCCAAGACAGAATTACCCTTAGGAAAGCAAAATCCAGGAATAGACCTCATAGTTGTTGTGTTTTTTTTTTTCATACACACAAATGAGCTACTTTTAATATTAAGGTGAGACCAAAGGCATTTTTCTCCTAGGTCTCAAATTCAACTCAGGAGAAACAACCACATATAATCTTTCTTAGGGGACCATGAGATCAGAGAAAAGGCTCAAAGAAATCTCAGCTATGACTCCTAGGATCTCATGATTCTTCTCAAATATGTCTCAGTTTTCTCAAGCAATGACCCATTCTGAGCACACATATAGAGAGGGCAGCCCTTCTGGCATTTGCCCAAATTGGCCAGTCCTAACTGTCTGCAAATGTGCATTCAAATTAGGCCCTCTTAAAGTAACATACGGACCAACCAATTTAATATGTACCTTTTTGTGGAGGTGCTCTACTCTGTCGACTCTGCTGTCACATCTCTAGGTTAATGTGTGAGAGGAGCCACGGCGCGTAGCTTTAATGTAATTTTATGTGAGCTGTGCGCAGTCGACATTAGCTAACAGTGAAGTAACTTCACTGACAAATTAGCTACATGGCTTTATGTGGCCTGTCTCGTCATTGTTTACCACAAGCAGAAACGTAGCTTTGCAACAAGTCCTCACCACTTGCCCTGTCCCCACAATACCTCACAAAGTTAACACTGCATCAACTAACGTTACTTCCCTCAATATGTTAACTAAATTAGCCTGTGCACCTGTCAAATACCTGGCAAGCCACTGAAACGAGTGCCCTGAAACATACAGTAAGCTTGCTTGCTTTGCTATTAACGTCATGTATTGCTTACCTTATTTTATGCTTGCTTTGGCAAGTATAAGTGGCAATAAAAATTTTACATGGTCCCTGCTGTCTCTGTAACGTTAAGCTTTGCACTGCAGAATTTACAGCTGTTTGTTTTCTTGTGGACGTTGTTTTACAGATTCATTTTTATGGTTTAGGTAGCCAATTTGTATGACGAAGATTTTGCTAACATATCCCTGACAGCCACTGGTTCTGTCTCCCGCATTCATTTTCTTGAAGTGCGTGTAAAGGGGCCCGGGGAGGGGTGACAGCCTTTGACAGCAACAAACATTTCAATTTAGCAATCACTCACGCTATTGGTTGCATTTGAAGCATTAAGTTTTACATCCATTCAATTAATTGGCATCCTTATAGTTGTGGTTCTGACAATATGTCTATGGTTTTGACTGGTCTTGCAATAAAATCCTGAGTCCTCTATGTTTGAAACAAAGACCAAGTAGAAAAAGATCTCAGTGTTGTCTCGACTTTAAAAAGGTCAAGTTAGCATTAACAAATTAGAGACTAACTACCAATGTAGAGCATTTTTCTTGCACAAACATTTAATGAAAGAACAAAAAAATTGCAAAACTTATAAATGTTGGTTAGAGATAGGGGAGAGCGGGGTGAGATGAGCCCGTTTTTACTTGAGGTGTCTTTAAAGCGAGGACATGACTAATGTCTCCAACTAAAATATGAGCATATATTTTAGGATGTGGTGCATCCCTGGGAATAATCAATTTGGATCTAAAATAAACTGTTTTCAAAATATGGCTTTCCAAAAAAAGTCTTGGGGGTCCGCAACATCAATGTCATTTTATCGCGCAAACTCAAACGACAGGTCCCAACATTCAATAGCACTTAGACAGTGAAACATTGCAGCTATGTCTCCTAGTTATTTAATATCAATGTATCGCTTTAATATCATCCTGTTTATCGTCATGTCCTGTGCCACCTAATGAATTGACTTCCCGTTCTTGTACCTCTCCTACTGCTCTGTCCAAACCCACAATAGGAGCCTGTCTTCCATCTATAGAAGCATGACATGATGGTTTCAGGTCTAAAATGCATAATGTCACATCATTTCGGTGATGCATAAGAATGCAATGTAAAAATATATTACAATAGCTTGGCTTAAATTACCCCATCCCTGCCATTTTAACAAAATTGTGTCATCCCGCAGTTTAAGGGTGACGTCATGCTAACAGCATAGCCTCATTTTGTAACTTCCTAAAGCACTAACACATGCCTAAGATTTTCTCAAACCTGTCTGTAATTGTTCAGACACAAGAATCACGACTCCTTGAGCATAAAAAAAAAAATCACTCTGAATGGTAAAAAACAATTTTTTGATCTTAAATGTGCTTATAACTTATTCCATGGGCCTCTCTCCATCACAGGGTGAGTAAAATGGATGACTCTGTGGTCACATGACCAATTTAGTCTATGGTTGCCGAGAAACAAGGGGTGGCTCAACTTCCCCCTACACGCCAACATGTGAATAAGAGGAGTAGGCTACTGGCACTTATTTTTTTCCACTTCAAGCACCAATTGGGTCTCGTGAGTAAAATCATGATCATCTGCTTAAGTTTCATAATGATTAGCGCAGTGGTTACAGGCTAAGTCGTTCGGACACAACACAAACTTTTTATATACACAAAGCTGGGCGCACCTCACAGCAACATGCACTGAGCTCTTAAACACAATATCTCTGTAACACCATTAGCACAATTTAAACTTGGGAAAACAGACAAGGCGATAATGGGAAACCCTGACAAGGCCTTGAAGCAGCACAACTTCTGATCACGTTAATGGAAGTTTTGCACCCCGTCTCGCTCCTCTTGGCTCCTTTTATGTGGAATATCATGTCACTGTCAGCGTGGCCATTAAGGCAGAACGAGGGAAAGAGGGGTGCAACTAGCTGCCAAATGGTCCAGAGAAATGAGGATTCCATCAGGCTGACAGACCCCTCGCCGGCTTTCTGAAAAGGTGTCATTTGCTTTAATTTGATTGTTTTTTGGTGGCCAATAAAATTACTTTTATTTAGCCCACCTGCGGATCTTCCCCAGTCTGCCCTTCGGCAAATAGGCTTATGTGTACCTGCATGCAGATCCTTTTAGACCATTTACTATTCAGAGACATGTGAAAGCACTGTATTTATATGCAATGTTCTCAGAGGTATAATGATCATCTACATTATTTGCTTCTGTAGAGAGAAGAATCTCAATAAGCATTTTGTGCACAGATACCCTATTCATTCAATAAAACTTTTATTAATATATCACCAATTCATAACGCACTTGCACTAAATGGTAATTTTGGTATTTTTAACCTAAATCCTACTTTCACATATTTTAATGTTGGATTATACAAAACATTTTGGAATCCATGCAGTAGATGGCTTCAGCTGACATCCGCAAACCGGCTGCAGTGGCTGCAACGTATCCCCTCAGGGCAATTGAGCCTGTCAAAATTACATCCACAAAAAGTGCTTCTTTTTCGCCTCCGACAGGCTCAGACTGTTAAACGGGGTGTCTGACAAACATCATGGAAAAGATCCCTACAAGTGACTCCTGGTGACACCCTTTGTTTTTAACAAGAAACAGGAGTCTTGCTCAAGGATAATTCCTTTTAAGTATACTTTACCTCTCACTTTATACGTCAATGTCTGTTTCAGGTGTTCAGCTTTTAACTTACATCACTATCATATAAAAAGTTTTTTCTGTGTTTTCCCACAAGATGCAACAGTCTTTTTATAGCAACATATTTACAGACACACACACACACACACACACACACACACACCCTGACTGTCAACACCATGGTTTTCAATATTTTAAAAAATGTCAAGAGTGAATGTTGATGTCTTGAAATGTACTGTGGGCAAGTAAAACCTTGCTACGCCAAATGAAATTTTATATCAGTACTCCATATCTTCAATATCAATTCCTTCAGACACGTGCAAGGAAATTGTTCCTTCGAGTAGTGATGACTGGAGTTTATGGGTTCAACAATTCTGAACGACTATCGTAGCTAGCCTACTGTAAAAACCTGCTTTTTTATTCTTGTCTGCTTCAGGATCCACCAAATGGCTTGCAGCAGGTACTAAGTCAGAGTAACAAAATGTGCCGTGATTTAGGACATCTTAGATGTTACAACTGTCAGCACCCTTTTCCTGCACATAGAATCCATAACTACAAACTCTTGGTTTAATAAAGTCTGACTGCTCCCGGCATGCACTATAATTCTGTATGACTCCCTAGCTATAAATGTTAGGGGGGACGTTTTAGAGCACAGTCATAATCTAATGCTGGCCAATTATCACTTCCTGATGTGTGAGGGCAGTTCTTTTAACTTCCATGATAACTCAAATGGCTGTGAATGAGACATTGTGCATGTATTTTGAGACACTTTCACTACTCAAGGGAGATGTTATGGTGTAAATAATCTGGAGTAGCTAGTAGAACGGAAGGCAAAAATGAAACGTAGGTGCAGAAAAAGGATACAACGAGAAATAGAGCAAGTATGACTCTGCTGTGCATGGCAGTGCATTATGGCATTACTGCTGGACTCTAAGTGGAGCACATTTCCACACTCTGTGATTGACAAGTACTCACTCTCTTGAGACCTTGTTGGTACACTCAGGAAATTAGAAAATGAAAACAGATTAGAAAAATGCCACAGGACTGTTTCTCTCCATGGCAGATAAAATGGCCTTGCAGTGTGCCACTACAGTCGCATGTCAACCATATCGACTTCACGCACCTTTCTAAAGCGGCACTGCAATCTCGAAAATACAAACTTTGCTTTCCTGCTGCCGTCCAGCTGTGATGGTTTAGCTTGGTCCGTCTAGCCCGAGGCTTAAAACTGGTGTGTTATTCGTCTTCTTCTGAAAATGTTCACATAAACGTTAAGTTATTTGCTGTCAAGAAAGCAGGAGGCATGTCTTATACTAAAGATTTGTGAGGGCACCTTCAGTGGCTGCACAGTCTTGGACACAGAAGAGATACCTTTGGGGGCATACTCACACTGACAGTTCAGTACAGGTCACATGAAAATTTGATAAAAATACTTTTTCAAACATGGGTGCAAACCAGTGAACTGTACCCAACCTCACTTGCTTGAGATAGGCTGTGCACAATTTCAAACATGCAGTCCATACTGATTTAAGAATAGTTATTGGATTGATATGGTCCTTTACTGAGGCCCCGTAGTTGAAAATCAAATGTTATTGTCCAACTTTGTTGTCCCCCTTATTTTGATATATAACAGATCATCTGCAAAATTACGAGTTATCGGAGTGACAAATTCACTCCTGTGCATCCCTAATTGATGAGAAATTATTGCTGAAACTACAGGTGCCCCCTATAAATCTAAATTAAAAACAAGTATTAATAATGCACTTGACTCTTTTACAGCGATAATCAATTGCTTTTTTTTTTTTCTTTTTTTTTTTAACTGCTGTATGTGGGAGCAATTTCTATTCTGTCAAAATGTCTTCTCCCACATACAGTCTCCTATCTCCCCTTTTTCTGTCCTAAAAACAGACAATAAGTCTAATATTGTGCAGCTCTAAACCCACTGTTTACCAGCAGGTTTAATGCAGCAAGCCCTTAATTGCATTCATTATCTAAAGCTCCAGGTCTGGGCCAAGGTTGTGGAAAGAGATGGGGGATTTCAGTTATCTCTTGTTTGTTCAAAAATATATATAATAATAACTGCCCGTAGTGTAGATAATAAGTAATGAGCACATATTGTGAAAATAAATAATGAAAAAGGAAAGGATTGCCTCTGCACTTTTATCATCCCCATTTTCTATACAGAAAAGAAATAAGGATGTGTAGCTTAAGACGCATTGGAAGTCTGGAGGAAAATGGGAGCTTCTTTGTGTGAGGGGACACATAATGGAGTCCTCCCCATCCCCTGAGGTGAAGTGGAAAATGGGTATATAATTTAAAAGCAGTGCATGAACATAAAAAGGAATATATATGAAGTTACCTATGAGAAATGTCATGTCAGCTGACGTGAGTTGGAAGTTGGAAGGAGATCAGTAAACTAAACTGAATAATCAGGAACGTTACCACTGAGAACATTTTATACTGTGTTTTACAGAAAGCTACTTTTGTTAAGTTGTTAACAAGACTTAAATCAGGAGACTGCAACTGAGTAAACAATAACAATCTACTGACATGTGATATAACAAATATGAGCGTGTGAAAAGTATTTGGTGATTAGACCCCATTGTGATGAGTTGGTATTTAAAGGATGGTGAAGCCACAGAGGTAGAAAGCCATCTGATGGTGTCTAGACGCTGGTGGTGGTGGGCATGAAGGGATGAAGATAATGCTAAGGATCTGGGTGTGATGAGGGGAGGACTTCTGCTGAGCGAGAACTGGGCCCGGATCTCAGGTGAATGGGGTGTAGGAGGGCCGCAGCGATTCATACTGAATGACAGCTGGCAGCAAAGAAGGGAACAGGTTTTAAAGTTTGACAGTGACAGCAGTTCTATTATTAATTTATAATTAAGCTTCGTTATTCATTGTAACAACTATTAGCATCCATTGGAACCCTAAAACCACAGAGATCAAGTGTCTATGCCATCTATCCCACCAAAGCAACGTTTGGGTGGTTTGAACATTTGGCTTAGCCTCTCTCTTTAGGTGAAGACAGTCCCTAAAGATAAAGTTGGATAAAGAGGCATAAACATAAAGCTGAAGAAAGAGAAATATCACAAGTTGCGAAATTCAAATATATTATAAGGGCCTTCGAAATGACAAAAGAATGTAAAGTACGTTAGGCACAATGTAGAGTCACTAAACCCTACCAGATTTGTTCGTAGTCCTGACAAGGATATTATATGAATATTATACAGGGTATTGAATTGACAAACTAAGTGAACAAGTGCTCCATATTTTTTTCATGGTTCAGTAAGTGTTGATAGCAATTCCCAGCTGTACGCTGCTTACATATTTCATGCCGTCCTGCTAAATAATGTAATACATCTCTTGCAGATTTCATGACAAAGAAATATAATCGGCATAATCAGTAACAAATTTCAATTTAGGCTTTTGTTATTTTTCATGGGTACGGAAACTGATGGTGCCGAAGAGACATTTCCTCATTGTTAAGATGATGGACCATGTGTTTCTCCTTATATTTCTGTTTATTTGTTTGTATGGGGACTGAAGAATCTCAGGGGTGAACCAAAAATTTTCCAAACCAAGATAAGATCATTATTTTCATTATTATTAATATTTATGCCAAATGTTTTACATGCCGCTGTACCATATTGCCTACAAGAAATTAATAACCAATTGATTTTGATGTACTTGATGTAATATTAACAATACAGCACGGCAAGTGCAAAGAATAATCACAATTGGAAATATTGGTTCTGATCTCTTACGGGTTCAAATCCAATTTCTTGCAGATAAGTTGAGGGGGATCACTTCAACGGACAAACTGATTATTTTACAAAAATGCATGAAAACAGCAAGACTGTTTTTTATTAGATCAACAGGACTAAAATGACAGCATTACATTCCCCACACTACATTAGTAAAAGCAATGCTATTCTAACAGAAGAAAATCTACTATTGTCCAATTTCCCTGACCTAGAAGTGAGGATCCTAGGTTTTAATTATTAACTTCACATTAAATATAGAAAGCGTCATCCACAGAATTAAATTGAAAACGCAGTAGCTGTGTGACGGGGAAGAAAGGCTACTTTTGTGGCCAGGTGCATTTTCTCTACATATAGACAGGTAGTGAAGAGCAAACAAAAAAAGAGTTTACAAAATTAACTATCTAAGCACACAAAGTGAATTTCAATTGGATTAACCAGCCAGGTTCATGCAGGTCCCCTATTGGAGCTATGGTTCTGTTAAATCTCAAATTAATTGGCATTCTCTTTTGATAAAAGGATTCATACATTAGCCTCCGAAAGAATGTATTACAACCACCTGGTAGCCAAGCATGTGCTGATTCTGACTCAGTAAGGTGTAAGCTCCCATCCCAGCGAGTTACATCAGATGACATATGTAGGGGCAGATGGGATGGATAGCTCTTCCAGGTTTATTTATCAGGGATGTCGGCAGCATGTTGTACCAACTGATCGAGCCAGGTGCCAAATCAGATAACAACCTGATTGATGAATCCCGCTCTAACAAAACAACCCCTGAATATGGAGAACACCGACGATCACAATGTGGTTGCTTGACCCAAAACACTTCTGTAAATTCTTGTAAAGTTGAATGTGCAGTAAATAAACTCACATAATAGTCATTTAGTCATGAATAGCTAATTAGAGGCATGCAGCTTATTAAACTCTTATCACCAGATCACAGCTGCTCCAAAATTATGGAGACATAAAATACAGTAATCGCAGACTAGTATGAAACGCATCAGGCTGGTCACACTGTCACAATATTTGATGAGTGGAGAGCAAAAGCACATACTTTTAGTCCACTGCTGGCTTCATGGCCATATGCTCCTCTCCATTGCTTATAATATCCATTCACTTTCCCTCCTTCTTTCTCTCTGTCTCCCTCTCTATCAACTGTATACCTGGCAGTCATCCCAGAGTACACAACAGCCCCTGCAGAATCTCTGGAGACCTCTATTCCAAACTCCCACACTCTGTTTCCCTTTCTACCTTTCCCTTCTTTCTCTTACCACCTCTCTCTGACACGCGTGCGCATGCACAGTCTGGCTGAAAAATCCCACACATCTTAGCTGCTCTCGAAATAGAAAACTGTAAGAAGGAACTCAAAAATACAGTATGAGTCATGTGACATGTCACGTTGACCCCTTTGTGCAAAACAACACAAGGGAATCAGGGCAGCTAGCCACACACACCTCTCACCCTTTAAATCTAATAGGAGCTATGATGATGAAGATAATAAAGAAAAGCCCTTTTCCACTTCTATAATAACTTTCAGTGTAGCAAATGGCTATAAATAAAGTAGGTCCTTTATAGAACAGCGTCAGCTTCCATAAGTCAAACACTCAGGTAATTACAGTTTGGGCTACTGAGCATGCAGAAAACTGTTGAACTCAGTGTAAGCCTTGCTTTGATGTCCAACCATTATGGAACCTGAGGGAGTTTACAGTTTGCTAAATTTAAAAACCAAGAATGAGCTCAAAGTGCAAAGTCAGACCTGTTCTACTATATGTTGCACACTATGAGCACATGAAAGTCCACTGCGGGACATACATGCCACCACCAAAAAAACAAATATTGGTTGATTACTTTAGTGAGGATACTGGTTCCAGCAGTTTGCAGGAGCAATAAAAAAAATGAACCCTTCAAGTTATTTCACTAATGGTGTCGCCACCTTGCTGAATTTGTAACCCTTTTAATATGGCAGAAGATGGCAGGACGGAAAGAGGAAAAGGGGTGGCAGACAATTTTTATCTGAAAGAGGAAGAATGACAGTTCCATTACCTGAGAGTCGCAGATGCTGCCTGCAATCCAACAAGTAGACCTTTATGCCCCCCCACCCCCCCAGACCCCCACCCCACCCCCCCAGACCCCCACCCCACCCCAATGAGTGCTTATCAATACTGAAGGCGTGCCGTTTTAAACCATCAGCAGTGAGGCTCTCTCATCGATCACATGCTGAAAAGTCAATCGTGTTTTTCACTAATCAAAGGCCCACAAAGATTTGTGAGTCTGCGCTCACATGGAGCAACGTGTGTGAACCATCGCACTGTATCTAATGAAGTGAATCCTTTCCAGGGCTGCGACGACACTGATCATTTCTCGCTGTAGTGATAGAACAGCGTAGCCCAGCAGTCAGGCATTTTGCAAATGACCCCGCACACACTGGAATAATGAACCTAAGTGAGAAACTTGCAAATATTTGCTCTGGAGACAGTTTATTCATGTACCCCCCCCCCCCCCCCCCCAAATGTGCCAGATGTTCACGCTGTTGGGATACCTGCGATATAGCAGACTGCCAGAGTTTGTGATGCACAGTGTACATACAGGAGAAGCACAGTTAGAGGGGTTACGTGTTAGTGCCTGCCTGAGATTACAGGGAGAAAAAAAATTGTGGTGATCTGATAATGTAGTAATCATTTTAGCCCTGAACTTCCCATAATGATCAATACAGGTTGCATACATGTTGTTAGTTAATTATACAATACATGAATGATTGAACGTATTCACCCCCTTTACTTGGACACACCTTTGTCATCCTGATCATTGCTTTTAGATGTCTCAAAATAAAGTTGAAGGTCAACTGTGTGAAATTCAAGTGTGATTTAAGTCTACATTCAAATTTATTTGCAGGGCTCAACAGGTGGTTTGTCGCTATAAATCTTCAAGTGTCTGTCTCAATTATTAAATCAATAATTCTGTCCTGTTATTTCTGTTCATGTGTCCAAAAAGCCTTATTACATTCACTGCAGGAGTTAATACCTGTTACAGACACAGTATCTTTGCATTTTAAGCAGTGTTAGGTGTACTGGAAGAGTGAGAGCTGTGAGGCCGACGTTAACTGGCCCCTATGTACTGGCCAGTGTGCTAAACACGCTCTGATCTTTACACAAATACTGTCGGGCCAGATGTTTGGCCCGCATCCAATCAACAATGACCAATGTCAAAGAAGCTAATGGTGGTCTAATGCTAATTAATCTTCAAATATAGATCAGTTGAGCACATGTAAGCAATCATCTTGGGGGCATCGGGGGGTTGGGGGCCCTAATGTAAAATGGCATCCAAGCGTGGATAATCAATTTGCCAAAAATTCCACAGGACAAATCAGGCATCACACTAGCATACTTCATTTGACATATTAATTCCTTCAACAGTGACCGCCTCTCATTTCTCTACCAGTGTTGAGCTTGGAGACGGAGAACAGAATTTCAACAATAGCAGCACGATCAAGTACTGAATTTTGCCTGTATAATTAAATACTAGCACATTCTGAGATGTATTTTTGTAGTGAAACTGTGTTTCCATTAAAAAATAAGCACACCAAAATGTTTTTTTTGGCTGAAATGTAGGATTTTTTGATTTTTCCAAACATCCAGATAACTGAATGACTCCTTTAATCAGAAGTTACTTTTAAATACTATGCCAACTCTCAGTGTTGGATGTCAGTGTCCAACGAGCACAAACTGATTTTTATCCTGTGAGGGGGAAAAAAGCCACAAGACAAAGACACAAAGTATCTCTGCACAGTTAAGCTAATATCATCTAATGTTAATGACCTTTATTTCAAAGCTGTACGACTGCATACCCAAGAGCCAGTGGATTTAAACTTTAATATCTATGAATAATTGAAGCTCTGGGAAAAGTCCATTTAGCTGGCCAATAAAGATGAAGGGAACTGCCATGTTAAATCATGACATTTTGAATAGGCCTAAAATAGCCATCATTTGTAAAGTCTTATATTACACTGATTCACTTTTTGGTCAATAAGGTCAAAAGCCATCAGACCCCATTTAGTAATGAAAAGAAGACCCCCAGAGTATCTCAATACTGCATACAGAACATGCTATTCCCTATTGTAAGCCACCTGCCCTAACTAATAAAACGTATTCTCATTCTAACTCATGTTTGTTTTTGTTTTTTTAGCTTTACATAGCCTCTGCAGTGCCAACAAGAAAAAAGAGCTCCAGGATGAGACATAGCCCGAAAGGCTATGCTTGTGCTGAGCATGCTAGGTCAGCAACGGCAGAATCCAAGCATGTAAGAATGTGTGTGCGCTTGTGCACCCACAGTTCAGTCTGACTGAAAAAGGATCATTGTGATAACTATTGCCTTGGCAGACTTGAGGCACACATTTGAAAAGTCTAAATAGTAAGAGATAAATTAAATCGCCTCGTCATCGTCAGCGTTGATGCCAAGTGCCATTACACACAGCGGGAGGAGTGAATGATAGGCCTTAAAGAAAACAACTAGCATCCACACTTTCGCCTTAATGCGAGTACTGCAAGTCATCATCTTTGCAAGCATTAATGACATTTGCCATCACTACGGGGCAACAACTTCATTACACAGACATATATGCATAAAGACTCAAACTAGCGCCGCTGGGTAGATACGGCTGGTTCTTTTCCCAATAATGAATGTTTTCAGTCATCTACTTTTGCCTGATACATTAAAGCAGCGACAAAACTACCTAATTCATGTAGTTCAGACTCCATTTGTGCTAAAAAAAACCCAAACTATTCTCTACTGAGAATCCAGTGAACTTTGACCTCAAGCTGAACCTACAGAGTTATGCTGATGGGTGGAAAAAATGGCAATGGTATTGGTCAGCACAAAGGGGACACTGACCCGGCCTAGTCCTGTCATGACAAACACTTCCAGCTCTTCTCAGCGTCTCGCTGCCATCTTCGGCCCTGCTCTCACCTTCAGGCAGACGGAGAGGGCAAACGGGCTGAACTCGGGCCGTCAGCCGGCCCGTGATGGATGGGTTTGCGCATGTCGGGCATTGGGCCATAAGATGCCGTGCTCCAGATAAATGCCTGCGCTTAAGGTTTTAACGCATTCTCTCCTCTTAATAAAGATGTCTATCATCTGTGAACAAGTAACCTTGTCGACCCGCCGAGTCGGCACTGAGCAAAGGGTGGAGGGCGAGATCAGCAACCCACAAATCAATCACACATAAACAACGCGACAAGATGAACTCGCCTACGATAACAATTCCGAGAGAATATTGCAGCATAAAAACGGATAATGAAAGCCAAGACGCCATGCCAGTAATAGCATCAAGCTAATAAAAGAGATAAGCAATCAAATGGGAAGCTGACTTGCGGTAAAGGGAACAATATCAGTTCTCATTCTTTCTGACGGCGACGGGGGGGGCTTTCATAGCTGGAGTAACCCAGATTAAAAGAAGGAAAGTCTTTTTAAAAATATCACCAAAAATTAAACCAGAAACTAATTAAAATCAATAACATTAAGACAAAGGGACCTTGGCTGACAGACGTGACAGGCATGACATGAAGTGGAAGCCCCAGAGGTTGCTATGTACATTGTGTTGCTCCTATTTATTAATATGTGGAAAGCATAGTCAATTATATGGATTGCATGAGGTGTCTAATTGTACTGTTTGTTTTTCTCATGTTTTGAAAACGTGCATAAATAATTCTACATTTCTTCCTGTATTATTGACAGAAGTCAATGCTTTGTGAATATAAATAGCCTACACCAAAATATATGTATAAATACCAAATTAGATGTACTGTGTAAGTCTGGTTTAATCGTCACATACATACATTGCAATATAGGTTATATGTACACAGTTTAGTACCATCTTGAGCCAACACTATGCACAGACCTGCCTTACAACAACAAACTTTGTTTATTCCATTATTGTTTAGTCCTTCACTGCTCTCCATTCAAATCTGCAGGGTTAGAGAAAGGATCAGGAAAAGGGGGGTGAGCTGACGGAAGAAGAGGGAATTGGCAGAAAGGTACAGGACAGGAGCTATGTGACTGGAATCCGTGTCACCCTCCTCACTCCATCAACTCCAATACACCCGCTCAGATGATGCATGAAAATCCATTTATGCTACAAGCCGGGAGGGAAGACAATGCCGAAAAAGAGGAAGAGCGATCCAAAGGATGGATGGAAGGAGAGATGTATCTCTACTGGTTGTGTATGGCCAAAACCAAATAGTAGCACTCAAATTACACAGTTACTGTCAAAAATTCACTTTTGGGATCTTAATAGTAGATCAATCTGAGACACTCTCAGACTCGGCTGGCCGATTGAATAGATGTATGGCATAGCCTGCTTTTAAAATAGTTGACATATTGTCTGTAACATTAGCCTCTGGCCGGGATTGAGGTGGTTATGTCGATGTTGTTTTTCAGCCTATTTTTTGTGGAGAAATCCTCAGTTTTATATTTTCTAATTTAAAGGGGTTTAAAGTCATACAGCATTGTTAAGGACATCGATTTTAAGACTGAAATCCTGATTCTGTAACCCACACGTTGTCTGCAGTGCATCAACTTCACTCTGCCAGCCACCCACCAGTGCATTTATCTATTCAAGGTTTGTGTATAGATTGTCTCAAGCCAGCCAAGCTAGTCATAGATTTAGTTTTGTATTAAAGACACTATTTACAAAGGCTGTCACTTTTTATTGGAAATTTGAACTACCGCAGGAAAAAATGTAGTATTTCATCTGTGATGATCTGTCCGACTCTAAAGTTCAGTATACGCACAAAATGCTTGTACTGTAATCAATCAGCTGTCTTCACAGGCTGCATAACAGTCTGAACGTTATTTGAACATTTCAAGTCTATTTTCTTCCACTACAGTGATTGTGTATTGGGCTCTGAGCGCCCCAAACATGTGAGTGACCTATACTCATTACTATGCCTGAATGCATCCTGTGCAGACACTATAGACAGTATATTACTGGACGAAGCCACCGCGCAGATTTGAATGGAGAGCAGTGAAGCCAGTTTTGGACCAATAAAATACTACTACAGGGCTACTTCCTGTTCGTATAACCCTGGTTTAATGACGTACAACAACGGCGGAAACACTGTAGTTCTGGTAGCTGCATGGCTGCACAAACAAAAGTCTTCTGGCTCAGCGTGTTTGTCTGAATCGGATCGTCACTGTCAGCCCACCTAGAGGGCTTACCTGCCAAACACCAACGCATCACTGATGGCCGAATAGTTTTTTTAGATTCACCGAGAGTTTATAATCAAAGCATTAAGGTTACATCTCCCATGTGCGACGGGATGTCACAGGCTTTTGACGTCATTTTTGGGCCTACATGGAACCTTCCATGCAGGCTTTGATTGGCTTCACTGTTCAATCTCTGACTTGGCTCTCTGGCTCCCTTGGCAGACATAGGCACTGTAGCAGCAGCAGCTGCTTCAGTGCCCAGGTCTGTCTAACGTGCTGTTCACTCTACGCCTGTCGGAAAAGGAACCCTAAACTGACATAAAATTAGACTACGCACCCCCATTTAATAAGATTTTGTCCCAAAAGTGTATGAAAGCTGGAGCTGAGTGTTACTTATGGGTGGAATTATAGTGACAATAAATGGACCTTGTGGAATCCCCTCAAGGACCCCAGGGGGGCCCTGGCCCACTTTGAGAACCACTACAACAAATGTTAACAATAAATGATGTATAATGTATACCTTGTATGGATTATAAAAATATTTCCTATAGCTTTCATTTAGTTTTTGAAATGTTGGTAACTACATACAGTGGACAAGAATAAAGGGAAATGTGAGAAAACAATTACCTCATGTTAGAAATCTAATTTTAATTCAATAATGAATTCTTTGCACACATACTCATTATTTTACATGGCGGTTAATAGGTATTATTTTAACCCAATCCCATTTATGGATGCAGTGGGAAAGATAATGGGCCGCGTTGACTCTCGCCTTAAACTGATCTGTCTTCAGTGCTTACACAGTGCCCAGGGGAGTATGGGGGCGTGAGAGCTGCTCTTTATAAACTGGACCTTACAACCTATCACAAGGTACTTGAGTAAAAATTTACTTTTATACACTTACTTGCTGCCAGGCCACATTAAGAGATGTATTTGCCAGAGCACACTGCAAAACAAACAGGACTCTGGACAATGTGACTACTTTCCTTTATTAATTCTTAGTGTAGCTAATGAATTCGACTCTTGCCTCCATCTTCCTGGTCAAGTACATTACATTGATTGCTTTGACCGAAGCATTCAGTGCTTGTCACATACTTTTCACACCGTATCACCTTTTGCACATTGAACAAATTGATTCTCTAATACTTTTGTTGTCAGTGTGCAGGCATTTTTTTCTATGTTAATATTTAGTGTTTCAGCTAGCTGTAAGCAGGAGTATCATGTATATGAATGGTGAAAATATGATTGTTGGTGGCATCTCGCTGATAAATACCTGTGTATGAAATTCACTCTTCTTACTTGCTCTTGCAAGAAATGTCATGTGGGATGTTCTCAAGCTCCCATCTCACATGTGGACCCAGGTGTTGGGCATCCTCTCTAATTGCCCCCCATGGTTTGCTGTCTGTAGCACACCTGGACTTCAACACCAACAGTGACAACTGTCACAAAATCCTGTTTGCACATGTCTTGTCATGAAGAACACACTTGTTTTTTGACAACTCTCAGAATTCCCTGAACTTTTTAAAGGCAATTAACTATATAATTCCTTTGAAAATGTTGTGGTTCTGTTGCATAGAACTGTGCATTTAAACATGTGTTATGGAACTGCAGTTCTCTGTGATTTATGTGCTGGGGTATTCATGTTTTATCTAAGATAACCCATGTAATAGCGGAAATCTTTAATTGGTTGAGACTCTCAACGATGGGCACATGATGGTGTCAGGAGATGGGGAAGTGCAAACAAACAAGTGTTTGTTTATCAAAGCCGGGCCAATGTGTGATCTGACTGTGTGTCAAAAGTCCATTTATCTTGCTGAACAAGGTGGCAGAAGCCAGCCAGGATTAAAGAACTGGGTCTCTGGCCGACTCTCACCTTCAGCGCTCTCTCAACTCAGAATGAGAGTGCTCCATCATCCAACGCGCTCTGTGACATCGGCTGGGCACACGGGGGGAAAGAGCAATGGGATGTCGCGCTCTCCACAAGCACCTTCCTTGTGGTGCGACCAGGCATGCTTTGGTTTCAGCTCACGCATCCACTGCACATGAGCAAAGAGGAAGCACCTTGGTGCCTTCTCCTGATTAGGGCCATTTCCACTGTCCATAATAATACATAGAATACATGGTTTCACTTTTTTGGGCGACATATTTGGAAGTTTCATAGTGTGCACCAGAATCACTACTGAATACACATTCACAACATAAGACATACGTGCAACTGGTTTCTTGTTTAGACTCACAAAAGGCAAGCCTGCTGTTTGACTTTCTCTCCTTCATCTTGTTTTGTAAGAGAAAATGCTTGTGAAGCTTGTTTGCATCACATTCATTTTAATTAGAGATTGTGGCCATCGCAAGACACACATGCATTTTAATTTAATCTAATTACCTGAAAAGCAGGACTCTATCCATAACTGTCACTTTTTAATCACGACGTTCCTTTACAAGAACAACAAAATAAGTTAAACTAGGAGAGTTTCTCATCACAGTCTCACAAGCTCTTGGGCAATAACAATGCTGCTGGGGATTTGTGAAAATGAATTTGCCTTTAACAGTTAGGACCCACATAATTTCAAGTCAGTAAGAACCTTACAATCCTTATTATTAATTGCCATGCACAGCATGCACTCATGCACTTTTAAGATATACAAAAAATTGTATCTGGAATGCAGGGGAGTTCTTCCACATTTGCCCCCAAACAGTCATGCTGAAAATCTAAGGCAAATTTTCATTTTACGGCCCGTCAGCTCCCTGATACAGAGCAAATGAATGCAGCAGCAAACAAATCTATCAAATCCTACATCAAAACAACCGTGCTCTCTCTCTCCCTGTGACTTAGGGAGACACAGACATAGCAGGAGAGAGAAGTGAGGGAGGAGAAGAAGAAGTGGTAGTGAAAGGAAAGGGAGGAATTTTGGACAGTATTGAATGTATGACCCAACCTGCTGACTTGAGAAAAACCCTCAGCAAAGAAGCCCTTTGGCTCCAGTCCTGGAGAACTGCAAACTCTATTTTACCATGGAGAGCAAATTATTGCTCCCCGGATCACATCCTATACACTGAAACATTCCTCTGTCGTGAGGGGAAGCAGTCAACGTGAAGGGCCAGAAAATGAATGGTAGTCATTATACACTGACATTACAACAAAGAAAAAAAGGAAGCACGGTGCCCTAGTCTTGCTAATGTCTCATAATAGGGCTTCCAGTTTGGTTGACAGTACACGGGACCCTTCTGTTGACCCGATGATGCGTGTCTTTCTCCACGATCCTCCAACATGCTCAACACGAGAAACGTTTATTTTTTTCGATGCAGACTGGGAAAACAAAAGATCTTTCAGGAGCTTTGATGCATGAAGACAGCAAATGAAAGTACAGGTTGGAGCTGCTACAAGTGCACTGACGTTTAAGGGCAGTATCCATTCAGATCACTGCTTCGCGTGAGGCATTATGGTGGGTTGAAAATGTCAATTTCATGCCATATAGACTTTGATTAAAGAGCCTAATGGATACCTGTCTGGAACATGACAGGTTAATCAGTGTATTTTCATAAAGCTTTTTGTCCATCTCTGCTTGAGCGTTCCTTGTCTTCGACAGGAATGGCATGAAAAGAAATGGAAAAGATGGCACACTCAAGATGAGACATTAGAGCTTTAATTAGAGCCGCACTTTTGAGCCACTGTGTCTACCTCAGTGGTTTCACTAAATGCACGCTGCATATTGATATATAGAGAATACTCTGAGGCACTTAGATTGTTCTTGGTTCTCCGAGCATAATGACATAACTGGTCCCTTAATTTGAGATGGCACTGGTTGATTCAATAATCAGAAAACAAGTCAGATGTAGACGTTGTGTCTACATGGAAATAAAAAGCCTCCACGTCTTCACAGTTCTTCATTTTCAAACGTTTGAATTATGATTTAGGGACATTTTTATTGCTAGCTGATAAGAACTACTAAAATTAGGCTCCCTCTTCTTCTGAGTTTTTATTTTTCCAGCAAGTCACTGCACTTGAAATGATGACTTTGGAGAAATTAATGTGCTGCTGGGTTACTTTCAAAAGGCTCGGAGTACTGTGAGGGGGAGAAATGCAATCAGTCATCAATGGCCATAAATTTCATTGCAGAGTGAAGAGAGACTGCCGCATTTGTGCTGACACTGTAAAATAGTTTGACAGAGCGCGGGCTGGTTTTACAGTTATTTTTTCGCAATGAGCTTTTCCATTAGGGAAATATCTACTCCGAGTCTGTACCTCCACAGAGGTGCTGAATGTGTGTGAGTGTGTGTGTGCACTGTGTTTATGTACGCGTATATGCCAATGTGTGGTTATGTAGTCCGCATACATCACAGCAGCAAAAAGCAAGCGGATGGTGGGTGAGGTCATTTCCAGTTAGAGAAGTGCCACTAAAACCATTTAATTTAATAAGCAATAACTCACTATGTCGCCAGGACTTATCACTTAGTAACCTGAGTGATGAATTGCACTTTAAAGGGAAATAAACGCTATCAGATGTCTTCTCTTTTAATGAGCATGTGTACTGAATCACATCACCTGCCACCTTACAGACACCAAATGGAGCTTTGATGCTTGGTGCCAAAGCCTTTGTCAGAGTCACATGGTGTTATGACAAACAAATAACACACACGATAAAAAAAAAAAAAAAAAAGGTTGTAAAACTGCGCAGTGGTTGACAGAATGATAATATAAGCTGGAACGAGTGAATAGGGCGTACCACTTGCACAAATGACCAACCTTATTTTAAGTAGCAATATGAAAGATTGTCTTTATTTTTGCTTCTGACAATTTATGTAGCAAAGACTGAAATAGGGATTTGGTAGTGTGCCTGCTGGAGATAACTTGGAATTGTGCCAAAACTATTTCATCTTTGTGCTTGGGTTTTTCTGGACACTGTAGCTACAGGTTTGTGTCTGCTCGGCTTTCGCTGCTAATGCTAACTAGTGAGTTTTCCAAATAGGAAAGCCCCTCCGCAGATATTGCTTTTTGAGGATTGCTAATGTGAAAGTTCAAATGTTATTTTTTCATTTTATTTTTAATCGTCTGTAAATATTATATAATATAAATCATTTCCAACATCAGAGGCCTCATGACCTGTACACCACACAAGATTCCAATTATGCCAACTAGGTTGTAAATGTACTTTATTGCCTTCAGGTGGGCCTGTATGTAAGGACTATGGCTTCTGTAAACTACTGCAATTTCTTCTATCAAGTACAATATACCCTTAAAAGTCCAGTGTGTAGGATTTAGTGGCATCTAGCAGTGAGGATGCAGACTGCAACCAACTGAAAACCCCTCGCCTGCTCCTCCTCCCCTTACAAGGGTGTAGGAGAACCTACGGTGGCAATGAAACTCGTGAAAAACGCGAAAGGCCCTCTAGAGCCAGTGTTTGGTTTGTCTATTGTGGGCTACTGTCGAAACAGGGTGATGCAACATGGCGGACTGCGTGGAAGAGGTCCCGCTCCCTTTATAGGTATAAAGGGCTCTACACTAACTTTTTTCCCCGCAAACATTTGGACAAACTAAAAAATGTTATTATGGAATATAGTAGTTTTTAAACCAGTGACAACTGAATATATTAATTATATAAGAACCTTTGTTTTCAAGCTGAAGCTAAATTAAGTGGAGATTGTTAATTTGTCTATTGAATGTAGAATACATATGCATTTAGGTATGATGTAGGTATGATGCAAACTAGCATTAACAGGTTAAAAGGTTCCTAGGTACATATCGAATATGCACAAACTGGCATTGGGGGAATACATATGTACTCTCAGCTGCAGTCTGAATGGAAGAGAATCGGCGTTAAGGGGTTAAACCAGGGACGGATCCACAATACACCACTGAAATATTCGCACTGTAGAGCCCTGATTCATATTTTCAGGTGACTATACACTAATGAAAACATGCATGTTATATTCCATTTCTGCAATATTCCGCCAATAGATTTAAATCATAAATCAATAGTGTTCTATTGTTTTAGGTAGTGAGGCAACCTTAATGTCTTAAGGCCCTGACATTATTTAAAAAATATTTTGACACAATGTAGTGTGCTCTCTTCTCACGTATCAGACTAGTTTATTGCCCTTGTGATATGTTTTGCCTGTCCCACTCACACTGTTTAACAGACAAATGTTCGTTCAGGAATAACGTATGTGTATGGCTGAAATAACAATTTGTTTAGTCCTTTTGACACAGACATTTTTTACACATTTCATACATCTTCAACTATATTTTATGCTTGCAGTTTCCACATGTTAAACGTACATTTGAAATGGCAGCTTTTTAATAATCACAGTAAACATCAAGCTTTTGATATTAAAATAATGTCTTTTTCTACGGCACGGGTCAGTGGCTGCAGGCGGGGTAGCATAACAATGACAGTAAACATAATCTAATGCTGAACGGCTTTTGCCACAAATTCTGCACACCATCACACCACCCTAACCCTCTTGCAAGTCCCCAACACCCCCCCCCCCCCACACACACACACACACTTTAATCATTTAGTTTTCCATTATCACAGCTTCCTCTTCTCATTACTCAACCTCGTTCTCCTCACTACTGAGCCATGAACCAAAATTAATTCATTACCTTGTCTTCGCCACAAGATTGCTATCTTAGCTGGATCTGAGTCCTCATTTCAAACTCAAACATTTGACGTTTTCTATATTTTCTCACAAAACCTAGCTAGATTAATTAGAATAACTTAGCTGAAACAGAGATGAGACAGGGCGCAATATAACTGCTTGAGAGAAGATGGCAAAGAAGAATAAGACTACAGACTGTCTCAATATCGCTGAGGCAATTTCATTGAGACAGGAAAGTGTGACTGGGGGGTTCCCATCTACAGCAGGTTGTCAGTCACATAAACCTGTGCCTAGCGGCTTTGAACACTGTGTGCGACCATGCTCAGCTTGTTCTTTTTGCTCTCGTCTTCACTCCGCCCCTCCCGCCACCTATTTCCCTCCTGCTTCAGTGCATTTCACATCTAAGGGAAAACAAACAAGCAATGTCATTCCTCTATTATTTGCCAGGAAGCCCACTACTCAAGTCTTGACACTTGCATAATGAGAAGTAGATGTACATGGGGCCCCTTCTCAGATGAGAGCTCTATTAAATGATCTGCAGCAACAGCCCAAGGAGTTTGATGAATTTGTTGGATAAGGACAAACACACAGAAGTAAAATGTACGGACATTTGCGCCAGTACAATGGCAAATATGTCCTCTACAGCTGCATTTTTATGTGCTTTTAAAATACTTTTCACATGATTAGTACATCAGTTGTACATCTTCTTGTGTTTACCTCAGTGCCTCCTTGGTTAGCATGCTAGCTACCCAATTCTGTTAACCTCAGAATTGTGGGAAACAACTTTCCACAAGCATAATTCAAATTCCCTCCACAGAGTCCGCTTAAAAAACAGTCATACCCTAACATTGAAATTGGATTATCTCTTTTTTTTTTCTTGGGTGGAAAATTCTGCTGCTTTGGCACATAAATATAGAAACAGTCTCAGGTGGCTCAACATAGATGCTCTCTGGATAGCGGGGGGGCGGGGGGGGGGATTAATTGGGAAACTCTGGGCTAGAGTGTGATTGTGACTTTGATCAATGACTGGGGAAACTCATTACCAGCGTGGGCCAGTACGTGAGGCGGACCCTAATTGCATGCCAGTCTGTAATTCTGTGCTGTAATTGACAGCTGGACGAAGCAGGTGTGCCCAGTGACACAGTGGCGCGTCGAGAGAGACAAAGGAGAAAGGGACAGAGAGATCACAAGACGGGATGAGAAACCGGGAGTGATAATGGATTAAATAAGGCAAAGGGAGATTCTTACCATTCCTCGGCACACATATTTAAGTCTTGGTAGATGAAAAGAGGAAGGTCCTAAACAGACTTCTTCAAAGACAAAAACAAACAAAAATGAAGAGAGTGGGAGGATGCAATGAGAAGATGCAACATAAAAGACAAAATTAGTAATGAGGGTTGTCCGAGTTTTATCTTTGGGCTTGAATATTTGAACCACACACTTGGGTGTTACTAAAATCCATTACACTTTGGCTCATTTGTGTGGTGGTCCAGTGACTGATCCTTTGGCATTATGCAGCTGACTCAGTTTCTAGTTCCATAGCAACGCCAGATTTTGAATGTGGGGAAAAGAGAAAGCTAGTATTGCATCAGTGCTCAGTATCAGTTGATACGGTGAATGAAGGTATTAGATTAGGTATCAGGAGAGAAAATGTTGAACCAGTGCATTCATAAGTTTTGTTCAAGGACAGAAAACTGTGGGAGACAATGTTGACAATGTGTAAAAACAATGTTGCTATTAATAGTCACTATCTGAAGGTAGTGGCACTAATAAAATTGATCAACTATTACTTACCTATTCTGTAGCTAGTAACACTGCCATACATCTGCAGACCTCACACTGCTGCTCCTATTACTGTACTGCCCTAAATGTGGCATGGGTTGACATTTATAGACCTGGACTGATCATGACTGAACAGCTCCCACTTGTGGAGAACCTGCAGTGGGCTACAAGTCAGCTTGTGAGTTGCAAGCCAGTTTCATGAGGTGCCTTGCATCTAATAAAAAGCACATTCCAAACAAGGCCTGTCTGCTTGCTTGAAGCGACACACCAATACAGGGAGGCTTTTGTAGGCTTCTTTTGCTCCTTTTGGCAAGCTCTCATAAACCAGGGGCAAAGAATGTTGAATTCAATCAAGCACACCATAATTCCTCACAGTGTATGAGTGGGGCTGACTCACAGGCTTCTAATGGCTGCTCATAATCAAGCACCATGATTAAGCACTTGGGGAAGTGGGCACACACTGAAAATCCTTTGGAGATGTCCTTTCCCTTAGAGCTAAGTACACTCATTACCTTGCGACAGCGGGTACGTGGGTGCTTCATTAGCTTTTATGCCGAGTTGCCTGTATTTGCTCATAGTTTTTCTGATTTCCATAGAGTGAAAAGGCGCCTAAAGGGCCCTTGACTGTAACAGTTTGAAATCTGTATGCTGGCTATGTGGCACCAGGAAAGTCTCAAACTGTAGTAATTGCGAGTTTCATGGTCTAAGTCCAAGCAAGAAATGGAAGAACGTTTCCTTCGACCAAAACCATCCATTTCAGCCCTAATAATTTTACATAATACACTTTGGAATTACAGACAACAGCATGGTGCGTAATACACTCTAAAATGATTGGAAATGGCATGACAACTTCAGTAAAGTGCAAACGACCACCCTGCAGCTCTGACATTACAGACCATTTAGTGCACTCATAAAACCCTGTACAATCCCACTTTAAATCTTCCCTGCAGAAACTATGAAACGCATTATTTCTTTAAGTCTACTACAATAAGGCAGCATAAATCTATCTGATCCATAACCACATTTTTGCCCGTCTTGTGGTTAAAATATCACATAAAAAGCATAACTTCCATTGGAGAAATAAAAAGGCACTTTTGATAGGTCATGGTCAAAGTAAAGGGAACCTCTCAGGATGCCTTGGTTGTAGACTAATTATAATGTTAACCCTGCCGAGGAGACTTGACTGTCGCTAGAGGCCAGACGGCGGATGACATTCTCCACATGGCGAGCTACATTAGATATCCAGACAGATGTTTCAGCCACACAGACTCATTAGCAAGGGCCATCAAGGTTCTGAACCAGTAACCACAACTTTGACCACAGTCATCTGTATTATAAAAGCATTGTGTATCTGTTGAAAGAGCATCATTAAGTTTAATTTAATGTTAATTCAAAACAACTACCTAAAATTTTACACAAAAGTATGGCAGTACTTCTACTAGTAAAAGACAGGCGGAGGATTACATCATATTCAAAAGCACGACTAAAACTGACACAGCCATTGTTCAATAGTTTCACTTTATAACATCTACGCATATCTCTGCTCATCAATAAACACGGTCTACAAGAGTTTTGAAAGAACGGTTTTGCACTTTTCAACATTAACGACGGCAGTTACGATGGGTGTGCATATGCATGCATGCATATGCACAAACACGCACACCATTGCTTTGAGGCATAGGGGAAGATGGATTGCCACTAAGTGTTTTCTGAATCATATTACAGTCCATAGATTATAACCATTATAGGTAAACCTTCTGGCATCCTCCTTAGTCTAATTAGTTCTTTTTTCAACTATGCTTGTCTTTGGTTGGACACATTCATGATGCATTGCCTCTTTAAAATGTAGAGAAGCAAGTAGAATGCCACTTTAATTGAGCGTTTTACATCTTCCAATCTGTTTACCCTTGTCATCATAATGAGACTTGAAATGCTTAAATAGCTCTCGAAACGATTTATTGATGACGATTTGCTTAATATTTGTTTGAGTAAGCTCAGCCACAAAAACACAGGAAACGCACGAGAAACAGGTGAGCTGCTGTGACTCTTCCACATCAAAGACATCTTCCATCAACTTTCAGCCGTTTCTCCTCCTCAAAATATGGATGTGATGATCCTCATCTCTCACTCCCAAAATAAGCAGACAGATGCCTGACAAATGTCCTGATATCTATCAAAGTACTATCTCTTTGTCTTGTTTTTTTTTTCTCTATCCATGCAGCTGCTGACAATACATCACTGCCTCTGATCCCAACTGTCTAAATGTCTACTGAATGTCACACAAGTTTTCAAACAGGCTGTCAGTGTGTGTTGTGTAGACAAACACTGTGCGGCGTGTCTGCGGTACACGCATGGAATGTGACGTGTAGGTGCTTGATTGTGTAAAATGCACACCCCATATGTGCAGAGAACACCACTGTAATCTGTGTTTACGTGTGAGGGTGCAGTGTGTAGCACAAGCCTTATCCAGAGAGGGATAAATCCAATCCATTACCTGGCGGGGCTCAGGGCAGCTCAATCGATGGCACTCTCAGTGGCTGCTGATGAACTTCCCTCTCATGACAAGGTGTATCATTCAGACCTGTCGCAGAGCAAGACTCCGTCTGGCATTTCAAAGCAACAAGAAAGCTTAAGGCCAAGATTTTTACTCGATGGAAACTGAGCAGCGTCCTCGCTACTGAAAGTATGCCCAACCACATATTTGCTTATAAATGATTTCTCCCACAGAACTTCAATGGGTGCAAGTAGAGCTACGTGTATCTTGTCACATTTCAAGACCTTCGCGCAGCCCACTACTGAACCCCCGTATTATTAATTCATGCATGGGTCGAACATAAACTGTAATTATATTCAATCACGCCGAATAAGAATACACTGAATAATACGCTTCTGGCATCCGTACTCATCTACAAGCATGTTGTCTTATCGTCTGGCTGCCACTTCCCTTCAACCTGAGAAAAAAACAAAACTAGAAGGGATGGAGAGATGGAGGAGCAGTCAGTGTGAAGGAGGAGGAGGAGGAGATCAAATGGCAGGGCGGTTATGAGATGTGTGTCTGATGCCTTTTCAGACTGCGCTGTTTTGGCCGCCGCACCAGTCAATCACGATTACAATGGCGAGGAGAGATGGGAGCAGTGGTGCAGAAAGAGCAGGAGTGATAATTACAATGCAAGGGACAAGATAATGGGAACACGCTGCACTCTCCCAATCATTTCATGTATCAGCAGCTGACTGACCCCCACCACCACCACCACCACCCCCCAACCCACCCCCCCTCCCCTACTGCCAACCAGCAATCACAGGTCATATTTGTGAAGTCCAAAATGAATTCATTTGATGACAGCAGTGGGGGTTGTGATCTCCCTCTGTTTACGCACGTGTATGTGTGCACACTTTTGTCAAAATGTCAAAGAATATTGACTTGAATGAAATGAGCATATGAGCATGACATTATCACTGTGGGATGAGGAGGAGCACTGTACTGTAAGCTGCTTTTTGCGTGGATAACAGCAGGCATGCCAGCCCCTTATCTCACAAGGATTCACATTTGGGCTTCCACATATTAAAGAATTTCCTTGTAATTCTGATCACGGGTATAAATCAGCACACGCTATGCCATGTTAGCCTCTGTTAGCAATATACATATCGCTTTTAAATTGCATTCCATGCTGGTGGTTAACCACCTGATGAATATTGTAAAAATCTAGTACATTACTTCAACAGTCATTAAATCTCAGCATATACATGTTGCGTGTTTTGCTTCTCAGCCAGGATCAGTTAACATGTAGTAGCTCAAGTAACGAAAAAAAATTTTTTTTACTAAAGAGTATTTATTTTGTGTTAATCACAATGCTGATTGAAGGCAGAGTAAAAGATTCTGCAGAAGGATTGTATATATTTGAACTCAACTGCCAAACAAATACACCCCTCCCCCTTTAGTGCTCCCTCAGAAGCTCCGCCCCCCAAAATTTCAAATGTTGGAGACTTCTCCAGCATTGAAACGCCTTCACCCTTGCTTTTCATTTAACTTCCTCCTCTGTCTATACTCTTCAGACATTTTCTTCTTTGGCTGTTTCTCGGCCATCTCTCCTTCTTCCAGTCCAGCACATTCGAATGGGCCGGTGTATAGAACTCTCTCTCATCACTCCTGGGCACAAGCACTAACGCCACCTGTTATTGATTAGCTGGAACAATGTTGTGTGGCAAGGTCCACACCACTTTCTTTGTTTTACCTTTACAGAGCCAGGGCTGTGTAGGAAAACCGGATTTTTGTTTTTCAGAGCACATACAAAATGGAGAGCTAGCAAACGATGAGGAAAATGCACTGAATTGAACAAAAAAACGTATTGGATCACTTACTATCCCTTTAACAATTCTATCTTCTGCAAACCAATAACATGTTATGCATTAGTGCCCAAAACTGGCTCCTCTTCCTTCCCTATGCTGGGAGCAGTGCGTGTTATGCCACTGCTCCTCTTAAGCATAGTCAGCTGAGAACATTAATCATAGGATCGTCCAAATTAAATTTGCCATAAAGCGTAAAGAGGCTTAATGAAAATTAAGTTGTTTATGATGTGCATGATTACAAGGGTATGTTTCTCTTTACTGCAAGTACTTGAGATGAGCAATGGGATTCGAGCCATTTGGGAAGGGACAACTCTGATCACACAGTTGACGCCCAAAAGCATTCAAGCAAAGTATATAGGCACAATAAATCATGGCACTGTTAATGGGGAAGTTTTATGTAACTAACTTGTATTTCTATGTGCGTTTTTTGTTGTTGCGTACATGTTTGTTTATCAAGCCTTTAAAATACTACATGTGATAACATTATATAATATGATAAATTTATTAATGATCATACAATAATAATTTTGGCCAATATAATCACTCTACAGTATATTCTTTATATTGTCACCATGCCTACCAGGAGCAGTGCTACAATATTCCCAGTGCTAGTCTGAATGATGCTTTGTGCTTTAGCCGTCTAAGAACACAGGAGCATTAAGCTTGACAATTCGCAAAGGAACAACAGAATCAAAAACAGTTATTCTGAATACTAAAAGTCTTTGAGAGCATTAATTGCATCTGCTTGCACAATGTCAATCAACTGATCCTTGCAACCAAAGCTGTTCACACAGACACACGAGGAGTGGATGGTGGAGATTACAAATTATATGCATACATGGTCTGTTTAAACAAGTGTCAAAGATAACGTTGCTTTTCCTCCTTGGCGTCAAATAAATGACAAAGTTGCAAAGCCATTTCCTGCTCAGCACAACTGATCACGCTTTAAATGCCTGAAGGGTAGATTACCTTGTTGGCCTTATATTCAAGGCTGGGCTCCAGGGCACGAGACAGTTGCTGTACCGTTCTACAGCAGAAGACAATATGGGGTGTGTATGTGAATGAGTCGTTCAAAACACGCAGAGAACATGTGAAACGACACATGAAAGCCACATCCCCACAATGCCCCTTGTGCACACATGCAATCCTGCATACTGTGTACAGACAAAAGGAGGAAGGTTGAAGAGAAAGAGACCCCACAGTTTAAAGCCGCCCGAGGGAAAAGGCAGAGCTAATCCGTGGTTATCAACACTTTTAAGCCTGCAGACTTGAGAGCCATTTGCAAACGCTCCCCTCCATTTCTACTTCGATCCTCCCTTTTGGCTGGCACACGAAGACGCTTGTGTTTTCCACCTGAATCCGTGACAGACCGCCTGCGAGTGGCAGCGCAGTAATGGTTTCCAGGGAGACTGCACAAGCAACGCTCCTAGACACTCAGGGATACAATGCTATATGCCCCATTTCTGCTCCCAGGCACAAGCAACTGAGTCCTCCATCCAGCAAGCTTCTACTTGAACCGGGGCTTACCACATCATCAAGAGTCATTTTGCTTGTCTGCTGTTAATGAACAATGAAAAAAGGCAAGTATTTAAAACTTTACCAATGCAGAATATTTTAAAGGGGCATATGAATTCAAAGAATATGTTAGTCCTACTGCTGCAATACAGTAACATTGGCCCTCTGAAATATTCAACATTATTTTCATCAAGTTGAACTCTATGGTTTAAGTTGCAAAATAAGACTAAACATCTATTTCATGTTTATTTTCGTGGCTCAATGTTCTTCCAAGGTAAGTAAGACCTTTTTAATCAATTAATTCAATCAATCAATCATAATCATAATTATCTGGTGCAAGTAATTTTTTTGGCTTTTTCAGAATCAATGTGTGAGAGAAATGTAGAAATGTATCAAACAATTGTGCCTTTTTCTGATTTCCATAAATATATTAAGGGCAATTTACTTAATATAAACAAAACATGTATTACACAGGCCTACATTTTGAAAGGACTTTCAATTTAGCGTGTCACAGTTTGCAGAAACAAAGCAGAAATTTGGTCTCACAGTCCACCTCAAATTCCTGGACACACACACTGCCTTCCAAAGGCACTACACTTGATGACTTTTGTATGAATATTTACAGTTTAATGTTAACAACTTTGGGGGCTTAGTGATCAAAGCAAAAAAAGAAAAAAGGATGTGAACTGTTTCCTAAATGAGTTTTCAAAACGGTCTGCTGGGGTCATGGCGTTAACATGCAATCAGCGTGGCCTCTGTGAAAAGTCGTAAGATTATGGGTTGCACAAAGAAGAAACAGTTTTCTCTGCTAAAAGAACAGATTAAAATGTTTAAAAATTGCAATTAAAAACACTCAAAAGTCTGGACTGGGAGAAAAAGAGAAAAACGGCAAGCACTTGTTAATGAAAGACATATTTCAAGTTCAGTGTTGTCTCTCCCTTGCTCTGTACATTTTCCTCTCATTCTAATCCTTGCACTAGCTTTCAGTGCATTACAGAGTCTAAGCTTCCTTTTTGCGTGATACTTATTTGCTGTAGGTCTAGAGAACAACATGCCCTGGAAAAGAAAAGAAAAACAAACAGACAAACAGAGCAGCACCATGTTACAGGATACCATCTTGGGTTGATTTTTACATACAGCGGAGGGGAAAATATCAGTAAATATAGCACATGTGAATTAGAAAGAGAAGACAGAAAAAATGGGATGGCATAGTGGAGCATACAACTCGCTCTGTTTCTCTGCACCATGCAGTCATTACAGTGATTTTGTTTCATGGAGGCAAGTGGAAGAGGCTCATAAATGGAAGTGGTGGAAACTGGCGAGTGGGCTTTGCCAAACAGCCTCAGGCTGGAGTGGAACAAAAACACAATACTGTAATGCCCCCTAGTGATGAATTATTATAATGCCACATGATCTACCCCCTTGGAACTTTACACTTATAGTTTATGAAGCTTTTTTTTTTATATCACAGCTGCTTTTGGGAAGATATTTGCATATGCAGCTTTTAAAAACACCCGGGACAATATGTGAGACTGTTTCAAAAACCTACAGTATATATTTTGTAATATCTAGCTGCAAAGTATTATGAATCAAAAATATTAAAATCACAAAAAACATCCCTTAGCAAGTTATAGTATTAACAAAACCAAACTTGCAAAAGAGATGCTGGGGAAAAGTAGCTTTTGCCACCTATGCACCCTGCAGCTTCATCTCTCTGTCCTCTATTAAGCCACCCTCTCAAGTCTGAAAATTTGGCAAAATCCCCGGAACAGACTACACCCTACTGCTATACTCCTTCAGCCTGCTCATATTTAGGATTCCGCCGACCTCACAGGGTGCTATTTTTTAAATCTTCCAAAGCAATCAGATTTCACACTTTCTTCTGCCCCAAGTAAGAGGGTATGTACCCATAATCCTGTTCCTACTGCTTGTCAGGATGACAACAAGAACAGAAACCCGTGGGCTGTGTCTGTGTGTGTATGCACATGCACACAACTGGGTACATGGTGGTCTGCTAAGGAAGAGATACAGACAAGACAGAACAATTTGGGGGGAAAAAACGAAAAAGAAAGGAACTGTGCGGGGAAAGGAAAAGAATATATCTGGAAAAAAAGACTGCAACACCTTCAGAAGTGGCCATTACTGGTGAAGTTAGAAGGCGTCTTACGCGACAGGAAGAGATCGTTTGAGCCGTTTCAGACAGCAGTAGATGTCTCACTGTCCTGTTAGACACCTTCTGAGACAGCACTTTAGCACAGCTAACACAGCTCATATTGATATATAAGTCAAAATGCTTTAACTGACTAAAAAGATCTGCGCTAATCCTTTAAAATCACACACAAACAGAGAAAGTCAGTGCGAGTGGCTTGCTATTCAAAATGTCTGCCAGTGCATTTGCTATTTGTGGGGACTGTGGAAACTCAAAATTCCTGTGTTCACGCTAAAAGCGCCGCAGAAAGTGGGAGAACAAAATTCCTTCATGTAATGGTGCAACTTCAGGTAGCTAGCTCAAGCTATATAACTTGTTAGCCCGTTAGCTAGTAGTCAGCTAGCTATTAAGCTAGATGCCTGTGAAGGCTCTTAGTCATCCAGGCCATAGTTATCCAAGGAAGGTTAAAATCAAGATACTAGAAGACATTTCGTCCCTCATCCAAGAGACGACTTCAGTTCTGACTGACTGGTAGGGAAACTCCGCTAATTAACCTCTGTGGACTAGTTTGCCAAGATCATCGATTCCGCTGGCTAGCTAACACGTCACACCATCTGATCAATCATGTATCCTGACTGTAAAACCCACCACAGGTCTTTCAAAGTTCTTGCAATTTTTGTTACACTGGCTAAAAAGATTCTGCCATTGTGGATGCTAATTTCTTTTTTTATTTTCTTTTATCTTTTAATGATCTCATTACAATTATGGGCAGTACCAGGAGCTTTTTAGCTCACTAAAGCACTTTCGCCACTGCAAACATAGCACATTTAAGAAAACTGCAGTTACACACATTATTATACATGTGCTTTTCCTGTAATTTGATACCTACCTGTGTCTGTTTCTACAAGATGCAGCACTGACATTTTTAACTTTAGTCATCATATTGGTTTCGGCTGTAGCCACTTTCATTTCAGGGACTGGAATGAATATTGTTGCATGATATGTACCTGCTCGGCTAGTACATAGTGCAATCTGTTTTGCCATTTTTGAAAAGTATTTTTAAAGTAAGAAAAGTACAGAATACCAGACGCTTGGTAGCTTATTCAAAAACATCACATTTACAAAGTTATCATCCTGCTATGTCTGCCCCTTAACATCACATCTCATCAGAGTTGATAGAAACCACCTTACCACCTACACTCATATGTTGGAAAACATTTAAAGGTACACAAAACAGGCACAGCATGAAGGATTACAATTATTCCTAGTATTTGAATATGATTTTGGAAAGACTAAATTTAATGTAAATATGCTTATAAGAACACAATTTAAACCAGTCTTTACTGTGCAAGAAAATCCACTTTGTGAGTTGATTCTGAAACACAAGGGCTATGCTGACTAAAAGAGGTACTGAATAGAAAATAGGAAGTCGGCTAAAACAAGTATGAGTATGGGGAGAGGAGATGATGCAGAGTGAGGGCAGGGGAAAATTTAGCAAGACGGGAAAGACTGAGGTGAGTTGACAGAGTGAAAAAATCATGAGGATGAAGGACGTGAGTGAGCATGGGGGACAGTTTGCGCGCGCGCAAGAGAGGCAGAAACAGAGTGCAAGGGGAGGAGAAATGAGAAAACAGAAGTCTGACTCTGACAGTAGAGCACTGAGCTCAGCTGATGGCCCCTAATGAAGTATGGCAGCTGCAGAGGAGGAGCCCACACTGACATGAGTCCCACTCTGACAGATTGTGGAGAAGACATGCGCGCGCGCACACACACACACACACCCCTGATTTAAGCATACCAAAACTATGATGGAACTGCCATGCAATGAGGAGCAGAGTACTGAATGACAAAACATTGTCAGGATTGACAGTGACAATGACAGTGCATGGTGTGCATTTCCCCTTTTCGCTTTCCAGTGAACATTGGAAGGATTCTTTTCTGGTTCTGGACATTTAAAAAAAAAAACTAGCCTTTCTTAATTGTGTTTGTGAGTTGTCTTCCTACAAGTGGCAACACGTAGTTTATTTGAAGCAGGGGATGAAAGTCCATTCTCTGCCTGTTTTTTCTGTCAGTTGCTATTTTGGTACCAGTATTAACGTTCATTTTGTTTCCTCATAGTCATTCCTCTTTGAAGAACTTGTGGATATTTAAGACACCCTGAGATGAGAACGTGTTTCCAGCATTGATGATGAGTGAATTAAATCCTGAAATAGCCTACCTGTGTGGAGCCCACTTCATTGTTGACTGTTGGAGGATGACAACATGTTGGGGGCGCAATGTGCTAGAAAATGACAATAAATGTACGAAAGTATCTCATGAGTGTCACCGGTCTTTTTTGAACTGATGTTCCACCTGGATTAAACTCCTCATATCCTGACACAATCAACGCGCATTCTTCTGGGGAAAATACGGAGCATGCGCCGTTGCGAAAAAAAACTCTGCCTGCACGGCCGAACACACCCCTTTTATGCGAACGCGCACCAACTCCAATGAAGTTAACCCCGGGTAGACGCCAACTCAACTAACAAACATCTTATCCGCCGTCGTAGTACCGTTTAACTCCAGCGTAGGCGGTCAGAGTTTGTCAGCCCTGAGTTCATGTTCATTTATTTTATGTTCTGAATCAACATAACAGGAGACCTTTCAGGGATTATTAACAAGAAACAGAGAAACATTTACAGTCCACCAACACATCAATCTGGAAATATTCAAAACATTCGTGTAATATTATTGAATCCATAGGCAACTGACTGCACTCTCCTACTCTCTGGAAAGAATTCTTTCATGTATCAGCATGGTCCAACTGTATAATAATAACCTCCCACCTGTGGATATTAATCTTAGTTCAGCATTATTTCATTGCTCATGAGTGTAATAAAAGTAAGAGGAATCCACTGTGTTGACTGTTCAGTTATCATACCAGTAATATGATGTTTTTTCTAATAGTTTCGAAGAACCCAACTTCAAATTTTAGAGAGGCACAGGCATGATTCTCTGAAATATGTGGATTTAGGTTGAGTATGGAAGTCGTCTACGCCTTCAGGTCACATTCTGATAGTGACAGATTCATCTGTAAAGTATTTTCTCTGTCCATTAATTACAGGGCCTTACGTTATCATTTTATCAGGATAGACCTTTTTTTCTCCAAGTGTTTGAGATTGGTGTGGCAGCATCATTGGTTCATTTGTTCTCACCTGAAGGTGGAAAAGGCACAAAATGTACAATATTGCGGACTGATGCTTCTTGAGAAGTCATGTCCCTTGGGTGCAACATGACAATTTAGAAAACTGTGGGGTCCTACTATGTAGAAGAGGAAAACTTTTCTAGTGAGTGAAAACAATCTGGACAATAATGACATGTTAGATTTATCATCCAAAAGTGCCACAAAACCACTGGATTGAATGACACCAACCCATGCTCATAAAGGTGTCTGTCTATAGTACTTTCATACACAAGACAATGTGGTTTATGTATTATTTGTTAGTAAAGAAAAAGCGCAAGATTTAAATGTTTAAGGAATTAAGGGAATAAAAAAAGGCAAGTGAAATGCACTGTAGCGGTCAAACTAGCACACCAGGGCAAAACTTACTGAAAGACATGTGAGAGCAGAGAACACTAAACCTTTCAGAAAGTCATAGGTGCCGGTACTTCATATTAGAAGTGGCTTTAAGGATACATGACAGCAGGTGGCAGCAAATCACTGTGTTTCCCAGCATTTGTTGAACACAATGATCTACAGTGAGGAAAATAAGTATTTGAACACCCTGCTATTTTGCAAGTTCTCCCACTTAGAAATCATGGAGGGGTCTGAAATTGTCATCGTAGGTGCATGTCCACTGTGAGAGAGAGAAAAAAAATAAAAAAATCCAGAAATCACAATGTATGATTTTTTAACTATTTATTTGTATGATACAGCTGCAAATAAGTATTTGAACACCTGAGAAAATCAATGTTAATATTTGGTACAGTAGCCTTTGTTTGCAATTACAGAGGTCAAACGTTTCCTGTAGTTTTTCACCAGGTTTGCACACACTGCAGGAGGGATTTTGGCCCACTCCTCCACACAGATCTTCTCTAGATCAGTCAGGTTTCTGGGCTGTTGCTGAGAAACACGGAGTTTGAGCTCCCTCCAAAGATTCTCTATTGGGTTTAGGTCTGGAGACTGGCTAGGCCACGCCAGAACCTTGATATGCTTCTTACAGAGCCACTCCTTGGTTATCCTGGCTGTGTGCTTCGGGTCATTGTCATGTTGGAAGACCCGGCCTCGACCCATCTTCAATGCTCTGAGGGAAGGAGGTTGTTCCCCAAAATCTCGCAATACATGGCCCCGGTCATCCTCTCCTTAATACAGTGCAGTCGCCCTGTCCAGTGTGCAGAAAAACACCCCCAAAGCATGATGCTACCACCCCCATGTTTCACAGTAGGGATGGTGTTCTTGGGATGGTGCTCATCATTCTTCTTCCTCCAAACACAGTTAGTGGAATTATGACCAAAAAGTTCTATTTTGGTCTCATCTGACCACATGACTTTCTCCCATGACTCCTCTGGATCATCCAAATGGTCATTGGCAAACTGAAGACGGGCCTTGACATGTGCTGGTTTAAGCAGGGGAACCTTCCGTGCCATGCGTGATTTCAAACCGTGACGTCTTAGTGTATTACCAACAGTAACCTTGGAAACTGTGGTCCCAGCTCCTCCCGTGTAGTTCTGGGCTGATTTCGGCCCCAGTCCGAGGGAGATTGACAGTCATGTTTAGCTTCTTCCATTTTCTAATGATTGCTCCATCAGTGGACCTTTTTTCACCAAGCTGCTTGGCAATTTCCCCGTAGCCCTTTCCAGCCTTGTGGAGGTGTACAATTTTGTCTCTAGTGTCTTTAGGATAATAAATGGAGTGGAGGTGGACATTTTGAAGGCAGACTAACAGGTCTTTGAGAGTCAGAATTCTAGCTGATAGACAGGTGTTCAAATACTTATTTGCAGCTGTATCATACAAATAAATAGTTAAAAAATCATACATTCTGATTTCTGGATTTTTTTTTTAGATTATGTCTCTCACAGTGGACATGCACCTACGATGACAATTTCAGACCCCTCCATGATTTCTAAGTGGGAGAACTTGCAAAATAGCAGGGTGTTCAAATATTTATTTTCCTCACTGTACATTGTGTCAATAGGATCTATTTATTTAGAAAAGACAGTGTTTTGCATCAGTATCTATATTTGGATGATTTCTAAATTAGCATCCTCTATTAGTTTCCTCTTACAAAATAATAAGATAAGATAAGCGCTGCTATATTCTAAACGTTGTGCTCTTGAATATTACACAGTTTGACACACATATGGTTAAATAAAACTGTTTATTTAACAATTGTTCATCAATAAAAATAAAATAAAATGTTACAAATATTCTTTAAAATCAAAGAATTGTACAAACCAGGGCTCCAATTTAATCTTGTCACAACATAGAAAAATACAAAAGGCACTGTGCATTAGAGTCCTGCTGCATATAGAAAATATTTTGAACCAAAAAAAATAGTCCACTACTCAGATTTACAACGTTATTATAATAACTCCCTCAAAGAAAAAGAAAGCCCTGTCAATCCCTAGGTGACAATTTTAAATTCTAACATGTCCGTGTCCTACCAGAGCAGACTTGCTGCCAATAGGAGCAATCTTTAGGAAATTGGACAGCAAACTGAATAATTAATTGAGTTAAAGACAACCAATTGAAGTTTAAAACTGTCAGTGTCACTCACAGGAGTGTAAAAAGGAAAATAATCAACCAGAAAAACAGTGTAAACACATAAAACACAATAAATATGCAAGGATGATGGGAAGTGTGTAAATGTGCATGTGAGGATAGGGACGTGCCTCGACATTCTACCAATAAACAATCAATTTAACATTTATACCCATTACCTTGTAGCCCCTGGACACCTATACTGGTCAGCAGATATTTTGGCATTCTAGACCTAGACCAGAAGTTTGATGAATACAGAGACAAAAGAAAGAATGAAGCGTGTTATTTGATTAGGTCACTAAACTCTACATACCAGCAAGAATCTGAGGTTGTATGTTTTGCCGCCTTAACAGTCCTGTAAAGACGTCTGAGCCAAGAACCTATGTGGGTGTCCTGGAGCTACATATTCACACAGACTCATGGCATCGACTTTTAGATCTTGCCAAAAGAGTGCCCAATATGCTTTCCAAAATGTACAAAAAAAATTCATGTTCTGAATATTACTGGAACCTTCAAAACCCATGAAAGGGTATAGGGTATATGATGTGAAACACAGATAGAACTGGGGCAGACACCTCATAACGCTGAAATGGGAGTAGTTAAACACACAAATAAAAACATTCCATGGAGTGAGAGGAAGTAGAACTGCAAGAAATGGGTTACTTCCTCATGAAAATAATCTCTTGAGTGGTAAAGTGGCTTTTTGTGACACATTCTTTACTAATCCAACCCTTTGCTTTTGAGCTCCAAAAGTCCAAACATGATCGCCAGCAAATGTTTTTGGAGATGTTTATTTCTCTGTGACTTTCTGGTGCTCTCAACTGTGCAAATTCACTGTTCATTCAAAGCTTTTAGTAGTTCATACCAAAACAACAATATAGCTACTAAGGACACCTGCCATTCTTTTCACAATCTCTTTGGCATTCAGTTTAATGTCCAACTTTCTGTTGAGTATATAAGAAAATACACATCCCAGTCAGAAGGAGTCACACTGTCTAGCAGTCATAGTGCATAGCAATTCCTTTTGGCATCCAGTCACTGGATCACTCAAGGTCTATTGATGCTTTTGTTAAAATCATAGGAAACCATGCTCATCAAGTCCTTTTGGAGTAACTGGGTTCCACTTTGCAGCCGTCTTAGTAGTAGAAAAGCCTGCAAGACAAAAGCCAAAGACTCAATCAATGCTGACATTTACAGAAAGGCTACAAATTTCACACAAAGTATGATTAGCAATAATAACGGCATACAGTACCTGGTTCTGATCTGCTTTTGGAAGGCTCTGGTGGCTGAACATCTGGCAAAGGAAGACCCCTCCCATCAACATCACTCTCCCCTGATGACATGTGGTCCTCTGCTTTCATGTACAAGGCAGGCTTGTGGTATTTGGCCCGGTAAGTGTCTGTCATACAGTTGTCCACAGAAAAGTAGGTGGTGGGAAGAACCATATCTGTCGGACCAGGGGAGTCTGTACCGTGATCGTGTCCGGGCTTTGGACTGGGTAACCTCTCGTCGCTCTCGCTTGCCGACAGATCGTTCCTGTCCTGGTCCGATGACCCCGACTTGGAGCTGGCATCTGATGAAAGCCTGAGCTCGGCAGGTGTCTCAATCCACCGGCGGAGGGTGGTGTGCGAGAGGGAGGACAAGCCATTTTTGGGTTCACTGCGGGGGCTCAACCGTGGTGGCACCTCCGGTGGCGGGGAGTGGACAGCAGATGGGTCAGCGTGATTGTTGCCAAAGGTCTTGGGGGGTAAAGGTGGAGGATAGTTGTGCAAGAAAGGGTGTAAGTGGGCAACCGTGCCCATTTCTTCTTGTTCAGAGAAAGGTCCTGCAAGGTCATCCGAGCTGTTCCACTCAGAACTGCTGGTCTTTGCTAAGTAAGGAGGCACAGGGCTCACGGGGCTGCTATCCACGTTTTCCTCTAGTTCGCTGTCAAGACTATTGTAACTTTCCAAGATCCCAGGAGTGTATCGGAAGGCTCTTCTTCTGCTATGAAGCAAAAACACAATCATCAGTATTTTACTTTGCACCAAATCAACTGACCACTTGCAGTGTTCTTGTAACTTTTTTTACCTTTGTATTGGCTGACTAGACAGGATGTCTGCGTCTTGTAGATCTGGAGATTTTCTTTCTTGTTCACCTACAGTATACAAAGAAGCCTCATGAGCATTTTATATCTCACACACACACACACACACTCATTTGTAAACTCATGGTCATCACTACCAGATGGTCGGAAAACAGAGCTGGGTAACATCTGTCATGGGTTTCTATTTGAATACGACTAAAATAATTCTGTCTCTCTCCAGCAAAGACATGTTATCTAACTGGGGTCATGGTGAGGCCCTTTGCCTGGTGCTGAGAGAGGAAGTATCAAAGCAGCTAGTCTGGCAGAGCGCCCTCAGGCCCCCTGTGTACCACTCTGACTGTCTGATCCAGCCAAAGAACGTGGCCCCTCAAAGGGAGTTTGGGTTCATATCCCAGCCCTATTAGCTTTGAGTTAACAAAGTAGTAGTTGTAGTACTAATGAAACAATAAAGACCCTGAATGAACTCTAGCAGATTTAGAAGTTGGAACATACACAAACTAACGAAAGCAAGGGAAATTCTATCACGCTATTAAGGTCAATCGGGTCATAATGTGATGTCAGTGAGTTATGCTGCAATAATTTAGAGGTAATAGCTCATTTCACCCATTAAATCAGCAAAAACACATGTTTATAAACAAGTCCCTGGGTGGGGGCTGGTGTGGAGCTTAGGCAAGTTAGCATGGTGGGTGTGATTTACAAGGCATGAGACAGACACCGACTGACTAACAGGACAAGGAAGAGAGTGAGTGGCTGAGGACCATCTGTGGTGTGTCAGCATACCCTCTTTTTTCCCCTGTGCTCTCTCAAAGCATTAGTGGCTAAATCCTTTGTGCTGGCATGCAATTACGCCGGGGTCAGACTCCAGACTCCAGATCCCCTCCACAACACTATTGCATTTTTAAGCCGCTAAGTCCATGTGGCAATTCACAATTTGATGACGCTGATCTGCAATGTTGGCAAGCAACCGTAACAATATCATTCTCAAAAACAAAAAGGGAAGCAGCTTTCAATGCCTTTTCCAGAGAAAATGCCCTCGTCTTTATGGTCACGCACACTGTTGCCAAGAGAAAGCTTGAAGGAGAAAGCAGCTGGATAACAAAGGGCAAGGCGACAGTGTTGTTGGGTTACAAGAATGTCTGCTGCTGTTGAAATCAAAAGATTTTTCAGACAACAGCTATCAAATAATCGCTACATTTCCATCCGAATGTTAATGTAAATCAATTCTTCAGGTTCAGGGTCTGGCTGATCTCCAGAAAACATTCATTTCAGTGGAATTTTGGGATCACTGCTGTAGCTGCGAACGCCAGGAAAGCAGATGTACTAAAGGTGTCCTGCTGTTTACATGGCCTACTGCACTTGCCTGGGAAACAGTCCATGTGCTGTGATTGCATGGATTAGACTGTGGTTCAGCGACATTTAATGTACTGTCTAAACTGCACCAAGTGGTGTGCAATAACATTTCCCTGACATTCCCATGTTAAGTGGAAAGCATAACATCAAGTTGCTAAATAGGATTAAAGAAAGCGAAGCTGTCTCATATGCATACATGTTTTTTTTGCACTTTCCAAATGTGTGAGAAATCAGTGGTCGACTTGCACTACTATATACTCATCTTTTAAGGACTTATAAAAGATACTCTACTCATGTAAATCACGTACAGATCTGTCTCTAATCCCATTCCAGCATAAAAGGATCATTCTGAGAAATGTTCAAGAGAAGCACCTGTTTAGGCCTGCTGTTATCCACTAAAAAGTTACTCGGGACATTTAACTGAGGGGAAGTGATCTGACATCATTTCAATTATTCCAACTGCCAGAGTGGTTAAACTCCCAGAAGAAATACAAAAATGTGCCTCTATACAGACCATGAAAGCAAACCCTAACAAGGTTTAGAGAAATTGTACATGCAGAAATTCCTGACAGCCCTTTGAAGTTTTGTTGATGCCACAAAAAAAAAATAAAAAAAACCTCTACACATTTCAGTTCTAAGGCTGTCAAGTCGCAATTTGTAGTTCTCTGCGTTCTGCTGTCTGGGGTGCTTAAAATTCTTGAACATCAATCAGCCTTGCATGCATATTTGCAGTTCGGCTTTTCATTAAGACCTGAACTGTGTGGGTAGAAAACATGACAAAAATGTCAAGTTTACAGCAATTTTATCTCTCTACACAATTCTTTCAAAAAAATTATTTGGAATAGCCTTTGTTTCTGTGAGTGTTGATATGGCACGGGCATAGGACCATTATGCCAAATGCCACAACAGAAGCATGTACTCATGCCATGGCATTAACACTATGGTTATCACATCAGTCACTGGCTTGTTAAGTGGCATCCATAGATGGGCTAAGCCAAGTAGCTTTACGGCTAACTCACGGACACACTTTCACTGCAGAAGATGTATGCAAGCAAGCGCAATGGATAACAAATCTATTTAATCAGATAAGGGATCAAATTTACTTTTTAGCGTTTTCTGAACTCATAAGCGTTGTTTCAGATAGGGACATTTGTCTCATACAAATTAATTCAAACATTGTATTACAGATACTTTAGGACCAAGTTAAGTACACACCTTCACTGTTTGTGTTATCACAACTTTGAAGACGATATGGTCAGGTGCAAAGTGAGTCATAACAGGACTGCTGATGAGGTCTGCAGTAACCATCGAAGCCAATCAGGACAAACTGAGAAAAGGCGTGGTTCACTGTCAACATAGCAGGCTGAAGTGCACCCATCTCGTGACAGCCGTGAGCTCTTTCACGCTGTTGTATACAGGATGTTTTGCTACCATTTTGGTATAATGCAGCTCAATGACATTTATTCACAAGGACAAAAGTCGTCATCCAGGCAACCAAGAAGGGCCCCGGCCTAGACTTCAGACTTCTTTGATGCAGTCAAAGAATGAATGCTTGTTGTCAACATGTCAACTGAACTCCTCACAACTGCCCTCCCACATCTGTGTGCTTTTAGAAAGGATTTTGGACTTTAATGGACTACTGGAATCTGCTCAGCCTTCTCTGAAACTGCAGCTCACGACAGACTACCGCCACTGAACTCTAGCCAAATTGACTTTGGACACATTTATTGCAGCTTGTCAATACAATGTGAAGGCAGCAGGGCATAAATATACCATACTGACTTTAAAATAGCTAATGAACAATAGACCTCAAATCCATGATTTTAGCCAGGTATAGGACCAGCAATTGACAATTCAGCATTTCAACCCATTCATCAAATTAATCAAGACTAACTCAAAACACAGTTGTAGATGCTTTTCAAATACCAATGTTTTATGAAATTGTACAAAAAAAAAGGAGGCAAGTGATTCATCCAGGTTATATGGGTTATCTGTATACCGTCATATCTCCCTTAAAGAACTAGGGGGCAAACAGCATTAGAAGGGTAAATAAAAGCATTAAGGAGTGCCTTTCATCCAAAAATGTACAAAATGTAGGTCTGTGCAAGCAATTATGTACACAGATTTCCTTAATGATAATTTGAGGAAAATTTAATACATTCTTTAACAATAAATTATATATTTTGAGATATACATCTGAAAAGGGATATTGGAGGAGTGAATGAATAACCATGCCTATCACAGAAGTGTTTGTCTCTTTCACATGAATCACTCAGCATGTGCAGATCCTTGTAGGCCAATGACAAGTCCAGAATTTAGCACTATGCCTTTTTCATTCTCTTTCCCCAACTCACCACACTTGTGTGAAAGCTATTTTTAACTGAATAAAACTGAAGACAGATAACAAATTGTAGCTGCTGTTCCTGTGCTGTATTTCCTAACTCTTTCAGACCAAGAACTAACTGCACTGCTACAAAATTGCATTTTCCTTGCCTCGTGTTTGAACACCACCTTCTGACAGGCCCAGTGGTGGCATTTTCTGCCCGACTAGGCACAGCTGGGTGGCCCCTAAAAGCTGACCCATCTCCCCCTCTTATTCGGGATTAACTCGGTCTATTCCTGTTGAGGGGAATTAGGGGGGCATTTTTCCAAGATATTTGGTAATTTAAAAGATGTTTTCCTTCTTTATCTCTGTGCTGATACTGTGTATCACAAGCAAGCATGTGCTAGATAAAGAATGTGAAGGGTGTCTAGGCGACAAACCCCCTTGAGCTATTCATGTCATCTAATCTCCCTCCGTCCTGTCTAGAAGTTAAAAATAACCATTATTGCTAAGTTGCAACATGACTCATATTTGAGGGGTATATTTTTTTTCTTTAACAGTAGTTGTGACCCCCCCCCCCCCCCCGATTTTGTATCCCCATGGATCGAAATGTTTATGACATTATCCACTGCAGTTGAACAGTTAAAGCCCTTGAGGTTCTATTTTCACTACTTCCCATTTTACTTTTTTATGTAGTGTGTGGGGAAGGATAGAAAACCTAATAGAAAACAGGATTATTATTTCTGTCAATGTTGAAAGTGTTTCATTTTGTTTTTATTTAACCAGTGTTCCACTTGGGTTGATGTTTCCTTTAGGGCCCATGTACGTTACTCTGGTTGCTGCATTACATAAACTTTGCTCAGGGAAGAAAAAGGTCAAGGCCAGGCAGTGAGGAACCAGAGCACACTTATTTCCATACAGAATCCCTTCCATCAGGCTGTGACCTTACCACTACTGATGGAACAATAAATCAAGGAAATTGCTCAGTACTATCTTAATGTTTCAGATCCTTACAACACACGGAAGTCTATCGGGCAGAGGAAATGTCTGTAAAGTCAGGGACAAGCCTTTGTGAGAGAGCAATACCTTCAATTGTGACCTATCTCCACAATGTAACACACAGAAAATCTACATCTCTTCTGGATTTATGTGTTTAAATATTGAGCATTTCATATTTTTGTTTTAATGAAACCTCTACCAAATGTCTAAATATAACAAACCTTAACCGCTGCATATTTAAATGCTAGCTCTCCCTGATGGTGCACATGTTTCGCCAGGAATATACAGAATAGGCAGACATTGCTACAACATAGTTACTGGTGTGCAGAAATCAAAACGTGTGAAAGAGTTACTTACCTGTGGAAACTTTAGAGACCAATACGTCAGCCTTCAAATCATCGCTTCTTCTCTGAGGGAACTGATCCCTAAAATACAAAATGAATTACTTTATTCATGCATTGTGGATTGCCACAAGATATTCCAGGGCTTGATCTTTTACCAACTGCTTTAACGGATTAAGATGGATCTGTGCTTTAAGCAAAAAAGGGGAAATAAACCCTCATGACCTCAGCCTAAATATATATTCCTATCATGAATGATTTACAGCGGTGTAATCTGATACTAATTCCTGCAACATTGTTTTTTTGAATGTGAAGACCGATCATGTCCAAACATCTTACTGTCAAAACAACTCGTGCTCGTGATATTTTAAATGTTTTTATCCTTTGTTGTAGTTGTTTATTATGTGGCACCAGTGGTTTCCTCTTCTCCAGTGATATGCTTTGTATCTGCTATTAAGTGTATTAAGATTTTGTAATAAACCAAATAAAAACTGGTGGAAAAAAGGTACTTCCCAAAAAAAAAAAAAAAAAAAAAAAATCATAAAATGTAAACATTTTTAGTCATTTCAGGCCTTAACCCAATCACTGAACATCCCAACTATATGTTAAAGAATTAATAAATAAAAGGAGCACTTTGTCAAGAGATAGGCTTGAATAATGCACTAGTGGTTGAGGAAGTCAGCTATCTGCTGGCTCTCCCCTCTGAGTAAAGAGTTGTCAGCTACTTTGGATCATTATCTCCAAACAAGACCTGTACTACAAAGCCAACAAATGACAGCCCAGCATAATAAGGCTGGCGCATCTGCCTTGTGTGCATTTATGTTAAATGGGTCTTGCTATTCTTAGAACAGTTTGTTTGTAATGTTTAATCATTTAAAAATGGCAGCACTTTTGAGACTCAAATCCTTAAATGAGGAGGGCATGGGATGACAAAGCAGCATACTGAAGCTTGCATCACACAGCAAAAAATATGCAATAGCCATTTCTGAATCATACTTTGCAGTGCCAAGATTGTGTGTACTTTACATTGTCAGTTGCAGCTCAGGTATGGGCCGCAGGTCCTTGGAAGAAAGGTTCTCTACCACAGGTGAGTCAAGATTTGCTGAGCCATTGCTTAGTCTGTCACTACTCTCATATCCAGATTCAGTTCGCTGGATCTTCCAGTTGTCATTCCGTACTTTTAGAGCTGCTGAGCCCTTTGACCTGTCCTTGTCGCTGTAGCCACCCCGGCCATCTGAGTCCAGCGAGCTTCGGCTGCCACCTGTTTCATGCCTCTGCTCATCCTCATAGATGGTCATTAGGCTCTTGGGTTTGCGTTCTTCTTTGCCTCCCCACGTAAAATCTCTGTCTCGCTCTCGGGAGGGTGACTGACTACTGGGTCTTCTCCGGGGGCTGTGCTGCCTTCGCTCTTGATTTACTGTAATACCACTGCTACTCCCTCTTACAACACTGTCCACATTTAGCGCCTCCCGAGTGGGCTTCCATGGGCGGCTGGCCCTGCTTCGGCTGTTCCCTCCACTTACAGGACGATCTCTGGAGTCTTGGCTGCTGTCAGTATCGTATCCATTGGAGAGCTGTCCTAATCTCCGCTGACCACTGCTGATGCTGGGCCCACTAGGCCCACTGGGCAACACTTGGACCCTCGAGTGATAGGGAGGGGGCTCATGCGAGGACCGTCCACCAAGGTGGGGGGTTCGCTCAGTCCGAGTGGGACCTTTTCCTTGGCTGCTGTACAGTCGAGGTTCCAGGTGTTTTTTGAAGCCATTCTCTGGAGGGGAGGCGGAGCGGGAATAGGTCCTGTCCTGACCTGGATCTGGTTTTAAACAAAAGAAGTTTCATGAGAGCTTAAACTATGCGAACAGAAGAACACATTAGCGGTTGACCAATATGAGTTCTCCAATAACAGACGCCGATGCCGAGGTCTAGGGAGCAGGACCGATATTATCAGATATCAGAACAAAGAAAAGTGTATAATTCCATTACTCCATACAATCTAAAGTACCTGGTTATCTTAACCAGTGACATGTTGTTGTAAATCAATTTAATTAATGAATGAAAAAAATACAGTGGGTTACGCTGTAGATTTCAGAAAGTGAATGGTGTTTAAAGGAGAGTGGGGTAGGAGTTTGTCAGAGAAGTCATTCAACTGCATTATTCTCTACAGTATAACGATATATATTTAATGCTAGCCAGTAATGGTTTTAGATTAGATTAGCTGTCATTTCGGATGGGAGAAACATGTTAACATTTAGAAAAGGCGATGGAGACTGACCAAATTTGGGGCTCGAAACATTACATTACATTTATTAATTTAGCTGATGCTAAGCGGTTTACAATTATTATACATGTCAGAGGTTGCACGCCAATGGAGCAACAATGGGTTAAATGTCTTGTTCAGGGACACAATGGTGGATAAGTCACAGTGGGAATTGAACCCAAAGGCATGTGTGTTATCCACTGCGCCATCGACACCCATTGCTACTTTGTAACGAACCTCTTCACCACCTTCCCAAAACTCACAAGTGGGAGCGCTAACATTGTTCCACAGCAGCCACACAAGGCTGAATCAAGATCATGTGTCATGTATTTCCTGCAGCACCTCATGCCAAAAGATAATGTCATGAATAACATTGCCAAGTCAAAAATGTACTTTTACACTTTTTACACTTACACCTTGATACCAAGGCACAAAGTCGTGCTAAAGCATAGTGCAGGTTGGGCAGAAAGTGAGGGAAGGGCATGACGACAACAGGGTTACTGACATTTATGTCTACAGATGACAGGAAGGTGTAAATTATGGGTGACAGGAGTCGATTTTCTTCCAATGGTGTGTACACAGAGGGTAGCCAGATAGCATAGAGACTTTCACGCAGATACTCATGATCAAAGATAGCACTTTGGTGTATTTTTGTGTGCATATGCACACATGCATGTTTTCCAAATGCACAAGTGACATTTCTGCACATGATGGTGTGTTATGGATGTGTGTCCGCTATTCCAAGGACACTTCCAGCCATAATAGCCATTTTCAAAATATATGACCAGACATCCTTCCTGGAAAGTAGTTTATTCATGTCAAACTATACATGCACTCACACGCCCTTATTTATCTACATGGCACAGACAGCATGCACATGTTTTGTTTTAGATTTCTAAATAAAATGTCCAATTCCATTTTACTTTACAGGGAAAAAATATGGTATTATAGTATGTTAAAAAGGGCTTCATTTAAATCGGAAGGTTCATCTATCCAGTGCATTTTCATAACTTAAAGCTGATGGTGCCTAAATCAGAGGCAGCATGCTTTGTATTGGATCCCCTAAATGGCCGGGAAAATCTGATCTGTGGTACCATCGTGTTTGAGGGTATAAAAAGTGAATTTAATACTACATATAACTGTCAGCCCTTGGAAATAAGCCTGCATGAGATGTAGCCCTTATTTCTTTGGATTTTGCTGACTGTGTGCCAGAGTTAAATCACTTCCAACAACGTTTTTACTTTATATATAAATTATTTTATACACACACACACACACACACACACACACACACACACACACACACACACACACACACACACACACACACACACACACACACACACACGCTGTGGACCATTTTGGAAGAATGGTAACATGTCTACATCAAAACAGTCAGAGATTGTTTAGAAATACTCTGGGGTTTTCCCACAGTCCAAAATCAGCTGCAAAGTTCCTTAAGCTTAAGTATTTTTTTCTGGATTTTTAGCAAAGTGCTAGCCTGGGCCGTCCTGCGGTAAATTCTTGCTACTTACATTAACTGTAGTGTCACCTCCAGCCTCGCCATTCATCACGGCAACGACACTAGTCTCCTTTAGCCTACTGCATTCAATCATAATGGGACGTGAGCTCGCTGCTAACACAGGCTGGTGCTGTTGATGTGGTGGATTTGGGAGCTTGTTACAATTGTGCTCCATAATCCCTTCACTGATACTTAATTGAAAGCAGTGATGTACTAAAAGAGTATTAAAGGAGTGGACTGATCAGCCTACTGATTAGAACACACACACTAAATTTCTGAGGTCAAAGGACGGCGGAACATGAGAAAGTTCAATTTTTTGGGGCTCTTATCACTATTTGGTTGAATCTGCTTAGTTTATAGTGTATGTTTGTTTGTAAATGTTCAGGTAGAACACAGACAGGATAACCAACAGTTCTAAATATGAGAGAGTGGGATGAAGGCAGGCTCTTAATCCCCTTTCTGACACATTACTCCCGAACTGACGGTTACATAAGGGGTGGGGAAGTGAAAGGCTAGCCCTTTGTATCATAAAGCCTGGCAATTCTCACGTGTATGTTTATGTGTTGCACCACATGTGCAGTTCACATCTAAACAGCCAAATACTATCTATCTGTGACCAACCTCTGTAGCGTGCCTCCGGCCTCTGTTGACCTCTCCTATCAGGCTCTTTTTTGAATGGATGCATGCCACGGACCTCTCCTGCTCTCTGGGCAACTTCTCGAGAAATCTCCCTGAGGCGACTCTTGGGATCGATGGTGGCAATTTTCACTACAAAACAAAAGAGATAGCATCAGATATTTGGCCCAAGTTCCCAAATAAGGGCCAGAGGGCATGTAACCAGTGTGTAATTAATGCTGAATTTTTCATTTGTTGCAGTTGAAACTGCAAACACCATTAAAAGTATTTTTTTTGTCAGTGTACATATGGATATCTATTGTCACTACATCCTTTCCCTTGTCACCGTCTTCCATCTCTTAGTCGCCAACACCCCCAAGGCACTGTGCAGTTGCTGAGTGTGTAGACGAAGGCGAACTTTGCAGCACATCCCTGTGCCGATGTATACAGTACACTTTCTGCTACATGAGGGGAAACGCAGCGGAGTGTAACATGGCCACGCAGAGACTTCTCTGCCCCGTCTCTGCAGATATTCACTTTGAAACGCAATGATTAGTCATGGCCCTGGAAAACATGATCATACTGTGGTTCTGTTAGCTGTCTGAGATTTCAACAGGAATCACTCTGAGGAGAACTTGACGTTTAGGAAAATACCAGGGGCCTCATTTATAAAACTGTGCGTAGAATCCTCACTAAAAGTGTACGTGCGCCCAAAAGCCAAAAATGACGTACACCAAAAAATATTCAGACTTATAAAACTGTGCGTACCCACACATGTAAGCAAAGTTCCTTTTATAAATCAGTCAACTAGAAATGTGACCCTTCAAACGCCCATAATGCCTATTAATGGTCAGTGAAACGCCCCTCATAAATATTAATACTTGCTGACTGTATGGAGAAAAGGAGGCAAATTCTGACAGAAAATCTATAAAATGAAAGTGACTCAGTGACGTTAAATGTGACGTTTCTTTTGCTGAAGCTGAAGCATGTTGTTTGGTGGGTAAAAAACGTCTCGGGTTACATATGTAACCCTTGTTCCCCGGGAAGGGGAACGAGACACTGCATCGGTGACGACACTATGGGAGCGCCTCTGGGCGTGGCAGGGCTGAAACATGAATGAAACTACTCCAATCCTATTGGTGTTGCTAGAACGGTAGCGTGTGACGGCGTAACTGGAGGCGTATGTAAGCATGCCGGCACACAGGACACATTAGCCCTTTTCTATGAAGCAAGGCACTCCAGGCGGGGTAAGGTGTGGCGGACCGACGCAGTTCGAGTTCCCTCGAAGGGGAACGTCTCGGGTTACGTATGTAACCCTTGTTCCCTGAGAAGGGGAACGAGAGACTGCGTCGTGACGACACTATGGGAACGAGAATACCCACTTAGGCCGCGCTGAAACCCCGTCTGCCCCCAGCGTGCAGAACCTGACGGCACGACTAGGAGGAGAGCGCACGGGTGCCGGGTGAAGAAGGAAGGTCCAGACTGTAGAACCGGATGAATGTGTGAGGGGTGGCCCAGCCAGCCGCATCACACAAACCCTGGAGCGACGCCCCTGCGAGGAGGACCCAAGAAGCCGCCATGCCTCGAGTAGAGTGCGCCCTTACGGCCATAGGTGAAGGTAACCCGCGCACCTGATAGGCCAGGGAAATAGTCTGAACAATCCAGTTGCTGATCGTGTGTTTGGAAGCGGGGAGCCCAGCCTTGGGGGACCCGAAACACACCAGCAACTGGTCTGCTTTCCTCCACCGGGAAGACCTCAGAGTGTAAATACTCAGTGCTCTGACAGGGCAGAGCAGATGAAGACTCCCGTCCTCCGCCGTCACATGAGGTGGGGGTTGAAACGCCTGCAGCACCGTGGACCCTGCCAACCTGGATGGGACCTTAGGGACATAGCCCGGACAGGGGTGCAGGATGGCTCTGACCCTCCCCGGGGCAAACTTCAGGCATTGCGGAGACACCGAAAGTGCCTGGAGATCCCCCACCCTCCTCAGAGAGGTGATAGTGAGGAGAAAGGCCATCTTAAGGGTCAGGTGCTTGGCCTCAGCTGACTCCAGGGGTTCGAAGGGGGCCTCAGCCAGCGCTTCGAGAACCACCGCCAGGTCCCAGGTGGGAAGCCTGGAACGAGTCCCGGGTCTCATCCTCTTCTTCGCGTTGAGCCGCAGCCCCAAACACTGAAGGTGGGTGAGGACGACATCTCGATGCCGAACCGCTAACTCCCGAGACTGAGCCAAGATGAGCCAGTCGTTGATGTAGTTTAATATGCGGATGCCCTGGAGCCTCAGCGGAGCCAGAGCTGCATCCATGCATTTGGTGAACGTGCGAGGAAAGAGTGCTAGGCCGAACGGAAGAACCCGATACTGGTACACCGCGCCTGAAGGCGAACCTCAGGAACTTCCTGTGAGAGGGACGGATGGAGATGTGGAAATATGCGTCTCGTAGATCTATCGTGACAAACCAATCCTCGGATTGGATGTGACTGATGATGGCGGGGATGGTGAGCATCCTGAACCTCCTCAGAGATTGGTTCAGGGACCGCAGATCCAAAATCGGACGCAACCCATCCGTCCTTCTTGGGAACTATGAAGTACCGGCTGTAGAACCCGGACTCCCTGACTGGCGGGGAAATAAGCTCTCTGGCCCCGTTTTCCAGCAGAGAGCCAACTTCTTGTCCCAACACCTGGCTCTGCCCCGCGTGCACTGCAGTCCAGACCACCCCGTTGAACTTCTGCGGGGGGTGGACCCGGAACTGCAGCCTGTAGCTATCCACTATGGTGCGCAGGACCCACAGGGAAATGTTTGCAAGGCCATGCTTCTACAAAATCCGCCAAGGGAACCAGCCCCTTGGGGCCGGAGAGCGCCGCCTCACGTCCCGGTTTCTCTTCAGCCGGGGGAGATATTGCTCAAACGCCTCTCCCTGCGTTTCAGCGTGCTGAAACCTGCTGATGACAGCATCCACCGCCTCACCAAACAGGCCAGTAGGAGAGAGGGGCACATCCAGGAGAAAAGCCTTCTCCTTCCCCTGGATGCCCGAGAGGTTGAGCCACAGATGGCGCTCCAATGCTGCCGTGGAGCAGCCAATGCTTAGTAACACGGAGCGTTTAAGTCCGTAGCTCTACGGAGCTAAGTCAGGTCCTCCTCAGAGGGACCTCCCCCTAGGTCATAGTCTTGAGAAGATCGGCCTGGTACGCCTGCAAGCCATGGTGTGCAGGCTTGCACCAGCTCGACCCGCTGCCATGTAGGCCTTGCCCACCAAAGCAGATGTTTCGTCCGACACAGCTTGGTGGGGAGCGCTGACATCTGAAGGAACGAAGCGAGGGTGGGAGAAAGTCAAGTCATCGTTCCGTTCTCTTTAGCCATGCTGCTTAGTTTCTGTCACGCTGCTGTAGTCCAGCAGAGGAGACACAGCCGTGCAGAGCAGCTTTTTTTTTTTCGGAACGATGCCTTGGGGGGAGGCGTAACTGGCTTCCAGGTAAGAGCTTCTTCGGTTTTTGCTGTAACTTTGGTCTTCAAACATGCCAGAGTGCCTGCTGAATCGAAAAGGGCTAATGTGTCCTGTGTGCCGGCGTGCTTATATATGCCTCCAGTTACGCCGTCACACGCTACCGTTCTAGCAACACCAATAGGATTAGAGTAGTTTCATTCATATTTCAGCCCTGCCACGCCCAGAGGCGTTCCCATAGTGTCGTCACCGACACAGTTCGAGGACCACACATTCTCCCGTCAAGTTTGTTTTTTTATAGATCACAACCGTTGCTTGGGAAGTGACGTACGCACTTTGTTTTGTACGTATGCACCGTTTATAAATGAGGCCCCAGGTGTTGTTTGAGACTGCATTTTTAGGACTCCATATTCTCTTCAGCACAGAAAAAAACAAACTGTAACAGTTTGATACATGACTCAAAGCTTAATAATTTGACTTCAAATTTGACTGCGGTGTTTTCGGAAAGCTCTGAGCCTTCAATTGTATTGACTGCAACATTCCCTCCCTACACCACATATGAAGCAACAAGCCTTCAAGTGAGGGGAAACAATGACACATAGGTCTCTAGGACCTTCACAACTTTACACAGCCACGCAATGACAATGCAACGTGCAATAATATTAAAAGGAGATGCTATTTCACCTTTGTCTGCTCCAGCAACATATTGTTTCATAATCTTTTCATTTACTCATCTTAAATCTTAATTTGCACTTGTCTTGAATGTGTGCAGAATTGGCAGACCTGTGTGACCTTTCTCCTAATCTCTTCTGTATTACTAACACAGCCAAGTTAGTTTTACAGCAAAGACCTTTAATTTTGTCTTCCTCTGGTTGCTATGCCAGATCCATGCTTGTCACCTCTCTCTGTGAAAAATATTTATAAATTAAGCAGTCTTTCAAGGCTAAGAACTATAACCACCACACTGCATGACTCATCTCCTGTTTTTCTCTCTTGATCACGGCAAAACACTCCATTTCCGAAAGCACATATTGTGTGTTTAAACCATAGTTTTGTTTAGACTGATACTTCTTTGTAATGTTGGAACAATCTCTGTCATTTTCAGTGGAGACAAGGAAAATATCTTACAGTTTTTTTCCAGTCTCCAGCACTTGATTAAATGGCTTGTTAAAATGGAATTTTTGCAGTGTGTTCCTCCACATGCTGGGTTACGAATCTCTCTTGCTCGCTTTGCATTCTAAACATATTCAGTCCTTCCATGTTTCCCGTCTTACCTGGTCCCCGTCCTGCACTGTACTGAGTGCTGCCCCTGCTGAAGGTCGACGGGGTCTTCTCTTTGAAAATGGCTTGGCCCAACAGAGCGTTCAGATTCTCCCTGGTGAGGTCCAGCTTCTTGGGGGCTGAAACTGGAGGCTCAAAGCCTGCAGAGGAGGAAAAGGGAGTCACAAAAAGATTACATTTTCAAGCTCAGGCCACATATGCAGGATTGTCTTTATCCAACAAAAACAGAATAAACCTTGTTACTTATGTTTTATGATAAATGCACGGACTACACCTGAAACTAAGAAACATAATTTAAATTACAAAATCCATATAATGTCTTTGGTTTTTGTAGGATCATCCAGTTTGGTCCAACGCCCTGTCAGCTCTGATGGGCAGTGAGCAGCTGCCACAGCTTGCACCTGGGGCACGGCCAGCATGGAGAGTTGGAGGAGGATCTTTGAAGGGGATAAAAACCTCCCCAACCAAACAAATCCAGGGATACATAATCCAAACGGCAGAGATGTTCAGCTGTTGTCATTAACCAAATTTTCATTACTGCCTGCAGGCAACTAATATGATCTGGGATTTTACACGTCCTACAAAGAGTTGCTTTTGGTTTGCTGATGTTTCTCTCTTTTTATTTGCAGTTAATTAAATGAATGCATTGCAAGAATTTAAAGTAAAAACATGTCTTTTCAAATTTCTATCTACACATAAAAGGACACTTGTTCTTAGTCATACACTTAACTCCAGCTGGGTGTGCAGAGGCAAATAGGTCAAAAGAAGATAAATACGTCACACTTTTAAATATTTACATAAAACTTCAGACTATTAATTGCTTTTCAAGGCAAGCAATTTTAAGTGTAAAGAAACTTTTGGCTAAACTCTGATGTTGCATTCAACCAGCTAGTACTGCCAAAACGTTCTTCACAGTTCTTTTATTCCCTCCACGTCCAGCACTGTTCTTACGACAAGACAGGAAAAAAAAAAAGATAAAAAAGACACGTCTCAGCTTCATAATTATGGGTGTTTTACAGTATAGAATTATAAGAGGTCACTTGGGATGGGATTATTGTTCGTGAAAGCAAAGAAAAACACTCAACAGCACCAATAACAAAGAGAAATGCATCTCAAAGGAATCTGATGTTATTAATTAAAAGCACATCATCTTACCTGATACAACGTAACTATATCGCAAACAGAACATATGCAGTGACATTGTTGTTTTCCCGAGTCCTTATTCCAGTAAAAGTTCGCTAAATAGTTAAGTTACACAAATACAGAAGCAAGACTGATTTTTAAACCACCCACATGGACAGATCCTACCTTGCACTTCTACATCAACAGTAGTCTTGTAGTGGGACTGGCTGCTGTTTTGTCTTGAGGCATCATCTGCTGTGATAGCACTCCCGTCGGGGTTGGAGTAAAAGAGGAGGAGAGGCTGGAAGTGACCTTTGATACATTTGCTGACCACATCTTTCCACCTGGAACCGATCTACAGCAAAACACAAAGAAAAGCTGGTCAATGCACATGTACGTGCAGATTTAAGCACATTAGACACAGGAATTCGGCACCATTATGTGTGATATAATACACATGGAAACAAATCAAAATAAAACAAACATTCACAGGATTCTTCTGTGTGAGAACACTGTCATCGACACGCTTTGGGGATGAATTTCTTTAGATATATAAAAGATATTAGATATAAAAGAGGGTTAAAAGTTTTGGATTTTCCTAATGGGAAATCAAGCAACCATGGTCCAATTCAATTTAGAAAAGCAGACAGACTGTGCAGACATAACAGGATAATTTGCTTTCTTGTGACCCCATCTGTTTTCATTTTAGAGAGAGGTATCAAAAACGTTTTGTTGTATAACTGATCTGATATAAAGCATTTTAACTTCTTACAAACAGAACCCTTCAATACCCAGCTCTAGAGGCTTCAATCTTCACCAAACAGAAAATGACAGAAAATGATTGTAAATGATCATAAAATGAACTGGCAAATCTAAAACAAAAACCTCAGCTTTATTGTGCATAGTCTCATTTGTGAGTGAATGTAACACACTGAGGCCAAATCGCACACATCACATTAGCTAAGCTGTGTAAGGTGCGTGTCTCGCCCCACAAAGGAAAGCTGCAGGCTAACAGATGCTTGTGTGCTCCTTAATTAAGTAAATGACAGTGGAAGAGGGGGGTAAGTAGGTGGGTAGGTAGGAGGAGGAGGAGGAGCGATAGAAAGATGAGGTAAAGAAGAACGAATGCAAAGCAAAACAAAGGAAACACAAAGAAAGGAATGTTGCAGAGATGGCTATAAAGTCAACAAATAAACAGATTGTGGATGGAGAAATATACACCAGCAGGAGGAAGACAAGAACAAACAATGTATGCTTAATATTTACTATGTAAAAACCACTGTAAACAAAGCTCAGTGCTTAGCGGCGCCATGAGGCTGTAATCATCTTTGCACCTGCTTGTCTGAATGTTTTATTGGCTGCATAAACTAAATGTGTAGCTACGACACAACCTACTGATGGATTTCTTTTAAATGACAAATACCTGTGATGCCTGTGTCAGGTGTTGAGTTACATTGTCAGCTACAAGAGTTTTTTGAATGGAGAATTCTCAATGGCCCTGGCACAGGTACGAGTACTGTAACTAACAATGGTATAAAAAGAGAGACAATTTTGTCACTATTTGCTAATAGCTGTATTTTGTCATCCTCATTAGACAAAGAATTTCTCATGCACTGGAAAAGCAGCGACCAGGCTACACTACAGTCATAGTCATTAAGCGCCTGGGACTCAGGGAGACACAGAAATGCGGCAAGTTTCGACCCAGGTATGGACTTGGCAGCGCTCTGCATTGTAGCTCCTCCATCTCAGTTGGGAGGAGGGTGGGTGGGAACGGGGGTGCACACACAGCACAAGCTGCTGATGGATTGACAGAGAGCCAGCCAGCCAGCCGCTGCACCACAGTCCCGGAGAAAATTGTGAGGATGTGAGACAAAAGGCATGCTCACATGTGCACCATGAAAATAAAATCCAATATTTAGAAAAACAGGAAGGAATAGGTGAAAGGATCCAGAGCTCTATATACTGCACGCATACACACATACACACGCCTGCAAAAAACAAACAAAAACAAAATAAAACGTCTTTCTCATACACAGACAGCATACAAACCTACTCAGTGCAACTTAGCGCTTTCTTAATGACCCTTCCACTTTAACCAGTGAAGTGATCTGTAAAATAATCTTTACCAGTTAAGCTTCACTTGACTGCTGCAGTACTTCGTAATGACAGAGTTGGGGAACTGCAGTAGAAATGGGGGTGGGGTTTTGGGGGTTAGCTGACTCTTCAGCGCCATGAATGCTTATCAACCCAGAGGCTCATGAAGGGCAATCGATGTGCCCTTATTGGGCAATAAAGACACTAGGTGATGGAAATGGGAGACATCGCTACTCTACTATTATTTAGACAGCATTTTTATGAATAAATATTTCCATATTTGAAACTGTGATCCACCTGTACACCAATAACCTGATGCCCAAACTGAAGATTTAAGAAAAGCAACCCAACATAAAAAGTTAACCCTTTTTTGTCACAAGATGCAACTCTTTAATTCATTGGACTCCTATATAAAAACATGACAATGCAGCTTCTCATCTGTGTGCAGTAAGCTCTGTGTTGTGTTGCTGTGTATACATTAATTACTAATTTTCCAGAGCACAATGTGATGTCTTGAAATTCCAGTCCATAGTAAAAATATTAAATTTATAATGACATAAAACAAAGAAAAGCAGCAAATCCTCATATTTAAATAAACCAGACAATGTGTTTGGCATTTTTCCACAATAAATAACATTAAAACAGTTGTTGATTAAGTTTCTGTTTATCAGCTAATTTACATAATTAACAATCGATTTCAGCACCAGTGCGCACCGTCTCACCTCTTTCACTGTGGCATCATCAAAGAAGACCCATTTGGAAGACTTGGTGTGAAAGGCGAAGGCACAGTAGTGGCGGCTGGAGTAGCAGATCATCCCCACGAGCTGCAGCTCTCCCTTTTTGGCATGATCATCTGTTACCCTGTAGAAGAGCTGTCTCCACACACACACACACACACACACCTCATTGGCATCAACACTACACTAAGTGGGCTGGAAAGTGAGTGATGCTGATAGCTAGTGGAATCGGTTACTCCGTATGTTTATAGATTAAGGTCTGAGGGAATGAACCGGCATTGATTTGACAATCAGTACGAATAAGGGCTGGTTTAAATAAGCAGTCAGATATCTAGACTAATACTAGAGTGGTCAGTAGTCTTCTTATTGATGGCCTACATACTAATATACAGTGGTATTTTCAAATGCATTTTCTTTCATAAATACTGTAAAAATATGAAAGAAAAAAAGAACGAGACAGCCACTTATTTCAGCCTCTCATGTTTCCTGCACAGGCACTCCTCGGTCTTCCTCTCTCAAACAATAGATTTCAAAGCAAACGATGGGGGTGGAGGGCTCCCTTTAACACCCAATAAAGTCACATTAAACGCTCCCTAATGAATCAAGGCCTTTGTGGCGCACTAGTGGGAAGAGGGGGTGGGGGTGGGGGCATTTCCACGGTTTGGAAAGGCGCAAGAGGGAGCTTTCAAAACAAAATGGTTTTGAATACTTCAATAAAGAAGTTACGTAATGTGTATGAGCACTGTCCTGATCTGCACTACACGATTGATTTTTGTGCTTTGGACGCTTACCCAACACAGCCTTCTGATGAGAACAGGCTACTGAGGAATATTTAGCAAGTCATGTGCCAATTTTTTGACATACATATGTCATGTGAACACCGCAGACAACTGGACTCTATACATGTTTGTGAAGATGTGATTTTGATGTGATGACACATGCCCACATTTTGTGCATCCTTACTATCAAGAGTGTGCAAATATAAACACTGCAACAAAAGCAGTCTTGAACATGTCTCAGTAACGTCTAGTCAGCCCACATGTTCGCCCAGGCAGGCATGCACCCACATGCTCAGGAAAACACAGAGGGGAGGGGCTTTTTGACAAGCTGACCAAGGCCAGAAGGGGCTCTTTGATCAGTGGCGCAAGCCAACTGGGCATTGGGTGTTGACTGCTTACGCAATGGCACCGACTTACAGAGAACTAAATCCCCACTTTATTTCCCACATATGTTCGATTGCACCAAAATAAACTGACCCTAAAACAGCAACAACAAAAAAGAAAGAAATGGCAGCCATGTGAATGAACAAATTCCAAATAGATAATGAAACAGACCCATGTCCGGAGAGATTTATGTTATATCCTGTTGTTTTTTTTTTAAATTACTTCATCTGAAAAGTGTGATGAAATATTCTAGCTGCATGTAAATGTTGTCTTTTTTAACTACCACTATCTTTAATCTGACTAAGATCAGTGTCGCATTTTCTTTTTACAAAAACACTTTCTATTTTCATGTTGGAATTCAACACATTACAGGTCACAAAATATGAATGTAGTAGTTAAAAAAAACAAACAGTAAAATGTACATAAAATGTTGGCTGAAGTAGACTCACCGTAGAAAGACTGAGATTAGGCCCCAGCGATCTGATAACATCTTCCGTGAGGTCTGACTGGTCAGAGTCCCAGACAAAGCCTATGGTAACTATCTCAGGGGAGTTCATGAGGACCCGCCTGATCCTAATCCTCTGGCCACAGTTGCTCTGAAAAAGAAAGACAGTTTCACCCCAAAGCAACTTTACCAATTACCGCGTACACTCCAAAACTGTAGTAAACAGTAAAAATGCATATCAAAAACAACGTGTTTGTGAATCACTACACTACGTAACTTTATTCAACAAATAATGAAGAAAACTAATAGCTAAATTGCTGATGAAAGGCTTCTGCAGGACACGGGTATGTATTTGTTACAAATCTCTCTCTCAGGGAACTTGAACAATGTGCTTATTAAAATACTCTGCATAGGCCACTTACTGGACAGTTGCGAAGATCCCCTATTGTGCTCGCAGCTTGTAACAGTTCCCCAAATGACTCGTCTCTGTGCTGAAGCGTCTGTTGACTGAGAAAGAAGGGACGCATTGTCAGCAGGCGAGAACAAGCGAGTAAGAGGAGACAGACAGAGACAAATAAAGATTAAGGTATGTGGGGAGAATAAGCGGTTGTGTGCGATATGTCAGCAAAAAAGATAAGTTGCGGCCTGGTGACAAATGTGCAGAAAGAGAGACACGGAAAGTGAAAATAGAGAGGAGCGGGACACACAACGATAGGGAAGGAAAGGAAGTTTCCTTTCGCCTGTGCCTTACCAGAGTGCGGTGGTGGAGACATAATGCACCAGCTCTGTAAACGGCAGTGGGTCGGAGGATGCCCCACAGCTACGGCACATAGACTGCAGAGGGGAGGGAGTCAGAGACCAAGAGGGTGACAAAAAGAAACAGATTTCAGCGGCTGTCAGTGACTAATTATTAAGTCAGCATGTCATTTTCAAAAAGAGATATCGCAGTAAAAAAAAATTAATAAATGAACCTCCTAATGTGTATGAACTGTGAGAAGAGACTTTGACACGCTTGTCTTGCTGCTCCCCTTGCGATCTGTTGTAAACCGTGGCCTCTACAGAATCCTTTTAAGTCACCAACTCAAATGATTAACATTATCAGGCATCCAATTTAATTCATGAAGTTATCAATCTCCCTCTGACCAAGGCAATCCTCATTTAGGCCTAGATAATATTTGCGGGATTGGGTGCCCTGAAGTTGAGGCGGAACAAAATCCACCGACTGTGCCCCTAAGGGATTTAGTCCAAAGGCGCATTATCTGTTTGATTCCGAGATAGAACTGGTTTAGGATGGGGACAGAGTCAGTGATGGGCATCACAGCCACAGGGAAGGGTGGTGTGTATGTGTGCTGTGCTGGAATTTATGTGCACACCATCTGTGATTTATCTGGTACTGCTGCACTGTGGAATCTGACCAGAAACACCCTCCTTATTCCACTGGGGCGACCCAGTATCAAAACATGACGGATTGGATTTCTACTGTCTCAGACAGTGATTCATGTATCTGTCTGTGTGTGTGTGTGCGCTGTGCTGCTTAATCCTAACACAGAATAGTGTGTTTAGCCTGTCCACACATTACTGTGGATGCTGTTCAAACAAACTAAAACATCTACAGTAAAATAGTAAGACAAAATAAAAGAATAACTAACAGATCATCCTCAGAGTAAAAGAAAGAATTAACACATTTAACACTACCTTTTCACAGATTTGTGAAGTAGCAAAAAAAAAAACACATACACACACAAAAACCTAATAAATTCCCATGTGAAAGAACATTAATAATATTTCTTGCTGCCAACCCCCCTACTGACCTGCTCATAAAGTGACATAGCAAATTTCTGATGCGTGATGCAAGACTTTGAAGTGCAGGCATCGGTCTCCTCCGGCACAATGTGCAGGTGGATCCTCTCCAGTATGTTCTCCTGTGACACAATAGGACATTTATCAGGTATGGGACAAAGTATTTCCAACTCTGTTATCGTAAAGCCGCCTCTTTACAAGCAACACGGGCTATTCCTTTTTTCATTCCGGACACACTGTTCCATACCAAGAGTTCAAGTTTTAGGAGTCATGTTGTAAACCTGACAGCAAAAGGAACACATTCAAAGAGCAAGCTATACTCCATTTTAGCTGCCACCTGTTTCCATGGAGTACTTGTGAGTTTATAAAATATTAAGACTGCGAGGTAGGCCTGCAAAGGTTACAGGCACAACTTCACAGCCTGTTAATCTGACACTGGCTAACTCCGCACATAAATTCTGCACCGGCACGCTGCTGCCAATGCATTACATGGTGAACCCTCAAGGGCAAGGATCTGTGTGGGATTAAGAATTAAGATGGTCTATAAAACATAGCAACTTTGGCACGTGAGCTTCAGTCTTAGAAAAGTTAAAAAAGCTGAAACGCTGAAAAGCTTTTTGTATGAGGGGACTAGGCAGACAAAAAAAGAAACAAAGCACAAACGCTGCATTCTTTACATGTAACTTTACATTATGTTGTAGGAGAAATGTCTTATTTGGTAACACTTGTACAACCCAGTGTTTTACATTTAGTATAGTCCTCTCCACCTTCATTCCCGAGACATTAGATTCTCCCTTGTGTTTATGCTGTGTAATTGGACTTCCTAAGTGGATAAACAACGACTGCGTTGGGGGAGGGGGTCAAATCAGGATACATCTGTGTTGTCCGGGTATACTGGTATTAAGCGGAAGTGATCAAAATCACGGGGAAAAAAAATAAACCAATTAAGCCTGCTGGACAAAAGAAAATACGATTGAAAAATAAAGGATAAAAAATGCTGCACTATCCGTTATATATTTGGTTGAGGCAAAATAAAAGTGAAACAATAAAAAATTACAAAATTACACTGCATTTAGGGAAAAACAAGTTCTGGCTAAACAATGATTTGTTGTGCCAGAAGGAGCAGCACAAACTGGAACTGATATGTTAAAATGAAGGGCGCATGAATTGGACTTTTTAAAAGCACAGAAACGATGCCACATAATATGGTAGCACAAAGCAAAGAGGTTCAAGCACAACTCCGGCGCTTATATAACCTGTCATCATGATATTTAGCGGCAATGTGGCAGGGGTTGATGGGAGGGGAAGGGAGGGACAGAAGCTCTTTCAGTGACCTCGCCAAACAGTTTGTTGTGCATTACCCAAACATTGAGGCAGGGTAACACACATACATCCACACATCCCTCTCCATACGCTAGCCTCCCTCCCTCAGGACAGCCGGGTTGCCACAGGAACTTACAAAGCACTCTGCGGCATCGTCCATGAAGCCCAGCTGGAAGCGTTGCTCGTCCTTAAAGGTCTCTGCCAAGGCGTGACGCAGGTTGTCAGAGGGCAGGGCGCGCTCCCGACTGTGCTGGAACTGGGAGAAAATGCCCTGAAGAGGAGAACAGGAACTCGTTTGCATGTGGAAAATGGAACATTGTTTATTAAAAACATTTGTGTCACCATCACTGCTCAATACACTCTGGATATGTGACCCAAACAGCTGCCACATTTATGTTCTTATTCCCATTGAATATGCTTCTGATTGTATTCTACCTTTAACGCACAAAAAATGCATGATTCTCCCAGACAGAAGTGCCCAGGTAGTTGCCTCAAGCTGCGTCTGAAGATGTCCAGTTGCCATAGTACCTACACACAAGGGAAAGAGGATTGATTCACTATAAACCATTACACTGACCTTGACATTAGAGCATTTCTTAGTTACAGGATATAACTATGAAGCATACATAAGAACAGGAGAAGTTTTTTTTTTTCAAGAGGGAAGTATCTTATTATGTACGAAAACTAGTCACCCTTGGGTCTCTTGTTATGTAGGGCATTAGGACAGAATCTCCAAGGTCATGAGGATGAGGAGTGGCCAAAAGGAACAACTCCCTCACAGACACAAAGCCGAAGGTAATGATCATCCTCAACCAGCTCATCGGTTGCCTCACCCTCTGAGTCACAGTCTCCGAGAGTGACCTCACTGTGGGGTTGACTGCAATAATGAACAAACTTGCCAGCCAGTATCCCAATAGTCATTTACAAATTACTGGGAATTTCTGACGAATTTAGACAGTGACTAAGTTTTGAAATGACTAAATAAATGGTCATATTTTAAGTAGGTACAAGATGGTATACAACTCCTGGAGGAAGGTAGCAACAAGTGAATAAATAAAGTTGTACAGGCAGATGCCAAAATAAGAGAAAAGACTGAAGTATCTCAACAACTGTTGGGCCTAACATTTTATACAGACGTTCATGGTCCCCAGAGGTTGATGCCTACTTAATTTGGCGATTCAGTGACCTTTCCTCAAACGCCAATACAAGGTTAACATTTGTAGGTTTTGAGTGAAATATCTCAACAAAAATTGGATGGGTTGCAATGAAATGTGGAACAAACATTCATGTCCCCCTCTAGATTAATTTTAATAATATGGTGATCTATAAAATTTTCATCTAGCACCATTATCAGGTAAAACTTTTACTCCAGAATACTTTGTCTAATGACCAAATACCTGCAAAACACATGGCAGTGTTTAGCGCTAATTAGCAAATGTTAGCATTGTAACACACTACTAACATGTTCAATTCAATTTTATTTATATAGCGCCAAATCACAACAACAGTTATCTCACAGCGCTTTTCATAAAAGAGCAGGTCTAGACCGTACTCTATGATGCTATTGACCGAAGCCCAACAGTTCCCACCAAGAGCAAGCACTAGGCGACAGAGGCAAGGAAAAACTTCCTTTTAAGAGGCAGAAACCTCGAGCAGAACCATGGCATGGGGGGGGGGGGGGGGGGGGGGGGGGGAGGAGGAACAGAGAGAAAAAGAGAGGGATGGAAGGCGAGAGAGGGGAGGGAGGCAGCCTACACAATATACACACAGAGGTACAACACTAATGCTAATCAGCAATGTCAGTGCCCAATCCGTGCTGTCTGCCCAATCCCCATCTGCACATGCGCAAAATTGGTCCAGTCAGTCAAAGAAGTGTTGTTAACTAGCTGCATTAGTGTAAAAGGCATTGACAGCTCCCCATAGCTGCTATCATGACTGCAGACTGAAGTTTTGTTCAAGATTTTATTCAACTTTATCAAAATACACTTCTAAATACTGATTGAAGTAAATAATAAAAATAAGTAATTTTACGAAGTTCGGGTTAAAGGATGCAGAGGCTTCCTTGGTTCCTCACAACAGACATACTTTTAACTACTTCACTCCTTAAAAAGTATCGACAAAGGCACATGATTGATAGCTTAATCCTGTCATAAAATGCTGAATTAAATCCAGCCACCAACAACCAAAGCAACAGGACAGACAGACCTGTACAGCACTGTTGAGAAAGCAGCTGTTCTGGCCCGGCTCGTTCAGCAGTCCTTTAGTGGGTGCCAGAGACAGCATACTCCCCGGCTGGTATGATTTCCCCAGATTGCCCCCCGGCTTCCTGAAGAACTTGACCCATGCCATTGGATAGTTGGGTCTGCCAACAGACATGTGGGATAGTCAGACGACGACAGGGGGAGAGGTCTGGTGCTGGGATCAGATCCCAGGACCCCTGAAGGAGTGACTCCCGAACAGTCTGGGGCTAAGTTATTCCACAAGCTGCAGCAGTCACCCTGCTACACATGGGCTTCTAGTCCATTTCTGCAGCTCATGTAGAAGGTCCTTTTACTTTGTCTGCCACTTTTTCAAAAAAAAAAAAAAAAAGTCCACACAAACTAAATTACAATCCAAGTCTTTGTTTTGGGAAGCCTTCGATGATCAGCGGTCTGATACTTCTGATAAGGTGCATTTTGATGACAAAGGAACATCCCTCAGTCATCCTGTAATCTTGATTGCTCTGCACAAAGCTTCACAGCAGCTTCAGAAGGGACGGTGGGGCCCCGTACGCAAGTTCTGCCACATGGTCCTGATGCTACTGAAAATATAATATAACCGCTGCAGTCAGTTGGCCCAATCAGAGGTTTATTGTGTAAAGTTTCACCCAGGCTGGACAGCAAACACTGATGTGCTGTTAAAGAAAGAGAGAATGAGATTAAATGAGATTAAAGATGACATTATGGATCTTATTATCAATCACAACTATTTCCCCTTAGTATGTAGGCCCTATTAGTACTAATATGTGTAACTGGTCCTTTAACTGGACAACATTTTAGTTGTTTTATAAAAAGTGATTCTATAATAACAGTGAAAATAACTGTATATGCAAGACTTCAAGTCTTCATGTCTGTGCTCATTCTAGTTTCATGTCAAACTGGACTTTTTAGATATGTCAACAAAGCTTATACATTAACTTTTACAAACACCCTTTGCACTGGGGGCGTGTAAAACTAAAGTCGGCCCCAGCTAAAGTTGCATACTAAAATTCAGACACGATTTATAGCAGTTTCCTTACAATAGACAACAGAAGCCAAAAGATACTTAAAACAAGCATTATGCTGACCTAGAGCAGACTTTGCATTAATATGCTGACTTTAATATGTTGACTTCTTTTGAGCAAATACTTTTTTTTACCGTTTTGTAATTGTACATGAGGAACACAAACAAATACAGTACCACTCAAACAAAAGTAAAACCTAACACGTGCAGATGTCCTCCTCTAGTGTCACAACTACAGCCCAAAATTACGTTTTTTTTAAATTGACCACCAATTAGATAATTAAAGGTCTGCATAATTGCCATTGATTCATCTTCTGCTGGCCAACTTCCCGCCCTACAGATTTACAATATAGCTGTGTGCCGTCTACGCTGCCATGTTTTCATGCGTTTCAATCAACAGAGTTTGCATCTGTAGCTCCAGATGACAGCCCAAACTGAGGTTGTAGGTCAGCAATTTGTGGCCTAAGATTTAAATAATGTCCATATAATTTAAAAAAGTTTTCCTGGCATTGTCATTTTTATCTAAACACCACTATAAAAGAGCACTGGCCTGACCTATTTTTGAACACGAGGAGCAGTGGAGGACATACCAAACCACTGAAGATGCATTTCAATTTAGGAAACTTGCAATCCACGCAGCTTAAACATCATAGTGACAAAGACCAACACAATCTGCAGTGAATGTGCACTGTACACCTATGAAAGCTACACACAGACTACATTGAGAGGTCTGATGGATGAATACGTTTGTGCTGAGTGAGGCAGTGGAAGCTGTGTGTAGGTTATTATAACAGTGAATGCCCCAAGAGGTGCACATAGCCACAGCCTGTATGTTTTCATTTATTGTGATTTTTACAGGATATTCCTGTATGTCATTCTAAATTACAACAAAAAAGTCCTTTTACTTTAAAGAAAGTTGTAGCAAAGCAGCACTTCCAGCATCATAACAAGTACAAAGAAGCAACAATGAGCAATGATTCCTTGTGTGATGCACCGTGATTCATCCTCTTTTCCAACACCTAAAAAAACATAACCTAAAAGAATAAACCTCAAACGTCTTGTTATTCAGAGTGAGGACAAAAAACACTGCCCTACTTTGCACAAACAATGAAACTTCCCACTTGTGACAGGCCGCAGAATCACACAAAGTTTCTGCCAAAACCAGCTGGACAAGATTTCTATCCTGGTGTTTCAGGAATCCTCACTGGAAGGAGATGTTGCAACAGTGTTAACTTTAGAGAGGGTTAATGGAGCAACCTGAAGTTTAGTAATTGCATGTGGCATTTCTTCACATGGTTCAACAAAACTCACACAATGTCTCTGCTGCTGTACTTCAACTGTGCAACTGGACTCCATAGCAACAGCATTCCAAAGCAATCACTTAAGCTCAGAGTTGCTTAAGAGCCACTGTTTTCGGATTAGTTTGAGGGCTGGAGGGGCAAGTGGAAAACTACACACTTCACCTACATAGCCCACCTTTAGTAATGACAAGCCCTGACATGTTGGAAGTACCTGTTTTTCTCATCATATGACGTCTCCAGGCATCCAATTAGGGCTGAGCAACAAAAAATTATTATCACAATATTTTTCCTCAATAACAATAAAACAAATGTTCAATATAAGGTGTTTGATTTAATTTGTTTGAATCATCAACGAATCAGCACTTTACATTTACATTACATTTATTCATGTAGCTGACTCTTTTATCCAAAGCGACTTACAATTGCTATTTATGTCAGAGGTTGCACACCTTGGGAGCAACTAGGGGTCAAGTGTCTTGCTCACGGACACATTGGTGTATGCGTCACAGTGGGGAATTGAACCCAGGTCTCTCGCACCAAAGGCATGCGTCTTATCCACTGCATCATCACCATCCCTTTGTTTTTCTATTGAGATATTTATTTTGTTGAGGAAAAGAGACTGAAAAAATTTTGCTCTTGCACATATTTGTTGTAAAAAGATTTTATCTTAATAGTTTTAAATGTTCTGCCTCAGATTTGTGAAGCGATCCATCGTTTGGCATCAAGTGTTTATTCTGACCGTAAAGAAAAGTTTTAAACCACAATTAACCATCTGGTTTCTTCAACTTTCACTCAGGAGCAAGAATCAGCCTTTAAACTTGAAAGAAACAATGATTTGACATTTCTCCTGATAATTATCATTATCAAATGATATCAAATTATTTATCTTGCTAACATTTTTGCCCTACATCCAATTTGTTAGCATGTGATGAAATGGAAACACATTTCTTTCATTCATTATTCATTTATTCTAATAAAAATATTAGTATAGGATTCTGTATTATTAGTAGTATTACTATTATTGCAGTGGTATTAGCATCCCTTTGACAGCTCAGTCACTCCAGGACATTACAATTCAACAATTCCCACAGTTAAGTCCTATATTTTTAAAAGACAACAGTCAAACATGACAGTGTAGCATCTCCTATTTATCAATTTGCTGGCAAGCAAAAACAATACCACACACACACACACACACACACACATTATTCAACGTCAATTTGATGGCATTGAGAATGAAGCCAACGCGTGTTTTGTATTGTGACATTGCTGACAACAGCTAGAGTAAATATGGCTCTGCCTTTCTGGTCCTAGACATTTTATTGCATTATGGTGGTCCGCTTGAAAAAACTGTCAACCTCACTTAAGTTAAACTATCGTTTAGTCTTAGCAAAATTGGCACTTGCTGACTACAATTGTATGACATAATTTTAAAACATTATGCTCTGTTGCTTGAAGGCAAAGAGCATCATTCAATTCAATTCAGGAAAATAATACTACATTTTCTGTGACGAGGTCAGTGTTAAGGAGGACCCAGCAACCGTTTCTGCCACCGAACAGTGAAATTCTAGGCTTTCAGATAAAGCATGACACCTTTTGTCTGACAAAAGGGGAACCTACAGCGTTTGCACCGCAGAACAGACGCAAATTCATCAACATGGACTGGCTGGGTTACAATCTAGTTTAAAGTGGCATATCGTACCTAACCTGTAAGCAGGGATTGATGAAAGAGTGACGAAGGAATGATGTACATTGTCTGCACAGATAGTTAGGGTTGGGTATTGAGAACCGGTTTCAAGTTGGAACCATTACCAAATTTCCAAGAACTGTGGCGACACGTGCATTTTAATTCTGCTTACTGCTTCCTAACCCTTTGCATATTTCAGTCGCGCTTCCAATTGAACTGCAGTGAGCATTTTACGGTCCATAAAAGTTGCACTTAATTGCCAGGACCTGCTGCTTAAACCTAAAGTCACATGATTTGTTATGCAGTAAGTCACCAAAACATGCGATAAGAGAAAACTTCTGTTTACATTCCTGGACCACGGTGGACCGCAGCAAACGCTCAAAAGTTTGACTTAGCTTCACTAAAAAAATATAACAAAGCAAAATGCAAAACCTGAAGGGGATGGACCTGAAAGACTGCACCATGGTCTCCCAGCTACAATGATGCCCCAGATACAGTTAATGCTATCAGTAGCAACGTCTCACGCTCGGGTACAAAACACAGATGAGCTGACATTCACCTTTTTATATTGAAGGTCAATGAATGATGTCTACAAATTAATCCAATATATAATTTTATTAGATACAAGTCACCTTTGACACCCCTCTAGTGCAGAAACCCCTTTCACTTTAGCCACGAAGGGGAATATGAGCAAGGAGAAAGTGGATAAATGCCCCTTAGCGGTGACAAGATTTGTGGTGAAGGGGTTTGGAATCAGAACCGAGATTCGGTAAGAACCGGATTTGATAAGTAGAATCAGAATCGATAAAATTTAAAACGATACCCAACCCTGCGGGTGGCTACACATGTTCTTACTGTATTCCATATGTTGCGGTTTCATGATTTTATATTAAATGCCCTATTCCCAAATATTGAAAAACAGATCCCATCGTAATTGACTTCAACTGAATGCAGGTATGTGAAATATCTGCTGCCTTGTTTATAAACCCAGCTGGGGAAAATGACTCAACTGGCCGGTCACAATATTGTCCAGAAGCCAGGTTTACTTCATTACTTAATGTAAGCTAAGACAGCTGTTTTGACGCCCTTCCTTTCCAAGTTCCAAGAGGTGAATGAAACCATTTTCCTTTCTTTTGGTTGACCTTTACAAGTTTGTCCATATTAAAATTGTCGTTTTCTTGTTTATATGATGGTCATTTCTTTGTTTCCTCTGTCTTGCAAAGCAGGTAACTTACTGTACTCAAGTTCTCTTTGAATCATCTGACTTAAATAAACCATTGGTGATCCTGGATAACACATGGCTCAGATGACCCTGGGTTTTGCAATTCAGTTATGAGCTCAAGAGGTTCAATCACATGCAACACTGACATATCGAGAGCATTGCATTTGATATGAGATAACACGAAATTAGGTCAAAACTGCAGCCAAAAGTATTATTCAGTGAGGTAAAAGATACAGAATCTAAGCACACCACTTGAACATAAAAAGCATCCCTTGAATTAGCAGGAAAAAGGAATTTATTACATAGTCTGTGAAAATAGTATTTATGCTTAAGTTAGGAAAAAGAAACTACATTAATATAATGAATATATTTATAACATTTGACGGTTAGCTGCAACACTATTTCTGCTGTTGGTGCAGAGAAGAAAATAGGACTTAATGAAGCTGTGTGTGTGTGTGTGTGTGTGTGTGTGTGTGTGTGACCAAAAGTTAGTATGCATTATAAGGAACTACTCTTCAATAAGTAAGATATTCATCCTTTTATTAAACCAAACATATCACAGACCAGTGGGGATACTTTGCATTAATATAATCTATTATTTAGTCTATAGAACAATTACTGTAACTAGTCACAGAGACATCGTATGTTCTCTGGGGTTGCAGTGATGGACCTGGAGAGTTCTACAGTATAGAAAATACAGTGTATATTTTATTTATTACTGATATTATTCATTAATAGTTGTTTTATAACCAAAGGAGAGTTTTTGTACCGGTTTGCAACAATTTCTCTCTGTGCTATAAATTACTTTTAAGTATTTTTATTGCGATTGCTATATTTCTGTCCATAGTATGATCCAGTGGAAATTATTTCCTCACTGTTGATTAGTGAGGAGGCTGCACTTGTATATATTGTATTAAATTTTTATACAATTTATTTAATCAGAAAGTCTGGACAAAAAACTGCTCTTCGTACTTTGTGGCCTTATTTACTACAACCTAGGCCTAAATGCTGGGGTTGATTGGCAAAAGTTAGTTGAAGGAAAAAAATAATACTAAGATAGACCCTGCATCTTTGACATTTTACAACAAAGCAAAAACAAGTCACACATTTTAAAATGAAAATCTGGCTGTTTCAATAACAACCTAATATTAGCGTTATTACACCAATTATTAAACTTAACAATTTAATTACCCTTTTATGTAATTGCCCTATGTGCATGTGTGCCATTCTTAATCATTTCAAACCCAACTATTGCCAGGAGGACTGTGGCATTCTAGGATATATTTGTAACTATTTACAGGTATAAAACAGAACAAACACCACTCTCTCTGCATTATTGAACATTTGCCAAAAATGTTGTACAGATCTGAGCAGAAGCCAAACAAAAGAAGTCATTTCACTTTTTGTCCCAGGAGCACCAGTACAGGAAGTCCAGTATTCCTTTATAAACAAAGGCTCGCTCAGACTTGTCAAGCAAAGTCTCCCCCCCCCCCACCCCGTAATGTGTGTGTAATTTGGGTGTGAAGGCGTGGGGAGTCGGATGCTATAATTTCTCTATTAGCGATCTGTTGATGAATGGCCTCATTAAGAATGATTCAATTGATCTCCTTTATATGGTAATGCAGTGAGCCGCTTATGAATCAATCTGTGGTAAATTGAGTCACACAAGATGCGACAGAAACACATCTTGAGATCAGCACAAACAGAGAAGAAGCTTTCAAAGTATTTAGAGGCTTTTGTTGGAACAGTTTAGCTCACACGTTCACTTTCAGGCTGATAATTCTCTCACCATCATCGTTCTTTCAACCAGCCCAAATGCAAACAATTGCCCATGGGTCACATGCTGCCTTTAAATTAATTTTTAATCCACCTTTTCCTTGATAAAGCACAATGTGCCCCGTAGCACAACTTTTAGCCTCTCTACAACTTCTGAGAGTAAAAGTCACAGTACAGTCTACCTTTTTCTCAATGCAGATCAATACATCTTTCTGTCAAGCTGGTACATTATCCACCTGCATGACAACCGAGCGCGTTCCCTCCTGTTTGTCCTCAACTCTGGCGTACTGTTGATGACTTGATTTTCCTTTCTGGGAACCCTGACTCCTATAGGTAGCAAAGTTTTGTGCATATATTCCCCTCTATTTTTAGTCAAATGTAAGTGGTCAATTTTACCTTTACACAAATAACTTCAGAGGTACGATGAGTCATGCTTTGTGTCGCATGGGTGGGGGGAGATCTATCTCCTTTTTCACGCCTACACGTAAGTAACCCACACAGGAGTATTTGACGTAAACCACACATGAACTTGAATTGCTGGCTGACAACATAATTAGATGGTATTTAAAATGAAACTAGACGGTTACTGGAGTAGCAAAGAAACACCAATATTTTTAAAGATACCAACTTTTACGCGAAACAGATTGTATGGGCAACCATTTCTTAAACGGCTCCTTTGAGATCCATTAGCTTCACCTGAAAAATTGCCTGGGTGGTGTTGTGCAAACATTTGGGAGGACAAACAAAAAGTATCAAAATGAATGGAATAAAAAATGATGAGCAAAGTAACGGACTATATTGTGTTTGTGGTTACAAACTGAAATTTCAAAGGCCGCACTACTCCTGTTGCCCAATGCACATGTCTGAATTTTACTTAAGTGTTGAGTTACACCCACTGAATTAAAAATCATTCACTGGGACACAGAGTCAGCTAACAAGTGGACAATTACTGACATTATTCATGTTTGGAGTAAAAAAAAGCTCTCCATTTCCGATGCACTCATGTAAATTTTCTTAGAAGTATGACTCATACAGTTAACACAGGAATGAAGTCATACAGCTGAGTCTCCCACTCAGTACATCAAATTCATAGTTTTTTTTTATAAAGTACTGACACATTTGGGCATAAATATTTTTCACCACATTTCCTCCTCCCTGTCGACACCATGTTCATGTTCTATGATTGCACGCACTGTGCTTTCAATCAGTCAGTCTGCTTATTTTAATAAAGGGCTGAGTTGGGGCTGGGCAAACACACGCAAGTCTGAAAATATACAAAAGCCTGAGCACAGGTGGCCCCCTGTATGTACCAGAAGAAGCAAAAAAAATGTGACCCTGCACGCTGAAACCCTAAAATAAACAGTGAAACTTGACTGTAAAATTCCCTGTGGACTGCAGACATGGTTTAAGCCTTCGGGCAACAATGCATTGGTCGTTTCCTGTGTGGGCTTCCTGCTCAAAGGCTTGCAGCTTTCCAGCACACGGTCACCGTGTTCAACCCTGTGAAACTGAACAGGTCACCCACACCACGCTGAGTCACCCATTATTCCTTTCTGCGTCCAACAGAGGAAAAGGAAGAACAAAAGCACAAGTTCCAGGATCCCATACAGAATAGAATCGGATTGAAATATAACATCCTCCTCTGAGCTTTTATGATTGCTTCCTTAATGTCCCCCCATTTGACAGCAGCTTACCAATAAATATCAAGTGTGATGACGATGGCCAACAATTCTGTTCCCTTTATTTTACCTATCTTCAACTTTATATAAATATAATGTATTATATTTAGTCAGAAAAATAAATGTAAAAGTGGCAAATCACCTGCCACAATCTTTATCAGCAGCCGATCAACACATTGCAGTGAGACAAGAACATCTGAGAAAAGTACACTTTTTCCAAGTACTCTTGCTCCACATGCTTCCAAACAAAAGAGGCAACAGAGGAACTATTGTTAGAACTGGTTCTCCAGCATGCCTCGATGTTCTGAAGGAAGTGTTTCACATGCATCATCATGAAGCATGAGTGTGCATGATGTTTACAGGGCTGGTGAGCTCACTGCTTCATCATCTCTGGGATGTGTGGGCCTGAGGTCTGGTGATCAGGGAGCTCATCAGTGGGATGAATTAAAGTGGGAGAAACCAGTTCACAGGGTGCACAGGATGGGGGTCCGCAAATGAGCTCTGAATGAATTCCTATAAATGAAACGAATGTTTTGTCCAAAAATGAACAGGGTGTGCAAATATTACGCAATTATATTACGCTCTCGGCCCACACCAAAACATAACAGGAGACTTGGCAGTTAGCTTGGGCTGTGCTTGTTTATCAGGGAGGTAACAATACTAAAATATAGAGGAAAGCAGATTTTTTTTTTTTTTACGTTATAAAATTATTCAAAGCATATTTACCTGCCAGTAAATACATATTTCCACAGACTAAGGAAATGTTGTGTTGACATTAAACCTGAATACGAGAGTAGTGGTCACTTGAGCTCATATTCGTTAGAGCAGCTCCATATTTTAAATATTTAACGATAAAGCAACACATAGCCAGCTGTCAGCAACAATGCGATTTGGACTTGTAAACAAAAATACCAACGATAAGTTAACGGTACACAAATTAAAATGTCGAAATGACAAGACTTCTGGTGTTTTAAACCTTTACACACCACATTTTGTAATTTGACAAGTGTGCCAACAAAAGGTAGACGGCCGACAGGGATCCTGGAAGAAGCTAAACGCTAGGCCTACCTGGTTTCCGACTTACCTGAGTTCCAGGCAGGTAAAGCTACATTTCCGCCCCACGCACTGCGGCTAAAACACAAACCAGGGAAGTTTGAAGAACTGCTCGTGTCAAACTCAAATAAAGAGCCACTCACCTAGGAAAGAAAAATATCCCAAAGTGCGGCAGTATCCTCCAGTGAGCACAAGAGTTGAAGTGTTGGCTGAGTTTCGGGGGGAGGACCTGAGACGCGGTGGGAGTTGCTGGTCACTCCGAGACAGAAACAGACGCTGGAAACTAAAACACCAAGCAGGAAAACAAAGTGTTGTCTTTCGCGCCGCTGAAACTTCACTCTCTCCGGCTTTTTGTGGGATTTCTTCGCTCTCGGGAACTCGCACGGCAGCCGTCTGCGTCCACTTGCAGGATATTCCGGGTTCTGGAGTCGTGCGGTTCTGCTGCAGTTCGCTGACGCGCGGCGGTAGTGAGCAATGGTCGCTCGTTCGACTTCGGCACCTGAAATACTGGATTAGAGATGTTTTCAGAGCTGAGATGTCAAACCCCGCCTCTTCAACTGTGTATTTACTGCAGTCTGCCATGCTACTGTACACCGCTGCCACATCTACAGCACGCACGCACACACACAAGCATTCACTCTAACACTTGCAGAGCGCCAACTCTGCTGGCAGGCTCGTTAATGTTGCTTCATGGTGCAGGGGTTTGCAGTTTGCTGCCCACTACAATGCTGCGTAGTGTTGTGTTTACATCTCCTATTGCAAAAACTGCATCACATACATACTTTAAAATTTCTTTTAAAAGTAGCGTACCCTTCAGAAATAACTGGAAAATCACTTAAAATGCACGAGGCTATTGGTAATACATTTTGTTTGGCTTTTTTTGCCTGCGTGCAGTGATGAAAAAATGTGACAAAGCCAGCAACTACCAATAGAATCTCTGCATGCATTTGCAAATGAAGTATGCATTGCAGTGGTGTGGTGGGCAATGATTAAACATGCTTTTGGGGGTGTTAAACATTTACCTGCACGGATATGCCCCAACATTGTGAGGACAATTATAACACATAATGGTGATTATGAAGACAGCAGAGGAAAGTGATGTAAGACTCTTGTTCCCCAAACACCATCTGCCTGATCCTGTTATATAAAGAAAGCAATGAGAAATACGTGCAATTAAAGCTTTTCTCCCCTTCTCTGAAGCAAGAGACTACTGAGTGTAGCCCTATCCTGTTTCATGGCTCAAGGCCCCCTGCAAGCTGACCACATTTTTCTTTGGAGAAATGTATATTAATTAAAAGAAGTATTTTGGATAGCCTCCACAAGAGGGCATATTTTATGGGATGCATAATTATGAGGCCATAAACTACATTTTTGATGTTCAATTAATTTATTTCCAAAAACCATCTCTACTGTAGGTTATAACATTTTAACATGTGCTATCCCTGGTTCTAAATATATCCTACTGTATATTGTGGTGGCCCAACACAACTTTGCTATAGCCAACATGACTGATTGCACAAGGAGGAATTTGTATATTTTTTGTAATCAGCACTCTTCCTGATTCACAAAGGTCGACTCCTCTGCTGCCTCTTTCTTTGTAGCTCTCATATTCAGTACCACCTTGACCGTCACTTTTGCAAATTCCACACTGGCTTTTTAAAAACACATTTTTACGAACTCATTTGGAATTTCCACTAAATTTTGATTAAATACTGTAGGAGGAAATTCACTTCAGTGGAGCTTTGTGTCATCGTCTATGAACCCACCAACATCAGTGTCTATCCTCAATTAGATAAACCAAAAGAATCAGTTGTGAATCAGTGTGCCAACTGCTTTAAAAATAGAAATCAGCGCTGTCACTCATTAAGACTGAGGAAACTGTAAGCATTGATGGAGTGTGCGGTGAGGGGTCACAATGCATCAGCGTAGTCCAGCCTTTCCCCAGGAAGTACTCGAAAGGGCCCCTTGAGGAGACAATGCAATTTCCCTCTCCACATATTTCCTTAAGGGATATATAATGCTTCCTCTTAAAATATAAAAACGTTTGAGAGTGTGGTAATAATCAGTTTGAGTGATGTGAGCTTTAACTATCCATTCTGGAGGGTGTTTTCCTAACTTTTTGGACAGGATTACCCCCAAAAAAGTCTTTTCTTATCAGTGTGATGCTCTGAGCCCACTTTGTGGTGTTGGACATTCTCACCCAGGCTGTAGGCCTCCTCGCTTTGAAGTGCTGCCACTGAATATCTTACACTCCCTATAAATAATGGATCAGACAGCTCAAACAGATCAGGTCTTTAACAAGTTCCACAAATGTAAAATTTTTCTTTTCTGACCTTGGTGGACAGCTTGGAATCCGGCCGCTGAATTTGACAATATGTGCCCTGTCAGCATTGCTGCCTTACTCTGAGCCAAAAGTCTAAAAATGACTGCATCATTGAACTAACACATTGCTGCCTGACTGACATGCACTTTGAATGGCTTCTGTAGAATAGTGGCTCATTGTTTTTTTATATGTTTTTTTTTCATCAAAATGTTCACTACTTTGCTTGTATTGTACTTGATTATCTGGATAACCTGCTGAATGTTCTTAAACTCAAATTCAACAGCCCAGCAAACCACTGAGTCCATCCACACAATTTTGATTATATTGTGAAGGGCATTGTAAATTTAGATTAATTAGCAAGATTTTGCCAGCTCTGCAAGGAGACGATGTACACAGCAGATGTCCCGCTGGGAGCTGGTGCCATTGCCCTGACTTTTCACCTTGAGAAACCTTTTCACCTTTTCACCACTGCTGAATACAGTGGATAAACACAGCTCAAATGACAAACCTGTGTCCTATCTTTACCTGCATTGCCATTTTTTACATTTTCACCAGCACCAACAAGAACCTTTGTACATGTCAGCTTTGAGGAATCAAATTTACTTTCAACGTGATATGTTTTGTTTTGCTTTTTCCTCTCACTACACAGCCGCCAGGTTGCCAATGGCTTTTTATTTTCAGATAGATTCATTGATGATGTTGATTGGGTCACTGGGCAGCTAAATTCCATTTCACCCCAAATGTGCTGTGCCATTTGAAGTGGGATATTTTTAGCACTGTTGTCTGGCTTTTCAATCCATACTTACTGTACTCTATAGTCCTGAGACACAAAGCAAAAGTGGGGCAACAGTTCCAAAACCATACAACCTTTGTAGTAGTCTGTGCTTTCAGGGCACATGCAAAATACACCACACAAGGTTTAAATATATTAAATGAATCTGATTAATCACAAAGCAAGAATCAATTCCTTAACCATTTACTGATAGGACTGTGACTATACAGTGTAAGTAACTATTGTTATATATTATTATATAAATAAAAAAAGCTACACCTTCTTGTGCTGCTGGTTTCATCTGCTGTAGTAGTAACAATTGCAAAATGGAAAGCGTCAAATGCCTACGTAACTATAAATGCCCTAGTTTTTGTGCATGTTTGTGTACACGCACGCATGAATGTGTGTGGTGTCATGGGAAATACAAATAATTCAAATGGAAGAGCTTGTACTAATGAAAAGTAACATGAGGACACAAGTCGTCCTGATCATGCACATATACACAAACAAACAAATATGGGATATTTGTTAAGATATGTGTGTGAGTTCAAACTGGGAGATTGTCACCTAAACGTTACTTAGATGAAAACGCACTTTTGACACTTTCTGCAAAAACACGAAAAGGACTGAACTAAGTTTGCAGTGTTTTTCTGTGAACACCATTTGTTGTGTTGCTATTCAGTTACTACTAATGAGCAACACACACACAGTAGTGAATGCCCTGTTTTTACGTAAGAGATTAGACATGCTTGAACGCCACAATGGGGAGCAACGGGAGGCAACGCCTCTGAAGCAACTCGTGCTATATTTAACCAGGGATTAAAATCTGCTAATGATGAGATTTGGGGAACGAAACCACTCCTTAGGTTTCTCAGGAACAATTAAGTCAACAATTCTTGGTGAGGACTTTTTGTTCAACCACTTTTCAGTGTATTCTTGGTTGTGACATCTGGCAATCCATTTCCAAATTCAACATAAGGGCCGGCAGAAAAACATAGTTCCAAGAATCACTGACAAGACACAACAAAGTATCCCTTCGAGCATCTTGTCTACATCATATGTTATTCACTGGAATGGTATTTGTTTGCTATCATGATGACTTAGCAATCCCTCAAACACAGCATGATGTCCCAGCATGGGTGTGTTAATCATAATCATACACTAAGAGAGTGAGAGTAAATGGTAAATGGTTAAGGAATTGGAGAGTTTTTGTCCATCCAGGAGAAAAGACCCTTTCTATTCATTTGTACTAATTTACCTTTTCCCTCTAATCCACGAGTAGGACTGTGGATGACATAAGCACAATTTTTTTGGCAACCACGTTACATTAAGTCTGGAGTGCAGCCAAAGGATTGACTGTGATATATTTCACTGCTGTATTTGCCGTATCCGTGGTAGCTGCAGCGCACAGGAAAAGCATGCTATCGCCTCAGTGCTGTCTGTTAGGGAAAGTAATACCCTTCATTGACTAAGATAAGGCACATTAATTATTCTTTCCCCGGCAACATCATCAAAAATGGGCTATCACCACCACATTAAGGACATTTAAAGCTATTTTCTGCTCTTTCCCAGCTACATTAGATGAGAAAAGAGCATTTTACTTGTCACCCAAAGGTCTGAGTGCTACAGTTTGTTTACTTGGCTTTGACTTTATTGGTTGTGTTAGCAGTTGTAAGTTAATAATTCTTCACTGACTGTTAATCAAAAAGGAGAGGTTAACATATATTGACCAGTCAGGAATATAGATGAGCCCCCTGAGGTAAAAGTCAGAGGCTGGATTACTGCGAGAGAGAGCACAACTGTAATTGGTCTCGAGGGCTTTTGCAAGTAAACAGGAACACAATCTTGAATGTTCATTTGTCCAAACAGGCTAATTACTAGCCTAGCTGTGCGCATCCTTCCACAGTGGGGAATGTTTGTGTTGTTAACGTCTCTGTGCTTGATGAAAATGAGTGCACACTGCTCAACAAACGTTTTCCGTATTTATTTTTACCAAAAGATCAGAGAGTCATTCTGTCATTCACCTAGTGCACCCTCCAATTCAATATATTCCCCACAAGCTTACATACCCAGACAAACAAGCACCCTGGTCATTGTTAATGGATGAACGTGTGCGCATGCAGGCATCCACCCATGCACACCTTGCTGACATTTGATGGATTGAACATTTTCTCAGAGCGAAACATAGTTCAACCCAAAGCGTCACTTCACCCCATTTCAGTAGCGGAATGTGTGCCCCCGTCCCCCTTCACCTCACCTCATCGGCAACCCGACGCCACCCCACTGACCCCTGGGATGCTTTATTTTCCCTCATATTTTTAGATATCCCAGTGAGCTTTGCACTTTCCCTCGACGATGACCACCTGCTGCGCACATTCATCAGGCTAGGTCTATCGTGTCATCAGATGAGCAAGGCTGAAATGTTGATACGCAATTAGCTATGCTTTTCAGCCATTTATGGATTTCCTATGTCAGGAGGTCACTTTGACACGATATCACAAGGTTAATCCCAGATTTCCAACGTGTCTGGTGGAAAATCTAACTGTAGGAGAGTGTGTCTGTATGTTAAAACCTCTCAGAGAATCATATGTCTCCCTCCTGGGTACAGCTTGACGGCCTTGCAGTTTTTATTTCGCAGCACACTTGTTTTCTCACCCGACCCATGCCTGCTTAAAAAAGTTTCATGTGACTCAACCTTTTAGCAGTTGTCTGTGTCAGCAGCAGACTGCACACTTGCAGTGGTCGGTGCTGTGTGTGCAGATGGAAACCCGAGGGACTTTTGCTTTAAAACAGCAGCAGAGTCCATTGTTAACTGCTGATAAAGATGCTGAAGGCCAGCTGTTCAGTTATAGACTGAGCTGGGTCTAAAACATAGGATGAAGGATGAAATTTAGTCCACTTTTGACGTCTGCATGTCTTGCACCTGTTAAACACAAAAAAACACAGTATGTTCCTGTCTTATCAGGTTTTTTGTGGCATAACAAACGGTCACTCCAGTCTTAGATTCCTATCAGGTGTGCAGTTTCTCTCTCTCCAAAAGCAGTTTCTAAAATGATAGTATTTGCGCTCCAACATGATATTGCCTCACTTTCCCCGATGCTCTTCTCCAGAGCGTTTCAGAAGTACTATGAGTCGACTGCTGCAAATAACTTCACCCTTTTGGTATAGGAGAGCCACCCTAACTACCAGCCCACCCTATTGTCCAGAGCAGCCTATAATCCAGTATCCGGTGCCTACTGTGCCATAGCATGCCAAGGCAAACACGCCTGAGGTGAAACTGGTTGCATTTAGAGACTAATAATCAAATCGTCCGACTCCCCGACCCCCAGCCTACGCTTCAGTCTCTGCCAATAATATTTCCGTTGCTGCATTTTGATAATGGGTGCAATCAAAGTTCAAAGAGAGTTCATGCCTGGACCTTGATAAACACTGCTCAATATTTACTGTGGTCGTTGGCAGAGCTACTGGTGCTGTCGGATGCTGTGTTGGCGTGCTGTACACACCGTTCTCCTGAAGAGGTTGGCGAGAGGACCCAAAAAGGGAGCGGCACCGGGAGCTGCACATTCCAACGGGTCTCCGACAGAGGCGAGGAATGCTGATGCTGGACTTAGTCACATGCTGGCTGAAGGAAATGTGGGAGGCATTTCCTAATTCATTTTTGGAGACAGAGAAGACAAAGTTATGAAATGAAACACATCACCTTCTTCAGACATGTAGGTGATATAAAGTATGTCACTGTCATTGTATAATGAACAGAAGAACAAAAAAGATATTTACTCATAAGAAATTGTTAAAAACGTACCCATAATAAGCACAACTGACATTAACCCCAAGAACAAGTAACATTGTGTTTATCACATGGTTTGCAAACCAGACCCACCATCATATCACTATGCCAAGTAATCTAACATGTCAATCACACATAAAAGTTCAATCAGACTTGACCTGGAAAATCATGCCTCTCTGATGACATGTGCATTTTACACCAAACCCACAGTTACTAGTAGCAACCTAATGCTCTCAAAGGTCAAAGCACTTTTAATCTGTGGTCACAGGTGAAATGAGAAGATATGCTCTTTTATGGCTTTAACCTTGTGGCACATGGACTGAATGGTCAGCGATTAGAGAGCATGATAGTGTAAATGGAAAAGTAAAAGAGCTGGAAAAGGCCTGTGAAATATTTAACCTTCTCCACTGCTTCAGGTTTTCTTCAGTCATTCAAATAACTCTGTCGGTTAAGAAGTGGCAAAGCTGTTAAAGACCATTAAGAGACACATTTGTATTATAAATTGCTGTTATGTTCCTCACACTTATTAGATTTAAGGAGATAAGTAAGTACATACAAACATGACTCATTCTAAGAAACAAGCTAGCATGTTAGCTGGCTGATGATATGAGCTGCAGCATGCAAAAAAGCAGCTTTGTGGTTTATTCCCATACCAAAATATTACTAATTGACTATTGTCTACAAGTACTCAAATACTCAAAATTCAAGACAAGATGAAAAACTTAACTTTTCTCTTCTTTTAGCAGAATACAAACATAGTTAACTCACTGTACTTTGTATGTGCTTCACTTGTAAATTGTTAAGTGCCGTAGTAACAGCCGGAGGGGGCACAGCTCATCAAACAGCTCTCCCATCAATCCCATTCCTTCGAGTGGGCATAGCCAAAAGGTGAGAGATTCATCAGTCAAGCCGCTCATGTCAGTGAAGCAGATTTGATTTGTCAGGCAGTGTAACCTTCAGGCTGCTTTACAGTGGCTCACATGTATCTTTGGAGTCTCACACGATGCGATAAGTGATGGGTTTGCAAACCACTATAACACATGGGCGAGGCATCATTCACTCAAGTGAGCCTTCAGTGCAGCTCAGACCAACTCACTGTGAAAGTATCACCTGGGGCCATGTTGGGGAATATGTTACAGATTTGCATCCATGTCCAAAAACAGAAGCATCTTGAAAGGGCGTATTCATTTTATCAACAATTTCAGTGGAAGAAAATGAAATGCAATGAAAAATAAAAAACAGAAAAAATAACTTGGACTTCTTTCACCATTTTATTGAGCAAAAACTTGTATCCGCAAGATAAAATACTCTTATGCACATTAATATACAATAAATTCCATTTATTCCAGTAATGTCTCAGCCTACTGTACAGGGTGATGAATTCATGCAGTGCAATAGCTTACATCCCTGGAAAACCAAGAAAGAACCAAGAAAACCGTACATGCTGCATAAGTTGAACCATCAAAGCCCAACAGGACGCTTTCTCTCGCCCTGCTCACCATGGTGCAGCACCTAAGTAGACAGCATCTCTGTGTGACCTCATGGGTTCAAAGGTCCTCTGACTCAGGGATGAGCACAGGCTCAAGGGAAACGGTATGGAGGGGGACTGGACCGCCCACCGACACCCACCCCGTAGCAGATCTGTTGAAGGAGGGTCGATTTATCGCCGTGTCCCCTTGGAGCTCAGGGTAGTCAGGGACGGGTTCCAGCTGGAGGGGCTTGATGGGAGCAGGCCTGGGCGCCTTGCTGAAGCCACCGAACGGGGTTGCCACCCTGGAGGTGACAGAGAGACAGTGTTTTAACAGTAGTCAACATGTGCTAATGAGAGAGACTGAAGTGACATTTGAAGTGATGCAACTAATTAAAACCAAGTAAAGAGTTTGACCGGGGGACATAATCTAAGAAATAGCTGCTTAGAGTGAGAAGCATATTTTTGTTCATTGTGAGCTAGATGAAGGGCAGCACTTGTTTTGCTTACTCAGCATTAGTACGCAAGATTATGTCAATTTTTAACAACACAATTTCACAATTATCGTCTTATGAAAAAAAAAATCTGAATTTATAGGTAACAAAAAACCACCCTTGCTCAATTCAGTCCACTCAGGGATTTGCTGCTCCAGCCACCCTCTGGTATGACCAGTAGCTTATGGTGGGTAATGCTAGCAAACTTTAGATATTTCTGTACATAATCAAATTTAGTGAGTAAATTTTCTGACTTTCTGAGTCTCCTCTACTTGTGCTACTGTATAGCATGGTCAGCAACATTTACCATCATCCAAATATTCACATTTCAGTATACTTGAGTCTGCTTCTTTAAATTTGGCATTTGCACAGTCACTTCAGGTTTTCTTCAGTTATTTAATTAACTCTGTCGGTTAAGAAGCAGCAGTAAACATGCAAAAGTATTAAAGACCATTAAGAGAGGAATTAGTATTATATGTTGCTATATTTCTCACACATATTCCATTTAAGGCGATAAGTAAGTACATGCAAACATACAGAAGACATCCTTTTGACATGACTCATTTACAGCAATTAGCACTGACAGCAACAAGCTAGCATGACAGCTTGATGACACTAGCTGCAGCTCATTCAAAATACTGCATTGTTTAAAGTGCTGTACTAATAAACAGACAGACAGATACGGAGTGGGCACAGCTCACAGCATTTTGTAGCAAATTTATTTCATGAATGACTTGCTGTCCATCTGTAAGGTGGATGATACCTGTTGAAACTTTTGAATCCTGGTAGGTCTTGTCGGGGCTCTGGCTCGGGTATGCGATTGTGGAGAGTGTCGGCCAAGGCTGGGTCATTGATAATGGCCTGCTCCCAGGGTGAGTGGTAGGACTTTGGCACAGCTGTACTGTTGAACTTCTCTGGAGGGATGTCTTTCAGAGGACCACCGTACCCTGGGTGGGTTTACGGCACAGACAGTGATTGTAAACAAGGTTTTGTCAAATAAAGAACAGGCATTAGAGTTTCTCCATTCTTTTTTTTCAGTTTATTAAATTTAACATTTTTTAATACACATTTATTTGTATTTTTCGATTGAAATCTGTTTTTCCAAAACAATTCTGCTGCCGGGGTTGGGCATTCCCCCAATGGTTGGAAATGAAGTGAAACTTAAGAGCCAAATTTGAAACAAGAAAACATGCTGTCCAAAGAAAGCGGATCCTTCCCTTTGATGTCATTTTATCTAAAACGATAAAAACTAGTCAGCTGGTTATGTGTAAACTTGAGGAGGAGTGCATGCAGTTTGCTGATGTCTCATCATATGATTTCTCAGTACTGAAGTAAAAAAATGCTTGGTGCTATTTGGAGCTTTCAAAAGTCAAAGTTGTGTTTTTTCAGCTTTCAAGTACTTAGCACTGTGTAAAATGTTTTTTACATGTGAAATGTAATCTTTTTAATAACTCTCTCTCAAATGTCACTCCATGTTCCCCACAGAATTGTTGTTTCACATTGATTGGAAGGCTTGTTTTGCAAACCAGATTGTGTGTGAGAGAAGAGAGATTAAATATTCCAATTCAATTGATTAGTCCAATTACAAAAGAGACCTTGACACAATCCATAAAAACAGTATATCTATATCTATGTAGATCTATATATATATATATATATATATATATATATATAACTCATTAACATCAGTCTAAGTGCACAACATTGCAATACTGTTCACACATTTTTCTTTATCCCTTCTTAAAGTTCACAGCAAAACAAATCATGGAGCAGCTTCCCCGTGTTTCTGTGTGTTTGTGTATGTGCAGGCCTGCATGTATGTCTCCCCTCGTAGTCTATGTGTGTTGATGGGAGAGGCCTATCCAAAGCACTATCCTTCAAACCCAGCGCTTCACTCAGGGGGGGCTTGCAAGCTCAGGCATTACATAACAGGGGGCGTCATGTCACGTCCTAACCTCTCACAATGAACAATCCCCCTTCCTGAGTTTATGTTTTGCCCTGAGGAGGAAGCAGGAGAGACCAAACAGTCTTGTGGGGAAGTTTACAGATTTTGGGGGGAATCTATTACAAAACACTGTGCAGGAGACTTTCTAAGGCCAGTGAATATTGTTCTAGTGGTTGGACATTTTGGCTGAGCTGATATTTTAGTGGGCTGCCACACACCCAGCTCTATGCACTATATTGTTTTGAAAATGAATGAATGGTGAATTATTATTTGACTAGCTAAAACTTTCAGCATATTATCTGCCATTTTGTCTTATTTTAGCTCTACTAGAACGTGGAGTGTGTATCACTATAGCCTGGTTAAGACATGTTGCTGCTAGGCACATGGAACATGGATCCGTGTGCTATTTTAAGAGTTCTTACTGTTTGATACCTAACACACACTTTGGCCTGATTTCTACCACAGCTGGAGTGACTTCATTCAGACACTGAAGGTCGGTGTCCTGAGCTCCAGAAATAAAAACCCGCCCCTGTGTAGACATACTCATCCCTAAATCAGTATTGGTTTTATGTCAACTGGGCAAAATTGAGACACGAGGGAGGATGTGAGTGAAAAAAAGCTGATGGTATCTGTGGCACGAGAGGCAAACAGGAAACACAACTCAACATTCTTTTAAAAAGATGGTCAAAGCTGATACTAACAATGAGGGGTAAAATAAATAGAAAAAAAACAGGTGGGAAAAAATTGGGGGAATGTGCAGGAGTAGACATGAAACCAAGGAGTGGGATGAAGAAAAAAAGACAAAGAAAGAAAGGAGACAGGCAGAGAGTGGGAGAAAAAAATGTGTAATCATATTCTGCCTGAGGCCAGCAGATTCCGGGCAAGAAGAAATTGTTTTCCTACTTGATCAAAGCCTGCATGAGGACAAACAACAAAAAACTGTTGAATCCTTATCAAAACACGGCACATCCAGTGCTTTGCGGAGATCACATCCACACAGTCTGTCCAGCAGGAGCAGGACCATTTCCCATCAGCTGTGCACTATATTCAATATACTGAAACGTTTTTGGGTTTTTTAAACTTCTCAACTAAAGAGGAGCATTTAGTATGGCAAAATTATACCAAACATGTTAAGGAAGCCCAAACTGTGCAGGATATAACAGTGACAAACTAAGGTAAAATACTCATCTCAGGACTGGACTTTATCAGTGATGTAACAAATGGAAAGTAGCTCCAGAGTATTGTTCTGCAGAAACAAAGGCTAAGTACGGTCACTGAGTTGGACAGAGGTCAACTGATTTGTCGAAGCCAACCTTAGCTACACTATGTCACCGCTGCAATGTTTTTTGGGTCCTTGAAATGTACTGGTGTTCCAGGATATTGTATAACCAGGGTCACCTACCCGGGGCAATACTGTGTGGATTCGGCACCATTCTTGTATCTGTTGTGTCGGACTGCTCTTTAGGTGGTTGGGCGACACCCAAGTTGTTCTCACCGCTGTTCCCGTTCACAGTTTGAGAAACCGTTGCGTTCTAAAAGGAAGATGGAAGAGGTGAGTTGAGCTTCAAAGAACATTTAAAAACAATTTCCTATCTGTTTTGAGAGATTGAAAGCTCCTTGTTGAGCTTGGGAAAAGTAGCTGGCAAAACAAGGCCCATTTAGCAGATTTTCTGGAGCTTTTGGCCATCTCCTTAGCAGATGGAGTTTCCCAGTTGTCATGGAAATGTACAGATCTTTTGGCCACTTGGGGGCAAAGGAAACAAGTTGTAACACTGACGTATAATCAGTTTTTAAGTTAATCACTGAGCACATCCAGCAAATAAGGAGCAATATTCATTTGGAGTTGTGTTTCTGGCAATCAGACAAATTTAAGTCTAATATTAACTCTCCTGTTAGCTCAGTTAAAGGACTTCTGAGTAAAATATCTGCCATTTCAGTGCTGGGCAGGTAGAATACTGTGGGTTTATCGAAGCTTTGCACTATCAACAGCTGCCTGCTACAGATGGAAACGACTCTAATTAGAGCCTGAGAGTGAATCAAAACAATAAAACTGCGGGTCCGAAAACAAGAACAAGACTTAAAAGCAGAGCTGAACGGAATTGAAGAGACAGGTGATAATTCTCTGTGCATTTGTTACTACGAGCCACACCTTTAACTCGCACACATTCGTTTGAGCCACTATATATCTGTATTTCACTTATGTGATATAATCCCAAATGTGACGAACAAAAATCTACATTTCCATGACAGCTGAGCAAACTCAGTCTGCTGAGAAAGATTGTGTAATAGCATCGAAAGCTGTGAAGGGGGCCTTAAGAGATTATTTTATCAGCACGTTCCTCTCATGACACATTGGGTTACTTTGTGACAGATGGCAAAAAACAAGCAACTATGTCTTAACATTTTCCAACGTATTTAGATTTAATGAATTAAAATGAAAAATGATTTGCATGCACAGTAAATTGTGGCGCCACAGCTTTATGGATTCCAATTGAAACAGAATTTTCCGGTTTTCAGTGTTGCATATTTTCATGTGGACTGATTTTTACATGTTTTCCAAAAACAGAATCAGGCAGAGAAACGGTCCACTTTTCCATAACATTATAAACATTGTTTTGTGGGTTGGGAAAAAATTTGCTGCAGCCCATGCATCCCGCTTTCATCCCTCTGAAAGATATTTATGATGATTTACTCCAGGACTTCCTCAGGAAATGTTGACAACTTGAAACAAAACCCCTCCGTTGCCTCGAGCAATAAATAAACCAGAGATATCTCAGTTCTTCTCACTTCAAAGATGGGGGGGGGGGGGGGGGGGGGGATCTTCCCTGGAGCATAATAATTATTTTATGCATGGACTTCAAGAGGGCAATACAAAGTACACAAGGCCACCACACAACTAAATGAAAGAGGATATAACTAGTGCTGCTAATTAATTAGATATAACAAAGAGAAACTTAGTTAGCTTATCTTGATTCAATTTTACTGAGAGCTTTGGTACATAAATTGCTTTATGTGTGACCAGGTCAGTCTACTGCTGGGAAAAGAAAATGCTGACTTGGCACACTGCCCATACATACACAAAGGGACATTAATAAAGCTACTTAGGACCAGTTGGGTGGACTTTCACAACTACTATTCTGTGTCGCTCCATGTCTGTAGCATGAGTCAAATAAACACTTCAAGTGATTAATCTTTCCCACATATGCTTTGCCAGGATGTAAAGTATTGTGTGTATGTTTTTTATATGATGGAGGCAAAAGATGTGGTGAAACTGGATGACTGTGCATGAAGAAAACACACTCTGACAGTGTGAAACACTTACAATAAGTGCTTTATCAAAGGATTTTTTAACAGTTGACATCCACATCGATCTACCATTAATTTATGAGCTTTTTTTTTTTTTTTTTAAAAACAGTGACATTTGGAGACATATGAAAATTCTCTTTCTTGCTGAGAATTAACAGAGCCCAGGCTAGCTGCTTTCCCCCTGCTCCCAGTCTCTAAGCTAAGCTAACAGTCTCCTCCTGGCTTTAGCTCCATGAGTGTAGTTAACATGCAGACTTGTGAGTGGCATTGAACTTCTTATCTAACTCTTGGTAAGGAAGAGATTTGGTGTATTTCCCAAAATGTCTGTGTACTCTTGTAACAACACAATTTAGACAGAATTGACTTGATAAGACGAGATTTGTTCATTCACATGTGATTACTGCATCACCGCTTGTGCTTACATTGAGCTGCACGTTGTTTTCATTGTGTGTGCTCTCAAAAGTGTATTTTTCTGAGCGTCTCTGGCGTAGTTTGAAGAGACGGGAGCCTCGGTTTGAGGCATAAGACAGCTCGTCCAGCATGATGTCCTTAGGCACGCTCATTTTCTTCCCAAGATCCATCTCTATATCTGGACACAAGGAGACAAGCAAAAGACCAAAGAGCTTGTGTAATATAATATATAATTGTAAATTGATCTGATTTTTGAAAAAGACAAACTTCTTGTCCTCCCATACTCCCACATATCAAACCTCATGGAGCACAAATTATATTCACACATGGGGGGGGGGGGGGGGGGGGGGATCCCTTGCTGCAAAAAAAAGCCCTCCACATGGATTGCTGACTTGGTATTCCTGCCAGTATGATGAACGAGGAATTATCTTCCCCCGTAATCCACTCATGTCCAGCGCTTGTTTTGTGGTTAGCGCAGCGTGCTAGCTACTGCATGCTGATCATGGAGATGTCACAGGCCTATATCCAAGTGTGAGGTGCATAATTTGCCAGAATATCTTTCAGCTGTCAGTAGCCTTCAGACCCTCCCTATCTCAGCCACATAGTTGTCCTCATCCTGAAATAGCGTGTTCAAAGGACAACGACAAAGGGATTAGTTACTTTGGCCCATAAAAGTATTCATTTGTTTATTTATAGTCAGGGTCGTATAAGGGAGGGTTGGCAACTGCTGCACTGGCAAATGGTGGGCTCATACTTCCTATTAAGTGAATGTGGCAGTGTCCAGTGCATGTGTGTGTCGGGCAGGGTGAGCTGGTGTTTACAGTAAAGTTAATGTCTGAGAATGAAATGTTTACTGTAAGCTATGGCGTCAAATCTGCGTCTATGTTGCGATGTATGATGAAAAGAGAAAGAAGAGGGGTGAAAGGAGCAGGATGTGAGGAGAATGAGAGAAGGTGAGATGGAAACAGAAGCAACAAAAGGATGTAATAAGAGAAAGAGAGAGAAACTGAGAGGTCAGAGGGATTTGAAGACCAGAAAGTGAAAAGGAAATGATATAGCTACCTTCCTGGGCTTGAACCTCCCTGCAGATTGCTGCTGCCTGCATTTTCCTCTCCCTGGTTGTCATGGTGGAAAACTGTGACATGGCTGCCCCTGGGGAGTCAGGGGTGAGGCAAAAAGTCACAGGAGAAAGCTCACATCAGTACAGCCTGTTCCAATGTCCAAAGATACACAAAAGCAAGACAGCACAGCTGCATGTTGGCCATTGATTATTCCACATCAAGCTTCCACACTTCGCACAAAGACCCACCGAAGCAGATAGAATTTATTGGGGCAGTGAAAAGGGCAAAGTTAGCACATCCCTTTAAATAACCTTGGGCTGTTAAACGCCAAGCACATGCTTTTCAGACATGGCAACCAGCTGTGTCAGGGGTCTGAGAATCAATATGTTTGAAATTACCCAAGTGGGCTGAAAGGACACAGATATAGAACATGGTGCTATCACAGCAAACATGTGAGACAGTGGATGAAATAGAACAGTGGAAAGTTTACACCAAGGTGCCAGTGAACACAACACAAATGTTCCTTTCCAATCCAAAACACTTTTCACAAAGTTTTGATGATGGAACAAATAAAGGAGCATTTCATAGCAAATGCCGAAGTCTATTTGGCATGCATACCACTTCTTCATTTGGACTCAGCAGATAAAAGACAAAGATAAAAGTTTAATTTTTATTTTAATAAATCAATTTAAGAATCTTATCAGTTTTATGTATGTACATTTTTAAACATATTAAGCAAATGAACAGCATAAACATGATTCATGAATACTTCCTGCTGTTAAATCAGGATATCCCCTATATAGAAATGTCAAGCAATAAGACAAAATATCAATAAAAAAAAAAGAAAGAAAATTCTGAACTAAAATTCAACTGTGCACATGGCAAGCTGTGTGATTGACAGGGAAATGTAGAGGGAACAACAGCAGGTGGTAGTGAGAATCATGCTTGATTCAAAGTGTCACGTTAGAACTACACAGCACACCTGTGGAGAGCCCTTGTGATGGCTTACCTGTCCTAAAGGACCCTCGGGGGGGAGTCTCAAGTTGTGCCTGTCTCCTCGGGGTAGGAAGTCAGAAAGGTGAGAAGCAAGAGGGTCAGGCTGGGTAGTGCGACCCGTGTGGGTGCTCGCGCTCCCCAGGACTGGGGCTTGTCATGGAGGGGGCTGCAGCCTGAACTGACTGAGTGGCTGAATGAGTGGGTGGGTGGGTGTCAGTTGATCTGTTGTCATTGGTATTTAGTTCACAAGCAGAGGGTAATCTAAATTTAGAGCGCTGACACTAGCCTACTGCTCACTTGGCCCTCCATCTGTCTCTCTCTCTGCTAGTGTCCTTACAGTAGCTCAGGATGGTGATTCCCAGCCAGGGGTAAGCCTGCTTAGGGGTACTTTCACCGTTGCCAGCGTATGTGGAAAGATGAAATAACTCTACTAATATATGAACAGTTTATATAGACAGCCTAAATGTAAGCAGTTGAAACAGATAGCTAAAAGTAATGGATAGCCTAAGTTATAACAGTTAGCTAAAAGTAGGGGATAAATGGTTGAAATAGGTAGGCCTAGCTAAAAGTATGGACATATAGTTGAAATAGATTGCTACAGTTAATAGATAAATGTTTGAAATAGGCTAAAAGCTTAGACTGTATATAAAAAGGCTAAAAGTAGCCTAAGTTAATGGCTTTACATGGCTAAAACAGTTTAACAGTTAAACCGCAGGTGATACATGGTTAGCTTAAAATAATGGATAAATCATTGAAATAGCTGAACGTAATAGATAAATGATAAAAGTATGGGATAAATGGTTAAAATAGTTTGCCACAAGTAATAGGTGTGACAGACAGCTAAAAGTAGTAAATGCTAAAAGTAGTAAATGCTTGAAATGTGTTGCTTTGGCCAATCCAAGCGGTAGGGCCAAAAATGCATACTTAACCAAACAGACTTGAATATTAGTTCATTTATTTAAACAAAATATTGTAACAACCAGTATTATTTCCATAATTATAGACTATAATTAGTTAAATAATATCCAGTTTCAAATCAATTGAAATAATCATATTTGGAATATGATATGATAGCCAACTTGTTTGTGATCCACTGACACTACACAAAGGCTAATAATGTGCTGCAACTTTGCAGCATTGCAAATATAGTCTACAAGAATTGTAAAGCACCAACGGGATGAAATCCTTCTTAGAAACCCCTGACAAAGCTTTAAGATCAAAACTAAAGTTGTGTCAGCTGCAATTCTATTTATCTGCACTCCAAAGTTGCAGTACACAGCCAACAATAAATATATTCAGGGACATCCAGCATGGGAATACGGCTCCCTCAGGCCCTGCAGCCCAATCAGATACTATTTGTTTTAAAAGCCATTATGTGATACAGGAGGGACCAAACCCTAACAGGGGTCACTCACCTTATTATCCAGTCACTCTGTTTTAATTGACCTTGCTAAATTAAATTTACCTCCTATATATTTCTTTACTTGGTAAAAGAGACAAATTAAGGAAGGCAGGTTGAGTTTGCAGCACTCAGTGGGGCAGGGAAGCATAAGGTATGATGTTCAAAGGAGCAAGTTCATTGACATACTGCAATGTCTCGCATAAAGATAACTATGCCTGTAATCAAAGTGAAATATTAAAGTTATGTGTGTTGCACTTTATGATTGTTCATACTCTGAATCAAGCGCCACTCTTTTAATAGCCTTTGAATCCCGCACAGCATATTCACAATCTATAATAAATTGGTAGGGAAGTAATTTCGGTTTATCATCTCCCTCTGTGTCCTTATCTCTGATTCACTAATGGTTCAGATACACTGGGTACCCACTGTTATTATGTAACTGGTGGTCACCAAGGGAACGTGTCCCCACCAACCCCTCGCATCTCCCACAGCTGGATACGGAGGGAGCGACTATTCAAGACAACACATCACGCAAAAAGCTTTATGGGATGGTACAGCAAGCAACAAATGGCCCAGAGCCAAGTATTTTATGTTTGCAAAAGAGAGGAATGAGCACAAACACACAGTGCAAGTTGTAAAGTAGTGCTATTTGTACCATTTATTTTGTAAAATGCTTTATGTGAATCCATATCGAAATTACTTTGGAGCAGAAATTGATTACTGGTATTGTGTTATGACCATAATAATGCTGTTTGAATGGAAGCAATACAGTGTGATTATCACAGATACACTATAGATTGACTATAGTCAAGATGTTCAGTGAGTCAAGTGAGACACAACACAATACTGTGTGATAAATCTTATTTATGTTTATGAGACCGCTTGGTGAGAATCATTTTAGGACATCATGTACACTCTGTGGAAACACCAACCTAGCTTAAGTCTTTGGAGATGATTACAAGTCTATAGCAAAATCCCAAACCAAATGAAAGCCACAAACCCATCACGTGCTGTAAGCAATTCACCCAGTGTCATAAACTCTCTTAATAAAATCTCTTTTGTAGTCATAATTAGGATACATCAATATTCTCCAATTCAACTTTTGCGCCCATCTACAACTCCATTGTCCTCCTTCATACTCCATCCTATTTTTTTCATACACTGCGCTGGAATGTGACAATTCATTTGTTTTTCTAGATGCCCTAAGAATAAACAGTCTTGGAAACTGTAAGTAGAAAGGAAGACGTATTTTTGGCTTCTCATCTTCCATCTCTGAGTAGTTAGTGACCACATTAACACCACACATTAATTAAAATGCACCTGGTAAATAAGAACATTTATCTAAATTATTACGTCTTACATAACAACATGTCCGCCCACAACATGCTGAGTTATAGCGCTAACCTTTCCCCAAGTTTCAAACAAAACCATCAACAAAAAGAGAGAGAGAGAGAGAGAGAGAGAGAAAAGTGCACAATCACTGCAAGAACCAGCATGCTAGATACGTACATAGCAGAAAATGAAACCAGCATGAACTGGAAATCCATCCACAAGCTGAAAACAATTCAAAAGACAATCTTTACTTCTAACTTACTATAGGATGGGTATGTCACTGTCTACCTTTCTCACTATTCTGAAAGGTTCACTGAACAGTCAACACTTACTGTACTATACTGTCACTATACAATAATCAAATCTTTCCACTTATTTTGTACTAAACATATCCATTCACATTCATTATATCCATTCTGAACAACATACTCATTGTCTCTTCTGGTAAACTACAGGCCCACTTTGGTGTAAGCTAGAAAGTTGTCAGTTAAATCTTACTGAAGTCATTTTTAAGCCTCCATACATAGAGCGATCATCTTTTTTCACATTTGATTATGGCATGTAAATGTTTTATCTAAAATGTTTATACTAAAGATTTAACGTACAAAGTATTTTTTTGAAATGATATTGGCATGTTAAAACCAGTCAAACCAGTACGAACCAATCTTTCACACAAATGTCCACTTCATTATATATTAGCTCACTCTCCTCACTCATATTATTGTTTGTTAATATATTGCTGAATTAAAAGGGAAATGCTCTAAACTGCATTTGAATGTGTTATGGAATTAGTGATTTACTCATTAAGGTTACACAGGTTCAATTGTATCCTACCGCTTCCAACTCCAAGTGTTGCTGGTGTACACAGACTTGTAAGTTTGTTTTCCCAAGGGCATCTTGTACTCAGGGCTGGACACTGACGGCCCCAGGTTTGCGTCTGCCACAGACCTCTGAGGCTGCCATTGTCTGGGCAGAGACCTGTAACCAGCATGACCGGCAGGGGTGGAGACAGCGTTCCTTGTTGGAGACAGAAATGATGGCAGAGGAGCTCGGCTCTGACTGCGGCTTTGGCTCCAGGTCTGGCTGCCTGTTTTCTGCAGGGCTTGGTAAGAAACCCTGGCCTTCCACTCTGTTGGCGGCTCGGGCAGCATTTTGCGCTGAGCTGCCAAGCGGACGTTTGAGGCAAGGGTTTGCTGGAGGTTCTGGAAAGCAAAGGCTTCATCCACCAGGCCCAGGGGATGCCGGGAGGCAGCCTCCCAGGGAGTAGGGGGTTTGTGGCCCTTCTGCAGCCAGGATGTCTGCCTTGCTGCGGGAGTTGTGGAGGCCTGAGCCGAAGGCTTGGGGGAAGAACAAGCCGAAGCTGACTTCTGGCCTGTGGATGGTACTCTGGCTGGTGGGGAAAGGGAGTAGCTCCTGCCAAGTGCCTATAAAGAAAGATCCAGACATGTTTATTTTAGTAAGGGCATTTTTGTTTGGCTGAAATCAAATCAGCTTGGAAAACATTGGAAAGAGAGTAGCTCTTTGTCAACACATTTATTTTCAGTGCTGTATCAAATTAGCTTTTTATGTTTACATTGTTCTCTGTTCTTGATTCTATACATATGGGTATGTCAAACCATGAAATAGGATGCAAAATAAATTTACTTTTAAAGCTCTAAGAAAACCTATTGTTTACTTGATTGTCCATTACACAGTAATCCCCCTCAACCCAGTGATTTAGCATTTGTGCCAGCAGATTGGACTGCCCATTATTTTTTAGAACAACTGGTTTATGAGAGGCCATGGGCTTCCTTGAATAAGCCACATTCAGATTGCTTTCACTGGATATGCTTTGCTAGACAGCAACATTTTGACAGTATGACTATGAGATGGTGAAATTGTCCAATGCTCAAGACTGCATTCTCCATTAGACAAACATGGGTTATGTGGGGTGACAAAGCACCTCTGCACTCATCATTGTCTCTGACAATAAACTCTGTTAGACATGGCAGACATGCGGAAAAAAGGCAGTGCTGCCATCATGTGGAGAAAGAGGTGTAAGCTCAGAGCATGGCAAGAGGTGGCAAAAATGAAACAGAATAGAAGATAGTGCCGTCATAAAAAAAGACAAATGTAGCTGAATGAGTCAAGGATGAATAAATTATCTGCCGACTCAGGTATCTGCCTGTGGCAGCATTATCCTGGATTAGGGCAGACACAAAAATGTGTGAGTAATTAGTAGACAATCTTAGGTCATATTTCCATTTTACTGAAGGTGATTTCCTAAATTACTATATATTTGCCTATTATATTTGTCTATATCTAGCTGGCAGTCTCCAGAATTTAACATATATCTCAGAAATGGGGCTGAGCTGGTCTTAAGAGTTTGTGTCCATGATGATGTGCATACAGAAACTTTTTGAGACAGACATGTTATGGCTTTGTTTGTGTAGATTTATGGTGAGTTTCTGTGGAATCCCAGATCTATAAGAAAGTATATTTGAGAGTAGAATGTTTAATTAAGCATTGATAATATACAGTATTAGGAACCAAAGTTAGTAATATCAGCATACATTTAACACTGTGAGTATGTGCAGGCGCTGAATCTAGAGTAAATCTTTGGTCATCATATCCATTTTATTTCCCTTTTCTTGCATAAATAACATATTTAAATTGTTATATATATGAATATCACAACCACTTGTCTGAGATAAAGATGCATTTGTAATCAACCAATGAGGGATTGGGTGTCAAGTCTAACCATTTCAGTAAAGCTGATGATACACAGAGCAACTTTTAGAGCAATCGTGCAGGGCAACACTGTCGACAATGGTAATAAATAAAGATTACTACTGTACTACCGTCTCTTCCCCCACCACTCTGCCCTGCACTGCCGCTATCCGTTCAAAACATAGCCGGACTTGTCACTAGCAAGATTGCCCAGCAATCAAAAAGTTGCCCCGTGTATCATCAGCTTTAGAATCATTGGAAGAATCATTCCTCCAGATATAGCCTCAGAAATCTGCTAACTTACGACAACGTTTGATATTAAAACTTCCACTTAACAAATCTCCACCCTCTTTCAAAATGCGTGAAACAACATTTCAGCAAGGGCCGCTCACTTGACCTCCAGATTTATCCAGTGGGATCGCCTGTACTCAGTGAAATCACCAATCTAATAATACCCTTTGTACATGCATCATCAGGTTGTCATTCTGCAGGAATTTGCTACTCAAGCATTCACCTCAATTGCTGTAAAAGTAGGTGATTTGGATAATGAGGTGTTTCTGGCTGATGTTAAAAAGCTCTTTGTAGAGTGTATTTCATTTAATTTTATTGTCACGATAACCACTGCTTTTGCAAAAGGATATTAGATGTTAGTCTAATTTAATGGTAACTGATTAATTTGTAGCTGGAATGTTTGTCTGAGTAAATACAGAGTAACTTTGTCATAACTTTGTATTTATAGTACAGGCGGAGAAGTGGTGTAATTAAGCAAGATCAAAAGAAAAGAGACTAGAAATAGAAGAAACCCAAAAAGCATGCTCAAAGGACAAAAGAAAGGAAATCCAAATAAGGATAAAAGACATTTTAATGGCACTGCAGTGAATCATACAGAAAGTGCGCTATGAAGAGAAACACACAAAGGAAAAGGAAAAAGAACATGAAGAACAAAAGCAGCCCTGTACCAAAAATATATTTGTGAACGTTATCAAGCTGGTTGTCCTTTCAATAATTCTTCTTTTGTATATAATTGATCATCTATTCATATAAAACAAAACCTGGAGAAGATGCACAGAAGAGTGAAGCTAGGTGAGAGGGCAATAATGTTTTTTTTTTTTCTGTTATCAGAAAAAATACTGTGAGGGTCTAAGATATAGTAGCATTGACTGGCTTCAGTTGAAATTTAAGCCTACTATATCTGGACCTCAGCACTGCCTCTCATGAGGCAGTTTAAATATAGTACCTTACATGATGCAACAGCTGGTAAAAAGGTTAAAATAAAATTAACTCACGTAAGCAGGTGTTATGGCAAAGACACTGAGGAATAAATGTATACTAATCAAACACTCAAGCAACCAGTGTTAGTTGTCACTTTTAGTGAGGAGTACTATCTGTACTGTATTCTCCGGCCTTCACTTGCAATGTCACAGTTATTACATAATCGCTGTACTTATGACATCACTGACAAACTGACAAATTGAGCCTTCTGTTTGGTATCATTTCATCCCACAGACCCCACCCTTTCTCCCTCACTACTTTTTATTTTTTACGTTACTCATTGAATTGATTCTTTTATTGAACTTTATTGCATTTTAGTTGTTTTTTGTTTTGATTGTTTCTTTATCAAATAAGATAAGACACATTTAGTTTTTTCTTCTTTTCAAAAATCACCTTCCTCTTGTCACTATCTGATATCATTCTTTCATTCCATTTCTTATTTTTCCGCACTTCTTTCTTTGAATTCTTACCGAGCATCATGCTCTCCTACATTCTTATATAGCCATCACTTGAGAATCTTTTACATAAAATGACATTGATTAGCAATTTTCTGAGTATGCATATGCATCATTTTCTATTAACATGTTAAAATGTACATGCTTTATAAAGAAGCATTTGGCTCCTTTATGTCTGGTAAGAAACAATTCTTATTCTTATGTTCTTAATGTGTTGGAGATGCTATCCACATTAGCCCTCAAAACTTTGAAAACCATCAAGCTCTGTCCTATGACACTAATACTTTCAATGAAGATAGTCATTGCAAAAGCAAGTGTATGTGCTCAATAGTCCCCCTGGCAGAGGACTGCAAGAGCACCAACCACCTTTGACTTAAGCAGACACCAAGTCTCATGATTCTATCAGAATCACTCTTTATCAACTGCTGTAGGCTTCCACACCTGAGCTGAGCTCTTTTTAGCTGTAAATTTAGGTTTAGGAGCAGCTGTAGTGTTACCACCTGATACAGACTCAGGTCTTGCAGGTACAGGAAAACAAGGAGCAGCATAGCTACTGGGAGGCTGTGGCTGGTAAGGTACTGAGGGAGGTGCCAGGTAGGGAGGGCTATTAGCTGGTTGGTAAGGGGCTTGTGGTGCCTGTTGGTAGGGAAGGTTTGGAGACTGAGGAGTTTGGAGATGATAAGCAAGTGGGGCGGGTTGCTGATACTGTTGGTTATATGCTTGCGGGTATGGACCACCGGAAGGTTGATGATAAGGATTGGAGGGAGGATAAACATTAGCAGGGTTTTGCTGGTAGTGGCCATCATGCATCATAGGCTGCATGGGCATCCCATAGGCTTGGTGGTTGTATGGAGCATTAAATGGTCCAGCTGGCTGGATGGGGGCCATTTGCTCATATCTAATTGGTTGGTTTTCAACAGGTGGGTTAGGAGGTGAACATTCGGGCTTAGATGTAGGGGGCTTGGTATCCTCGGCTGCTGGGCCAAAGGTAAAGAGTGAGGAATTGAGTTGATAGGGTTGATGCTTCATAACATCTATAACATTCAGAGGTTTGGGGGCAGGCTTTGGTTTCTCTTTGGCTTTGTTCTTGTCTTTGGCTGAAGAGCTACTTGGAAGGGCCTGCTTTGTTGCTGCTGGGGGATAAGAGGGAGATTGAATAGGATTATATGCCCGTGAAGGTGGAGCACGTACATTGGGTGTATATTTCCACTCATTTGGTAAGGACGCAACTGGTGATGTTGACCGGCTTGCCTTGTTTGCTTGCACAGTCTCAGAGTCCACAACAAACTTCTCCATACGAGACTGCCTCTTGGCGAACATATCAGCTCCTTTTCCTCTGACGGCTGGCATCTCAAAAGCTGAACCTGGGGATGATGGGTTCAAGACAGTGGCCATTGGGTTTATGGGTGATGATGCTCTTTGACCAATCGTAAAAGAGTGCATTCGCTGTGGTGGAGGTGGAGGGGTCCGGTTTTGTGGGTCATTTTGTGGTGGATGCCAAGGTTTTGGTGAGGGACGAGTGTTCACCATTGACGTGGAAACATTCACAGGCATTTGCTGTGACTGTGGTGCCCAGGCATTCACAGGTGTCTGAGGCTGAGTCTGAGCTGAAGGCCATGTATTCATTGGTGGTTGTGCTTGAGTCTTTAAAGTGGACTGTTGCCAATTTGGCTGTGGTGAAGGCTGTGGTGGGACTGGTTGAGCCCAAGGTGGTTGATGCTGGGCTTGATTTTGCTCATGGGCCCAAGAATTAATAGGTTGCTGACCATGTTCTGAAGGATGCTCAGCCCATGATGGTTGGGATTGCGCCTGCGCAGGTACTGGCGCCCATGGATTCAAATTTGCTTGGGGCTGCACTGGAGGTTGTACTTGAGCTGCTTGGATCCAAGGTGGCTGAACTTGGGCTTGAGTTTGTGACGGAGGCCATGCACTAATTGAAGATTGCTGTTGAGGCTGAGCTGACACCCAAGGTGGTTGAGGCTGACCTGGTGCTTGGGCCTGTGGCCATGCTTGTTGTGGTGACTGATGCTGTGGTTGCTGAACCCATGGCGGTTGTGGCTGGGATTCTGGCTGAACCTGTTGAGTCCAAGGAGGTTGTGCTTGGGATTTCTGCTGGGGTTGTTGCACCCATAGTGGCTGATGCTTGGAGTCGGTTTGTGATGGCTGTGCCCACGGGGCCTGTGGTGGCTGCTGCATTGGTTGTTGAGGTTGACCCCAAGTTGGCTGCATTTGCTGCAGATTTGGCTGCTCATGAGAGTGTATCCAGGGTGGCTGAACCTGTTGCTGAGACTGTGGTTGCTCTTGAGGCTGGGCCCAGGATGGCTGAGCATGTGTCTGAGCTTGAGCTTGTTCTTGAGGCTGACTCCAGGATGGCTGCATTGGAGGGGTCCAAGTATTTCTGGGAGGTTGAGGCTGTGCTTGGGTCTGAGAAGGCTGACTTGTCACCCAAGGTGGCTGTGATTGGGTCTGATTTGGAGGTGGTTCCTGGGGGTGTACTTGAGCTGGATGCCAAGAATTGGTAGATGGCTGTTGTTGTGCTTGTGTTTGTGCTGCTGCCCAGCTAGTCACAGGAGCAGGCTCAGCCTGCATGGTAGAATTCATATGACCACTTTCCTCCTGAGCTGTCACTTGCATAGCCTGTTGTCGAGATTCAGACTCTGGGAGAGTCCATGTGTGCTGTTCCTCTGTGGGGTTGCTGGCAGGAGTCTCCTGAGGGGCAGGAGGGGCAGAGGGATCAGGGGCAGGTGCAGGGGTTGGCTCTAGTTCTGGAGCAGGGGTAGTCAAAGTGGTGGGGGCTACAGCAGGTGTGGCTACACTATTTTCAGCTTGTTGAGGCATGTCCTGGTTGGTCACTTCTATCTGTGGGGACCACGGAGGAGAGTTGGGGTTGATCACAGGCTTTGGAGCCACAGGTGGAGGAGTCTTGTGTTTAACTCGTTGAGACTGGAGGAAATTACAAGCCTCAGCCCCAAGGCTAAGGTAGTCTTCCTCAGGTCCTGACTCAATGCCCAACTTCTTATCACTTCTGTTGAGGAGGTTTAGCAATATTGGGTTAGGTGATACTTTTGGTGCTTCCTTAAAAGTGAACATAGGCTTGCCAGTATTTCTTCTCCTTGCATCCATCAAAAGGCCAGTCTTAATTGCAGGGGTAGAAATACGCTCATCACGGGAAGCTATCTGCTCCCCTTGGCCCGCAGAATCTTGATTGGTCCCACTCATTGCAGGTGAATAAGGGGTATCCGCCATGTTTTCTATTGAGAAAGGCTTTGCAGCACGATTGCTGAAAGAACTCTGCATTTCACTGGTTTGATGTTGGACTGTGCCATTGATGTTTGAAGAATAGTGCTGCATCTGCTGCTGCTCTTGATGATATTCTTGCTGCTGCTGATACAGTTGCTGTTGTTGATAATGCTGTTGTTCATACTGCTGCTGCTGCTGCTGATACTGTTGTTGATATTGTTGTTGTTGTTGTTGTTGTTGTTGTTGTTGTTGTTGGTAGTTCTGTTGTTGTTCATAGTATTGTTGCTCCCGATATTGCTGGTACTGTTGTTGCTGTTGGCTTTGTTGGTGTATATTTACATCCATGTAAGCATGGCCCTCTGTTGTGGACTGCATGTAGGAGTGCTCCGCTATCTTTTTTTCAGCCTCTGGCACTCCTTCCACTGGAATCCCATGGCGCCTAAGCTCCTCATGTTCAGCAGAAATCTCATCCATCCTTTGACGCCGTTGGGCAAACATTAGGGCACCCTTGCCCTTTGTTTCAGGTAAACATTCCATCTCTGCTTGGTTGTTCAGGTTCTTTTCAATCTCAAGGAGACCCCTGTCCCAGTTGAAAGTTAGCACACCTTTGCTACTATGGGCATTAGCAAGGAAATGCTTGTCTATTTCAGAATTGTTGGGAGCCACAAGGGTAAATTCAACAGTGTGGGTTTCTTGTTTGTCGTCGTCGTTTTCCTCGTCGTCTTCGTCACTGTCCTCTGGTTCGTCTTCTCCTGTGCCGTAGCTCACAAGTGTGTATTTCTTGGCCCTCTGCCGATGTTTTTTGAACATCAACACCCCTTTGTTGTTGGGGTTGGGCGGCGCAGCCGTAAGAAGGAGAGCAATACGTTTACATTTGGACTTGGCCTCCTTCACCTGCTTCTCAGACAGACTCTCGCTACGCCTGAGTCCTGTGTAGAGAAGAAAAAGAGAGCGTTCAGTGTTCAGAATAAAGGGTCTTAGACAGGGGAATCAATGCTACTCTTTGATGGATTTCACCTGAAATTATAGGTATTATGGAGTAAAGATTAACACAAATAATTTTATCTTTGGAGATAAATCCTTGAAACAGCTTGCTTTAATATGTCTCCATTTGAAATGGTTTTGTTTGTACTTTTTAGCCCTTTGATCAATGACTTAAGGACAACTTCAAGGCAGCCCCTGCACACTGTGTCTGTACTGACCATGTAATTGTAGTGGACTAAATTACTTCAAATTATGAATGTGGAATGTTTCTTTTAATAATATACCCTCCTGAATAGCAGTCAAAAAATAGAATGATATTTCATCATATTGACCCCAGTTTGGTTTAGCACCATTTGAAGAGTAAAAATAGAACATGCACAAATAACATGGTGACAGATGAAAAGATTAAGTTTTGAAACAGAGTTAAGCAAGCCACAAAGCAATTCATTTCAGAGTAACATTACACCGATATCAATGTAAAAAAAAAAAAAAAAAAGGTTTTAAAAATACATCCAATGTTCTTAGTAAAAGCAGCAGTAGTATTAAAAACAATTAATACTATATGCTCTGTTAAACTGATCTGACCACACAATTAATATGGTATATACTAAGCTCTATTAACTGATTCCTCCACATGTAATATTTATCCAGCTATATCCATGTGCTTTTCCTCATTTGTGATTGTATTACTCCTAATTTGCTCATTCAGTTGAACATATTATAAAACAACAACCCATAAAGAAATACTAAAAATCTCTGACCTATATCTAATATCCTCATTTGTTCACAATGAACTACATTAAAACCGTTGTTCATCCCCATAAAGTAGCCAGGAATAGGAAATGATAAAGATTAAAGATAGCCTGCATGCAATACATCCCCCAGGACAGGAGTGTCTTTACCAGTCCTTATCTGTAAGTTCACAAGCTGTCCACTTAAAACCTTCTGTTCTTCTTACATAATTTTTGCCGACACTCAGAACAATCCGATAACAGACATCACACGACAAAGCATCCAATAATGCAAAGCTGTAATAAAAATAATAAGTCGGCTTACTTTTTTATATTCCTGCAAGACTAACCTGAAGGTGGAGGAGACAGCGGGAGTGAGCAATGGACTTACTTTTTTAGCTCAGTTAAAGCACCCAGTTTGAAAGGATCAGGTAACGGTCTAGGGGAGCACATGCTGGTGTCTGTCAAAGGGCCACTTCTGCAGGCATCATCAGCGTGCTGGTGTTATATTTATGTCTTCAAAACAGCTCGGAGGAACGCCTCAGTATCCATATTCATCATCAAGGCTCTTCAAATGGATAGTTGAAGATTTAAGTTTTACAAAGTGACATATCTTCTCAGATAGCTTCTTTTTGTCTCTTTTTTTAGTATTCTTTATATTTAGCTTTCTGTCACCATCCTATATGCACTGTACTTCCCTACTATCCCTTTGATTCAGTTGTAATTTAGGTTAGACCCGGATGTGTCCCCTTCCATTTGAAGGAATGAGCACCCTCCTCCAACTGCAGTGAGAGACATATACTATTTTGAGGAGTATACACACACACACACACACACACACACACACACACACACACACACACACACACACACACACACACACACACACACACACAACATCAGGCATTGGAATGCACAGTTGTTGTTGACAAATGCAATTTAGTGCCATTTAGCTTGCAGATTACCCCTTAAAGAATAGGTCCCTATTAACCCCCCCCCCCCTATGGCCCATAGGTACTTACTTGCGTGTCTTGCCCGGTGCTTGTTGGGTTTGTCTTGACCCCCCTCACAATCAGAGTCCTGCTCTTCTGCTGGTGTCTCCTCTTCAGAGGGAAATCCAAATGAGACAGTAAAAGACCCAGGAACTCCCTCGCAGTTCCCTCCTCCTTCTTCTCCTTCGCTTTGGGATCCAACACTTCCACTGACCTTGGGGCCACCCACACTCAGGATGCCCCTCCCTGCTCCTGATGCTGCTGACTGCTGCAAAATGACCTCCACCTGCCCCAGCATCGAAGGTGAGCTGAGCACGACTCCATGCTGGCCGAGCGGTTCTCTGACAGAGCACGGCACATAGTGTGAGGTGGTGGTGGTGGTGGCGTGGATCGTCTCAATGGCCTCTCTGTTTGAAAGCTCTCCCTGGATCCCTTGGGCACTCCCAAGAGAGGTGCAGCCCACGTCGTCCAAGTTTTGTTCAGACAGGGACACCTGGAGCTCGACCATGTCCCCAGGAGAGAAGCACCGCCGTACTTCTTCATCATTGTCTTTAAAAACAGGCTTCCGGCCTCTCCGATCACCAGATGAGGGAGCATGCAGCTGGGTGCAAAGCAGTTGGGCTCCCTTGGGGAACTCTGTGATGCTGTCCAACTCACCATAGTAGGCCTCATCCTGAGACTCAGATATGTGGAGTACTCTTGGGCTTTGGGACCTGTGCCTTGGGGAGAAGATGTGGAGGGTGGTGCTCTCCAAAGCCTCACCAGAAGAGTCCCTCTCACCGCAGTATGTCTCCTCTGATTCATGGTCTTCACGGGGGGTGGGGCAGTATCTTTCAGAGGAGAAGGGAAAACAGGAATGAGGGAGTGGTGCAAGTTTTCTTAATTCAATAACCACTGTTAATAGTAATAAGATGCCACCTCTTATTTTATTTGTTTGTTAAACTTGGCATTGTTTGGACCTGTACATTCAAAGATAAGTCACTCTCAGACAACTACTAAACTCCATGCTGCCTTTAAACTATCAGATTGTGAATCATCAAATATTTCCTTATAATACTTTTACTTCCATATTAAAAACGGGTGTGACACACACATCTTTGTTTTGCTCATTTAATCACAACACAGTCCGATTCAATAACTTGGATAAGCAATACATCATCACTGAGGTATGGAGCCATTGGATTTTTGAGGAAGGGAAGCTTATCTGCCAATGCTGAAGTTGTCAAAGTAATCAAAAAGATTTAATCTTCATGCAGCAAGTTAAACAAAAGGGTCAGCTCACTGAAGAGGAAAGTAATCCTGTTTCGACATCGCTCTGCCTAATTTCCATTTTCAAGGTCAGTAATGAATAGCATGACAGAATGTTATCTCTAACTGCAATTATTGAATTGAAGCCAATTAGACTTCAGTGACTAGTCCTTTCCTCCAAATGGGAAAGAGTGACATATCATAATACATTTTGATAGCCACGAGCTGAGGTCATCTGTTCTCCGTGTCTACAGAGACAAGATTCTATAATCATGCAATCAGATTTGTCTTAATACAAATCCTGTTGTGTGCTTAGCCACAAAGAGCACGACTTTAAATTAGAAGAGAACTATATTAAACTTTAATATGCCTATGTATATCCCTCTGCAGGCATATGCAGCAATATTTGAGGACATGTCATCCTGATAAAGACACTGGCGATACCCACTGAATAACGGCTGAGCAGCTCCATGTCAATGAAACACACAAATCAGCAACACATTGGCCAAGCCAGTTGGAAGGTCAGCATGGCTGACACACAACTCGCTATTACACACACATACACAGACAGTCAGTGGTTCACTGAACCATGCAAAGGGGCACAGGTCATAAAACTACATGCAATCTAAATGCTAATACAGTGGTGCAATAATCAATTGCATTGCTGTCGTGAGTAGGACCTAGAGTAGTGCATGGCACATATTGTAATGTTACTGAATGTACATTTTTTAACTATGATGTTGTGTATCTGAAATTCACAAATGTTCTTTGTGTACCACTTCACTATCATTAATATAATGGGTGATATTGGCCACTACCTTTTGACAAGCATTTGCAGACAGTCAATTGATGCGTCGATGAGGGCAAAGGCTCGTAAAAGGGTGAGATCAGCACACGGCTCTCCGTTGATTGACACCAGCTCGTCACCTTCCCGCACTCCAGCCTGGAAGGCACGACCACCTTCTTCTACCTGTGAAAGACAAAATCTTAGTAAAAGGACAAAAAGCTAGAAAATCACACAGATCCCACACAGGATGTCTATTATAAGTAAACTTTTCACTGACAGCATCTGAGCGTCACTATGATAACAGTATCCTCAGCTGCCACTGACCCCCAAAACACAAATGTACTCTCTCAGATAAAGAAAATAGCTGGACAGTGAGGATGAAGTGCCCTCTAACCTTCATACACAGCCAGGCTATGACAGCGCTGCTATTTACAAGAAGTCTATATAAATCATCTTTGAAATGTTGTCAGTTGCTACTAAGGCCATAATACAATACATTCTCCCCCTGGTCAGTGCCATAAATCGAGTTCTAGCTGGGAAAACAAGAGGACCATTTTAACCGTATTTTTAGGTTACAAAAAGGAGTAATGCATTCTCATGCAACATGCATTCTCATGAGAATAATATGAGAAAAATATTCTTCTTGTAAGTGGAGATTAAATACAAGAGTCAGCCTGTAAACAATAATGTAACCAAAATAGTAAATGTTTGTAAATGAAAAGTGGTTTATGTTTAGCACTAAGATAAGCGCAATGCTGAAGGCCTCTAAAGACTTCCTAGGCAGCCTGAATGGATTACCCCGTTTGACGTGTATCAAATTCAAGCCAGGCAATGGATGACAGTGTGTGTAGAGGGCAATAATTCCCTGTAAGGTGCTACGTGAAGTACATCCCAAGTGAATCAGATCCAAACATGTTTTCAGATTGGATCATTAATTGAGTGAGTTAGTGGCATTTCCCCCAAATTAATTAGAAAACCTTTGGGAATGAACTCAGTAAAAGTACATGACCAACAAGTCACAGTAGAGTCAAACAATAATTTGCACAATTTGTACTACTATGTCCAATCAGTGTCACTGATTTAGAAGTGGGTCTAGCTTTTATTTCAACCCTGCAGCTGCATATTATTGCTGTAGGCCAGCTAGGTGCAGATCCATTTAAAGGGCACCTTTTTAAACTGTTAAACGGATGACTGATGTTTTTGTTCCCTTGTAATTGGTTCCTGAGGCCTATAAAATGGTCCATTAATAAAAGGATTTAATAAGGAAAAATACCCCATAACTTTTGCACAAAATGCCATTTATCCAGCTAGGGGGATAAATAATTACTTCAGTACCATGCAATTAGAGGATATTCTCTCAGGAAATATGTATTTTGCAAATACTATAAAATAAATAGCTTTGAAAAGAAGGTTTATTATGTCATTATTTCTTGAGATTAGTAACCACTTCAGAATTTACCAACATTTATGCGTGTTTTTGTGTTGAAGATGTCATAGCGTGTTGTGCGCCATGACATCTTCAGTTTAATTCTTGTTGCATACAATCTCTCTCTATTTCTATACATGGCAAAGAAGTAGTTTTTAAATATTGAAAGTGATAAAGCTCCACAACTCAATTCATTCACCACAATGAAGTAATGTGTCTTAATCTTTGCCTCGGTGACTTTTACTCGGTAATGTTTAAGATACATCAGAGTCAAGGTTAACCTTTGATGACACTGAACATGAGTAAATGATGATGCTATCCAATCATCGATCATGCTAATGTCCCTTGGCTACCGTGGGAGCACTCTTTTCAAGTTAATTTATTAAATCACACCATCAATAAACAAAAACAATGACCTAGTTTTCTTATATTGAAGTTGATGTTACCCAGAAAACCTTCCTGGCAAGCAGCAGCCACATAAATTGTGGAACTGCAAAGAGGTCAGAGTTCAGGCATTTCAAAACTTATCCCTGTTTATTTTAACAATACAACACACAGAAAATCCATGTTGCTTTCGCATGCCTTGGAGGATTTTCAGAAACTACAGTCACAAAGGTAAGGCGACAGTAAACAGGCAAAAATGTAGACGGTTGAATACATGGGGATAACACACCAAAAAGTCCTTCTTCACAATTACTGGCACAACAAATGTGCTTGCTCTCTTTTCTAGTTTATTGATGGAAATATCTAAAAAAAAAAATCCAAAACCACTGCAAAGATATCAAGATAAATAATTTTATAATCTTGCGGCAAAAAAATTCATCTCAAATATCACACCAATGGAGATTATCAATCAACTCTTGCAGCACCATCTCCATGGACGTTCATACAACTCGAGATACTTGCAGTAAAACAAGCTTGTCACTAGATGGCAATGCACATACACACACACACAAACATCTTTTAGTGCTGAAGGAAGAAGAGGAGAATCCCTGCGTGAGCATAACAACAGCACTTGTAGAGACTGCACCAAATGCAGAGCAAAGATTTAGTGTTTTGCTACCATATGAAAAACCATCCCGATGAAACTGTTCACCATCTGTCTCCATTTGATGCTCATGTTTCATTATTTGTATTTCAAAAGCAGATGCAAAATGAAATTGTATTGTTGCATCCATCAAAAGTAAGTGTTCCAGCATAGACATACAAGGAACAATACTGTACCTACTTATTCATCACACAACCTTAAACACATAAGCCTGAGTCTAGTCAAGCCTACTTCGCCATATATTTAAAAAATGTATGAGTTGCTTTATAGAGCTGGTGACTTTCAGATAAAACCCCTCCAACTCCATCCCTGAGTTTTTAAGAGTTAACAGTGTGCAAAGAGACCCTATAAGGCAGCCTGCAAGTCTGTCTATTGGGACTCACCCCTCACTACACGGAGGACGGATTGTCTGGAACGCCACAGCAATCATTCATGCTCCAAAAAAGGAGGGGAAACATTTGTCGCTGTCTCTCTCTCAGTGAGTCGGACAGTGTTCAAAGGACGCAGATACCACCTAGTGTCTCTAGGTGCAAGAAATGATAAATAAATGGTACTGGTGTCAGAAGAGAAGAACATAAAAAGTGTTTTGTTTGTTTTTTTCTTTAAATAAAGTGCTTTCCAAAAATACCATTGCCATGATCGTAAAAATTTACTACTTACATTGTATTCCTGTCTTATCCTGGGTTGCCCATTTTCAAATTATCTATTTAATAGGCTTAAACAAAACACAAAATCACAGGAAACACAGGACTGCATAATGTGTCCACATAGCTCCCGGCGGTTCCTGCCCTTCACAGCTTTAAGCAATTATGTTTTTACATTTCAGGCAAATATTTTCCAGCTGCCTTACAGGTAGCGCTCACACCATGTGGGATAATAGTAAAATTTAATGTCTCAATTCACTCATCTATTCCTTTTTATTGTCTTAGAAGAGAGGCATTATTTTAGTCCATTACATTTATTTGTCACGGACCATGTACAAAAAACATTATTCACATGCAAATAGAAGTGATGTACGGTACCAGATTTAACTACAAGTTTGTTTCTATCTACATTCCCTGGGCATACTACTAATGCAATATAATCATGGTTTTAAATTGACCAGTAGGTACAAGTTTGTTAAGTTTTAATGTGTGTTGTAAACTGCAGCACAAAAACAAAAAGTAGTTTTCCCAAATTTAATGTTTGACAGCGGAACTTTGAGTTTTGCAAATCACTTTAACGAGTGACTACGAGTGAATAATGACTATTGGTCCAGTTTAATATGGAAGTGGTATATAATGGTTAGTTGCCATTTAGGGCTTTATAAATAAACATAAACGTATGCTTGTCTTACTGTTAGAGGTGCCCATACAAACTTTCCATACAACAACATGTACTGAAGAATACAATACCTGTCACCGGTAATAAATCTTAGGGTGCAGTGATAAACTGTTTCTAGGGGTTTAAGAGTTGAGGCAGAGGCTTGTCTATAGATAACATAATCGTTGTCCAAGACAGACAAGAATACGGTCTTAATTGTGGGTTTCCCACTGAACATAGGAAAATTTGCTCTGTTCCTGTACAAGTATTTTTCACAACTTGATGACAAGTGTGTCACTGTGAAAATAAAGCAGATACCACGGTATTTATACTCTGAGACTCTAAATTCCATTCAGAGTGGTAACATGCAAATTATAGTCCACAATAGCTCTAGCTCTAGAGAATAGAATGTATTTAGTCTGGTTTGCATTTAGGACTACTTTCAAATTTAAGAGCGCATCTTTAAATTTGTCAAAGGTTCGTTGTAGGATTTCAGTGGCTGAGTGTGCAGTGTAGCGGATGCAATATTGTGGATTTAAATTGTGAACAAGACAGGACCCAATACTGAACCTTGCGGAACCCCCTTTGACAGTGGTAAAATCACCTATTTCTGTCTATGAGACAGACCCTTTTTAGGACTTTAAAACCAACATCACATAACCTCTGTAGGAGCGTAATATCATCAACAATGTCAAAAGCTTCTCTCAAATTGACAAAGAGGGCAGCACACTATTTCACTTTGTCTGCAGTAGATACAATATAATTTATAATCAAAGTTATAGCTCTGAAACCAGATTGGTGTGGACTTGATAAGAGCTGATCATTAACTAATGACTACAGGACCTTAGCATGGCAGGACAGTTTGGAAATTGGTGAATAGTTATTGAGATGATTTTCATCACCACCCTCATGTGGTGGGATTAAATGTTCAGATTTTAAGACCTGAGGGATAACTTCAGTAGAAATGGAGATATTAAAAAGACATATAAATTGTTCCACGATATAAGGGTATAGTTTATCCTCACCAGTTGCTTTCCTGCAGTTGATTGTTTAAGGAGTGCCTCCTCCTCGTGAATGCCTGTATGGTGAACTGAGCAGTATGGTTTGGGGGAGGGCACATGAGCCAAAGGATTATAATCCAGAACTGATCTAAAGTACACCATATATAAATAAATGTCCAGCAGCAGAAATGTGAGTTAAAACCATGGCAAGTCTCTGATGTCTTATTTGTTCCAGGCTTTGTCCCTTTCCTTGAACATCATTGAGAATGCTGTAGAGAACTAGGCTCGATCTATCTTTAACCATGAGCTTTTTAAGAGGCGCATGTTCATCAATAATGGAAAGCAATACATTTGTAAAATATTCCAATGCCAAATCTATATCTGGCATTTCAGAGGTGGGATATACATTACTGTCAGCAAGGTCACTAAGGAAAGCCTGTTTATTAAAAGTGTTTAAATTTCTTTTGTTAACAATCACAAAGATTGACCTTTTCAGTCTAGCACTTCTAACTCAGGCTAGAGGACAGTGGTCACTAAGGCCAAGTACAAAAACTAAAGAGCCAGTCATTTTGTCCCTCCTATTGGACAAAAATCAAATCTATTAATGTAGATTTGGAAGGATCCTTTAAATTAGGTTCCTCAGTCAGCTGTGAAAGATTTAGATTGTCACATATCTCTTTTAGGCTATTTAAAACATAAAGTCACCTAGGACCAGCATCTCTGAGTTACTAGTGACAGCATATTAAACACATACAGATAAACGTGACTTGACATACACAGACACACATTAGACATCATTGAACTTACTATATGTACACATCTATATGTACACGTCCACTATGTGCTGTCAGGTGAGGAAAATAAAAGTGACTGTGTTAGAATGTGTAAAACAAATAAACAAAAAAAGATGATACATCTCACCGAACTACAATTTAAATCCCTATTTTGATAAACATACAAACACTATTACTATACACATTATCAAAATATGGAGTATTCATTTGTTTAGAGGATGTGAAATAAAAAAGGGGCACAGTCATCATCTGAGGTCACTGCCTTTTCTTGGATGTAGATGTTTTGCTGAAAAACACAGCCAAAAAATCCAGTAATGGAAGGAGCTGTGAAGCCCTTTGTTTACTCTGAGAAGACGACACTGAATGAATGCTGCAGCCGCATTGTGCTGATTGCTTGGCAGCTTAATAAGGTTCCTATGGTGCACTATTAGGACTGAAGCATCAGCAACAAGAGGCATATTTGCTCTGTTAAGGGACAGATTACCCAGGCAAAGAGGACATTTTATTCAAGCTAGGAATATAATTTAATGGAATGGGGATGACATTTGTATAAATTCTTATTAGACTCTGAAAAGTCTCGCAGTTAGATTACATTTGCTTTGTCATGCAGGGCTCCATAACTGATCTGATGCATGTTGACATTCCACATACCAAGATGGCATACCTTAGTAATTAGCAGGCCAAAATGTCTCCTGTTCAGGTTGGTAGGATTTAAGCAATTTATTTTCTGGAATATCTGTTGCGTATTAATACAGATTATATGTAAGTGGGGGGTTTTTTTGCCTAAGGCTTCCAGAACGAGCATTACACCGCTGCCGTAGATCAGATGAAAACTGCTCCATGTTTTCTAAACGTGTGTTGGCGTATTTGTGGGTAGACTTTTGCATGACGCCGTTTCTGTAGCTTTAAAAATAAAGTGACCTCATCAACTTTGTACTCAGGCCAGGACTCTAAATGAGAAGAAAAATACTGCCTCACCTTATATGGAAAGAACCTTTTTAAGAGTGGATACCCCGTGCCCTCACACGGCACCGCCTGTCAGTACACTGAACAATCACTTTCTCTCAGGAAACAAAACAGTTTCCACTTTCAACAGAAGCTTGAAAAAAAAAAAACACACATTTTATCAGACACAGGAGAGCCTCTAGCTTCAGAGTATTTGTCATGATCTTGGTATGTTTGCTTTTTTCGACGTTTAAGGAACTGACTTGGCTCTCTGTCCTTCTCACAAGAAGAGATTGGGGGTATGTTTAGAGTTATGCCTTCCAGATGAGGTGGACTAAAAAAACCCAGATGTCCTAGAAAGAGGCATATGCATCATATGTAGCTACTTCACTGTAATAACACCTAAAAGACCCTTATGTAACACGTGAGAACACTTTGGAGGCTAAAATACTACATTGTCTAGGATTTGACGTTAAAAATTCAAGAGAAAATTTAAACTGAAACAAGCATTAGAAGTAGTGGGCAGAATTTCCCCATGCGGGGAAAAGGACAGAGACCTTTACAGTCGTTTTGCCTGCTAAACCTCACTGTTGCTGATCATTTCTGGCATAGCATTTTGAAAGTGTTCTGTTGGCTCTTGCTGAATAATTTCCCCAAGCAGTGAACAAGACTTTGCGGGGTGTTTATACAAATGAAAATTAACATGCTTGGAGAGTTGCCGTGAATCACCAAGAATTAGTTTGTTTAAAAATTGTGATTGGATCTTGAAGATGTCTGCAGCCCACATTTGATGTGTGAAGTCAATTTGTTTACATATGTTAATACAACTTCTTCAACAGAGTCCTACAGTAAAAGGGTATCAAATAATTTTCACTTGTTTTATGCTTTTACTATGAAATAAGCCACTCATTAAATGCCAGAATCAACAATAAGGGATTTCTTTTAGTCATCAAACAAGATGTTTATGAGCTAATTTGAAACTTGTATCATGGACATGTATCCACATCCATTTTCATGCCAACCATTTCATGCCAACAAATGCAGAAATAATATCTATATTGCTACAAAAATCATGATAAAAGTCACAAATGAACTTCAGAATTGTGGCTTCACCTGTGTAAAATGGGTTAAGCGTCGATGGACACCCTCAGTGCTTTCCTCCGGTGGAGCTTTGATGTCACAGGAATGCATCTTAAGAAAAACATTTACATTTCCACTACATGGAAGACAAGTTGATAAGGGATCTGAGCAGCTTGAGTGCTTGTGAACATGAAATTGTTTTACCGTGGAGTCTCAGCAGCTCTCCAGAGTAAAGGCACCTGGTTTTACCTCTTTCAGTGCACATTTACGTCACAGCAAAACATCTAAAAGTAATCCTAAAATCAGCTGTCAGCTTTTTTTTTATTTTAATTTGACTTTTTTTTTTGGAACATTTTACTTTTAAAGATGCAGTAACTGAGACTGAGTTCATGAGAACCAACAAGCAAAATAATGTTTGAATGTTACCTAATCTATTTGAGATTTATTATATAGTCCATCCAGTCAATAATTATTATTAGAAGTAGTAGTAGTACTGTATTGAGTTAGTTATGTTATAAGTAGAATGAATGTAACATGTACTGCTGAAATCATATGGATTAGGCCTACTAGAAAAGTCATGCCATGGGTCCTCACAACTGGATAGTTAGTGCTAAAAAGTATCCTAATCTGTATTTTAAGTCATAGAAAAGTTGCACATTATTGCCTGCACATGTCACATGTGTAAAAATATAGATATTGACATGCAAATTGTTCACAAATAAACAGCCTGATGCCACAAACTATCATCCTATGCTGCCTCAAAATGCTGTGTAAAGGAAAACCTGTTGAGTGTCATGAGAAAAGTGGCTGCACAAGTGGGCTGATGAAATCCTCTACTGTTACCTGTAAGTTTTATTACCACACCATCAGGCTAGACAAATATTATGGAGCCAACATGGTTTCAAGCATGACCTATAATTTGCCTAATCTCCTATCTGGCATTTATTTGAATATCATTTTAAAGTGATATCTGCATGGTCATCAATTTTTTTAGCCAACTTGTTTTGTGTGTGTGTGTGTGTGTGTGTGTGTGTGTGTGTGTGTGTGTATTTGCATTGGTGTTCCTGCATTAGGCACATACCTTTCACTCAGCAGGTCAGTTACTCGTCTGAATAATGCTTTGCTTTCTCGTTGAAGTCTTTGTGAGTGTTAACAGATCACACTGCCCTCAGCTTCACACTCTCTCTTGGCCTTGACCATATAAGGGTCCAGAGGAATCTCGCACCAAAACACAGCCGACGCACACAAAAATGCAGCGACGCGCAACCGCTCCGAATACATTCCCTCCCACCAGAGTTTGATCAACTTTTTAAGAAATATTTTTTCCTACTCAGTTACATACAATAGATATGGAACCTGTAATCCAAACAGGGGAGTTAATATGATCTCCACAATAAGATGAGCAAACTTTCATAGGGCCATTTGCATCATCTGAATAATAACGATAGATAGATAGATAGATAGATACCTGGGAGACTAAAAAAGGTCTGTAGGTGTCCCCCTCTCCCTCTCGCAGGTTGAATCCCCAGGGTGCGCCACCTCGCAGCGTTACGCATATGTAATCCCCGGTGCCCATGCTGCGCGCAGCTCCTCAGCCAAAGCACCACAACGCGATCATCGAGCTGTCAGCCGGACCAGCAGCACTTTACTATAATCCCCATCATCCGAGTTCTCCCTGAGTCCAGCCCGCTCAGGAAACGTCACGGCGCACAGGACCCGCCTGCAGGCGTTGCATGCAACTGTGAGCTCTTGGACTTTTACATCTCTGTCTAACCTCCACGAGCTATGGCATCCTAATAAACTTGGGGGGAGCGGCTACATGATACTTTGACTACTAAATATCACCCGGCTTCTGCAGAAAATTGCCATAAAGGCCTAGATAAATACTACTCAATCAAAGACTGCAGGAAAGTAAACACACTGTGATGTGTGTGTAAATGTAGAATGTAAATCTCTCCACAGCTTGTGGCAGACTCACAAATGTTCAGAGACTGTAACTCCACACACGGCCTATACCATCTACATCGCTGATAGGCATATAGGCTACGTGTGAGTATGTAGGCTAGGTCTTATAACTTAGTATCATTATAACTACTAATGGCCTAATCAATAAATGTAAGGAAATATGTTCATTCATTCATGATTCCTTCCATGTTAAAGCTTAGTCTCGCTTGATGTGTTTGTATCATACAAGGACATTTAACGTCACTGTTGGTGGGGCCAGATGAGGGACGACATTTGTTACCAAACACATCGATACATGTTGACAGACAACAGTGGTTAGCCTATATTTAATTGTTTTGATCAAAATTATTGCTAGGGACAATTCAGTAGAAGCTGATTATTGGTAGGGACATGACCAAATTCTACAGATAGTAAAGTTTTTTGGCTGATTAGCACAGAAAAATGTCGTCTCAAGGTGACATAAAACACCCTTTTAACACTACAAATTTAAACGTCTTGAGACGACACAAAATAGCGTGTTAACCATGGTATTACACGTCCATTTTGGGTGCTGCCACTTGATCAGTTTCTAAGGGGAAACCCTACATACAGGAAGCCTAATTGAAAGAAAGAAAATAATTCCCCACTCAACTTACCTTGAATGAAATTAGATTAAGTAGGCCAATATTGATTGAGTTGTTCTTAAGAAATAATATTGATTAATTAATAAATATTGATATTACAGACAAAATGTAGCCTATCTTATACAATATCATAGCCCACTTGTCATATTGTTTTAATAAATGTAATTTGACTTTTGTCCTTTCATGAATAGACTGATAGGAATCACAGTTTGCCCCTAAAACACCACATTTGTTGTCTAGAAAGAAATTCTTATAAACTGAGACTGGATGAAAGCACACATATGGTCTGTTGTTCACCTTCCAGATAGGAAGGAGGACCTGTAGAGGTTGTAAAGTAGTGACAATCAGAGTAGCCTACGTTTTTTGGTCCTTGAACTGATTTTAGGAGCATTTACTGAAACTAACTCTGAGCTATAGGCCTAACGGTTACATACTATTGTAAAATTAACACTAATTTTGAAAAAAACAAATGAGAACAGCAAACAGCTCTGTTTTATTCTGGTCTCTGTCATGCTTCTGCCACACTTTCTCTTTCCCCCATCTGCTGCTGTGCTCTTCTACGGGAGAGAGAGTAGGCTATCAGTTCTTGGTATTGTAATTTAGAATGTAATTTCGATTTAACAGAACTGCTGTACATATTTAGTGTAGGCGAGAGAGTGTAGAGAGTGAAAGCAGTCATAATGATGAAACGCATGATTATAAAGGGATGCACAGGTCTACATCCCCTGTGCTGACGTGTATGGGTTCCCTCTTTTCCACGCATGCGTACAGCGCCAAATACGCTCATAGCCGAATGAAGTTAGACAAAAACACAACAACCAAAACCAGAAGTCCAGCTGTTTATTTTTCAAGATAAAAGCATAACATGACGTTTTTCAAACAAATAACACGGGTATACAGAGCATCAAATTTGTTTTACTAAGATGTAAAAAGTACGGTTTTACAAACGAGTGTTGTGTTAGCGTCATTCATATAGTGTAATAACGTTTATTCGCCGTAGATGGCTTTATTTTGAAATATATGCACTGTGTCGACACTGCTGGTTTGCGTCGCGTAACCAGCAGAGTGGACCGGCGCTCTGGTGTAGTTTGACGTGGCACTCTGCTTTCACTGAGGGCAGTAGGCAGCGAAGAGGACTCTGCCCAATATTCAGGTAAATACCACCACGACAACATTTACACGTAGCCAGAATAAATGTGTAATTCCGTCTCAGGCGAGGCTTTGTTTGACTGCTTATAAGCCTTTAAATGAAAGCGCCTCTTGTGCAGTGGAAAACTTTGTAGTAATTTCCGCGTAGCTAGCAAGATGCTCTCTCTCGCTCTGTCAACGTGTTAATGTTCATCAACACTTGACGAGGTGCCGTGCTGTCACGTTAACTGCGCTGTTTCGACAAGGTGTGAAGCCGTGCGTTTTGTAGCCACAGTATTGTGCTAAAAAGAGGACAACATGTGTGTCCGTTCAGCTGGATCTGAGGAAGGCAGGGATGCTGTCAGATGTTTAACGTTAGCCATCATAACGGTCTTTGACGTGGCAATTCTCGGAAGTGTCAGATTAACAACAGACAGGTCAATTAACTATTGAGCTGAAGACATAACCACGGTTATTTCTTTTTCCTTATGCTTTCTGTTTGGGTAACATGTGTTCACTTGGTTTATTATGTAGCAATAAAGGGCTTTCGTGGAGTTGTTAGTACGCAGCTGTTATTTTTGTTGACCCTACTCAACCGGAGTTCAACTTGTTTAAATAGTCCATACAGACCAACTGCTTTTATAACTCATTATTTACTGCGTCCCAGATGACAGAAAAACTCATAGTCCATTGACAGCCTGTAGGTCAAAACTTAGACAAAGTGCAAAAGGTGCGGTTGGCTGCAAGAGGGTGTATAAATGGCCTTAATTATACAGGCCTAAATGGGTACTCATATTGCCTGTATTATGCAAATGTAAGGGTAAACACTGCAAGTTATAATAGCTGTGAATTAATTGTAGCTCTAACAGCAAAAACAGAAAGCGACAACTCATGTTTGTGCACTTGAAGACAATATTTGCGACGATAGGCCTGCCTTGCCTTATCTCTCAAGAAGAGATGCCAAAGGTCCAAATGATAGGGGCGCTGATGATAGCATGAGGTCATATATCAGCTGTAATTGGTGTGGCTTTGCAAACATGCTACATTTATGAAAGATATACATTCATAACATAGATGCAAACTGTCCCGAACAATTCATTTTCAGTTTCTATTTCTGTATCATTTGTTGTCATAAATTAAGTAGAAACACTAAAGTACATGTATATGTCATGCAGACTTTAAATTTCACTCTATCAACTTAACAGGTTGTTAAAACTCATTCACCCAGGCATGAGAAGACAGTAACAGTCATCCCATCAACATGAGTCAACAGGGTTATGTTGCTACACCCCCGTACTCCCAGGCCCAGCCAGGGATCGGGGGCTACCAAGGCGGATTTGGAACTGGTCCTGCACAGCCACACTATGGGCACTATGGGGGGCCGCCTCAGGTGTTCAACACTCCACCAACAGGTAAAGGACTTGTACTCTTGTGTTTAGATTGTTTACCGAATAACAAGGTTGTTCGGCTTTCATTTATCAAGTTCAATCTTGCCACCTAGCAACAGCAGCTCATTCATACTTGAATTGTGTCAGCTGAAGCAAAGCTCACACTTCCCAAGCTTTCAGAGATGATGTTTGCTGTTTTGGGCTGGCCGGCTTGAAGAATATGAGTAATGGCTCGTAACGTGTGGTAGTTTGCAGCTGAACGTGCTTTTGTATCATATATTTCATTATGTTTTATGTGTCATGGAGTGAAGTTGTGTGTCTAGCCTTTAAATAATTCATGTGCTGCACCATTGTGATAGTGCGCATGTTCTAGCACGAGCGAAGATACAGTGACTTTATTGGCTTTATTTTAAGTGTCACAACAACCAGCTCCATATGATTAAAGTGTAACCCCATTTTTGAAGTCCATACACTCTCAGCAGAAACACTGATATATTGAAGGTCTTTAGATAAAACACGGTCAAGATGATGTCAAAGAAACTGAAATGCTTCCTCGACAACAGCGTGGAGATCAACTGCAGCCACACTTTAGTCTTATCTTATGTACAATACCTTTGTTTTTATTTACTGTAAGAATGGTACTTTCTTGTCTGACACTTGTTTATGCTACTTTGTACACTTATCTATCTCTGCTCTTGTCTTTGCTCTTGCAAACCGCAATTTCCCCACGGTGGGACAAATAAAGGTTTTCTTATTCTTATACTTGACAGTGGACACAATGGACAGTGGGCAGCACTGGAACCAGATTGATGTTTGGATCAACAGTTTCAGTCAAAGAGATGTGTTCAGGCATTTATTTAAAAAGTCAGGTTTTTTTGAAGCCTTACTTTGGTGTGGATAACACCTCTGATACAGTGTAGACACATGTCTGTTACTCACTGCAGGTATGATGAAGCCAGTTTCCTCTGCTGCCGGTATGCCTCCACCTCCAGTGTCCAGTCAGTACAATCCAAACATCCAGCAGAATGGAGCACATCCACAAAGGTAACAATCTTCACTAAGCAGCAGCTGTTTGGCACAGCCACATTTCTCTCTGAAATCAACACAGGAAGATTATAAATGTGTAAGCATTGCAGTGGAAATACATGAAGGAATATATATAAAGATCATTAACCATAAGGGGCTCTTCATTGTTAAACTGAGTGATTGTCCAGGTAAAAAAAAAGTTTTAATCAGCAAGGATTAGGCGCAACAGATCTGTGTGGACCGTGTTTTTTCACATTGCATGTTACAGCTTTAAGTACTGTACCTGCTGTACATTAATAACTGTTTCTTATATTCCTCAGATACCCTGCGCCACCAGCTGCTTCTGCAGCTTATGGACAACCTCCACAGTCCCCATACAACAACATGGCCTCTGCGGCCCCGCCTCCAGCGCAGCAGCTCACCAATCAGATGAGTGCCATGAACCTGGGCAACTATGGTATGTTTGATATGTAATGATTTATACTTCATACTTCAAGGGATAAGGCGGGGCGTTGAAAAATTACAGCAAGAATGGACTCACCAGATTGTTTTAATTGTCTGAATTTCCTTTCTCACTTGTGTAGCCCCAGGTCCCATGCAGAGCGCTCCTCCTCCACCAAACTCTGTAGCCCAGCAGCCTTTCCAAACAGCCCCTCCTCCAGCGATGGGCCACCCACAGATGCATCCAGGCCTGCAGTCCCCCCAGATGTCCCCCCAGATGTCCCCACCGCAGTCACCCCCACCGATGGCAGGCATGGGTAGACCCTTCCCCGGACCACCTCCTCCAGGACCTGGAGGTTTTCAGCAGCCCGGTCCAGGAAGTGCTGGTCCACCTGGATACCCACAACAAGCAGGTAACTGTAAACCAAAAAAACAGGGACGGAGGATTTGTGACACTGAGCTTTATAAATAAAATAGACTTGACTTGACTCACACCAGTCATAAGAAGTATTCTGAAAAGGATATTACAGCTTTTTTCATGTAAGATTAGTTACTTACACTACAGTTATTAATTTAGCTGACGCTTTTATCCAAAGCGACTTACAATTGCCAAGTGTGTCAGAGGTTGCATGTCTCTGGAGCAACTAGGGGTTAAGTGTCTTGCTTAGGGACACATTAATGGATGTGTCACAGTGGGAATTGAACCTGGGTTTCTCACACCAAAGGCATGTGTCTTATCCACTGCACCATCACCACCCCCACTTATTCTCAGCGGATGGATTGTGTGGTCAGAAATTAGCCGAAATATTTGAAACCACAACACAGTAAAAAAAAAAAAAAAAAACATATAGCCATTTACGACAGAAAATGTCTTTGAGGCTTGATTTTCCTCCGAGGTTGCTCTGTGTCATAGAACAATTTTATATGTTGAATAGTCGGCGCAGTCGGATCAGAACTTATTCTACAGCTTACATTTAGTCAACAAAACAGAGCTCTGCTGCACACACAATTCTGACCTTCATGCCATTTAACAGCCAGTATATATCCTGTTTTGATGTACAGGTCAGTTTGGGGGACAAATGGCCGGGCCCCAGCCAGGCATGCCAGGGGCCTTCCCTGGAGCACCAGGCGGACTGGCGGGACCCCCTCAGAAGAAACTGGACCCTGACTCTATCCCCAGCACAGTGAGTTGACTAATAAGCAAACTTGATGAACATTGCGTTATTTTTTTGACATGTATTTAAGCAGTAACTGTTAATGAAGTATCTGTTTGTATCCTATTGTACTGTAATGCATAACTTGCCTGCTTTAGACCCAAGTCATTGAGGATGACCAAGCAAAACATGGGGGGCAGGTCTTCAACACAAACGTCAGAGGACAGGTTCCACCTCTGGTCACCACTGACTTTACAGTACATGACCAAGGTAATAACATGTAAACTTTTCTTTAAGCACAAACATTTTTAATAGATGTTAATCTGTTGCAACTGTAGGTGAACATCCAATTATCCCGATTAAAACAGTTTTCATATATTTGGAGGGGGGAATAAGACTTTTTTAAACACATTTTTTTAATACTTGAGCACATCGAGTTAAGTCATTTCTGTCATTTGTGGTATGAACTTTATAATTTCTAGGCTTCTGCTCAAAATAATGACATTTCCATGAGAATTTTAATTACTGACTGATCTAATTATTATTTCTAGTAATGGTAAGTTAAACATGGAGAATTATAGCCCACAGGCATTTGAGAGTTGTAATACAGATGTGCTCTGTCGTAATAGTGACGTCATTAACCCTCCTTTTTGCTAATCAACAGGCAATGCCAGTCCCAGGTTCATACGCTGCACCACCTATTCCCTACCCTGCACCGCCGACCTGGCCAAACAGTGCCAAGTGCCCCTGGCTTCCATCATTAAACCCTTTGCCAGTTTGCCAAAGAATGAGGTAAGTCATGGTTTCACATTCTAACTTAAGGCCAGTTGCACCATCTAAAAATGATCAAATAACTTCAGCGACACATAATCATCTGTTACGATAAACAAAAAAGAGAGAGAGAGAGAGAACTGAATAGATTCCTAGCTTCGCTGTGCAAAAACACATTTTCCTGGTGGGAAGCATCAGTCGCCGCTTGAGTAGGCTGCGTCACCGCCTTGTTTCCTGACTTTTGATGATTCTTTTCTGATGCATTGATGTTTACTCAAATATTTTCAGTCAAGCTGTACTTTTCGCATTTCCACGCAGACTTTTGAAAGGAAAGAAAATCATAAAACGCAAAAACTCTTCTTGGGTGGGCCTACATTCTATATGTGGCAAACGGCGCACACAAAAACACTGAACCCACACCAAAGCATTTCTATCCGCAGAGCGCACTGTGTCATCTCAAGAATGACTTATGAATGACTAAAGAACACTTGTGGTAGACCCCAACTTCTTGCATTTCCCCAGAAAGGATTTTTCTATATTCTCTAATTTGAGGAGTCAAAAATCTAGCTCTTAAATCTCACTACTACAGGCCTTAATTGAGACACAGGGTTTTGTTTATGATTTTTCCACTTTGGCATTTACCTGTAGAATTGAGTTTGGTATTTTCTTTTCTTTTAATTTTCTTTTATTTAAAAAAAGCCAATTTGGAACATGCAACCACCAAATATACTTGATAGATGTCTCTGTATACTACAAAAGTTCATTACTCTCGTGAATGACCTCCTTTTGGTTCATATGTGATCCAAGAATCCTGCCTTAGAAATACCCCCCCCCCTTGTCCCAGGCACCGACTGGCCTTTTTAGGCAATGTTAGCTTTCTCTCATCTGGCATAAGGCTAATTAGCGAATGTCAGATCTGCAGGGACCACTGAAGAAGAAAGGGAAGTTTATACAAAAGGAATCAAACTTGAGTGCACTGCAGATTTGATTCCATCGAGTGCAGCATGGAGCATAGTCACACATACACATACAAAGAGCATGTTGTTGTTGGATGCTGTATGCATAAGTTTTGTGATCCAACAGGTTTTGTTCTCTGCACTGGTAAACAACTGGGTTATTAAAACAATGTAAACACTTTGACTCTCCACGTTAAACTCTCCAGTCTGATAATAAATCTGCTTGCTGCATTGTCTGCATGTGTATTAGGGTAGGTGAGTCCATTTGAGGCAAACATTTTTAATGAATGTGTTAAATAAACAGTGGGTTAGGGTCAGAGGCCTGCTTACAGTACTCAGTGACAGTGCTTTAATTTAGGAACAGCTGTTGAAAACTAGACCATGAAGTCTTGTGTGTGTCCCTGCATAGACTCCTCTATATGTTGTGAACCACGGCGAGACGGGCCCAATCCGCTGCAATCGATGCAAGGCCTACATGTGTCCCTACATGCAGTTTATTGATGGAGGTCGTCGCTACCAGTGTGGTTTCTGCAACTGTGTCAATGAAGGTACAATACAGTGTCAAAAAAAATACATGCACACTGACTTTTGAAATCAAAACGAAAAGTAATTGACTTTACTTTGAAGAACAGAAGAAAGACAACAGGGCAGTGTTAAACTGAAGATATTATGCAGAGTTCTATGTTCAGTTGTATTTCTTTGTCTTGCTGTAGTGCCAGCCTTCTACTTCCAACATCTTGACCACATGGGCCGGAGGGTGGACCTGTATGAGAGGCCTGAGCTGTCCCTGGGGTCCTACGAGTTTGCAGCCACCCTGGAATACTGCAAGGTGCAGAACAACTACTAACATCCATTGACAACTACTCAATACACATTATGCAGGGGGAATTACCTTGAAACAGGCACTTCATTTTAGGGACTGTTTGCTGGAGTTTTAAAAAAATGATTTAACACAGAAAGTAAAGTGTCATAAAAGTTTTGTCACTTGAAATAGACTCTATGGAGGCTGAGGGTCAGAGTGAGCTGGCAAAGTTGAGTCACTCCTCTGGCCTACTTTTGCTCTGTTTATTAAGACTTATACACAGCCTCTGCAGGCCAGCTATTAGACAAAAGCCTGCAAGTTGAGTGTCTTGTCATGGGTTGTACAGTAACTGGGGAAACATAACAACGTCCTCCTGACAGACCACACACACTATCTCGCCCTCCGTTCAGGGATTCATAACTGTCGTGGTGTCCTCACAGAAACATCTCTGGGATTAGAGAACTAATAAGAGAAGACCCCAGGCTTTGGGCCTCTGTGTATGATGATTAAAGCCTTCATTTAGGTGATCCAGGACTGAAAAGGGGAATCCTTTGTTTGCTCATAACCGCTTTATTCAAGAGTTCACACAATAAAACATTTCTTTCTCATTTCCTTTTGAAATGAGATATTTTATGCTGCATGCCTGTCAAGCCGCGTTACACCTGCCGCCTTCTTCTCCCACAGAACAACAAGCCCCAAATCCTCCTGGATACATCTTCATGATTGACGTGTCCTACAACAACGTTAAAAGTGGACTGGTCAAACTGATATGTGACGAGCTGAAGACTCTGCTGGAGAATCTGCCCAGGTACACACAATGAATCACAAAAAAGGATTTTAATATATATCATCTGCTACATTAGGTGCCATGCATACGGACTCCTAGAGCCCAGCATAAGAGACTAGCAGAACTTCCACATCACCACTTTTCCACATCAACCAAATCCTCAACATATTCAAGTGTCCCAGAATCAGTTTAAAATATAAACTAAATGCTGTTCATATCCAACATAATATACCATGCCCAATAAGGACTTCCCTTAAGTCTTCAACACACAACCAACTATTTGTTCTCATCAGCTGAACATGCTCGCATGAAGTTTTGCAGAAATCAGTTAGGGAGGGTGCTGAGCCTGCCAGAAATAGAAAATATGGTGAAAGCTCTCATCTCTGAACGGCATCCAAAACAAAAAGCGTGTTTTCGTACAGCCAGCTCTGGTTTTGTGTGTAAGCATTTCCCCCCACAGAAGTGAGTTTTTGATTTATCACAGAAGAGAGAATGATGTACTTGACCTCCTTACTCATAAAATAACCACCTCCATTAGAACCAATAGTTCCAGCAGCAATATAGCCATATTTGTCTACTGCCATGACATCATCTTTAAAACACTTAGTAGAAGTGTACTTCAGTTAAGCCCCCCCTCCTCTTCAGCTATGTTTGAATCTTAACTTCTGTTTGTACAGGCTCTAAATTAAAGCATTTGGACACCATGCATTTTTATATAGTTCATGTAATTCTGCAGTATTTAATTTAATCCCCTCCAGATAAAGCTAGAGCCTGGTTTAAGTAAATGCAGATGTAGACATGGAGTCACTGGTATCACTGGTATTTTTAATCACTGTCTGGTATGAGAAAGAACAGAATAAACTCATCCCTTCTGAGTCCGTTATTTCCAGCAGCACCTGCGGCTGATGTTCACGGAGGAGCTGTGGGCTCATGGCTGACCAGCAGCATATTTACTTCTAAGGACGTTTGCAACGGTTTCAAGCCACATTATATGTTTCTCAGTGTGTCTGTATGATTTAGGAAGAGAGACCTACAAACTGCAGTTGGCAGCGTCAGTAAAGAACGCTTTTAAATGACTGTGATGGTGAAAGGTTTTCTGATGTACAGTTGTGGTTCAGCTACCCGTTCCACACCCCATGTTCAGAGTGTTCTGGTAAATGTCAGGGGTTTTCATGTTTTTATTTCTTTTAGTAGCACTTCATCTACAGACAAAAGACATTTTTTGGTAACGCTTTATTTCATAGGTCAGTCTTTTCTTAATTAATGAAACGAAAACGTTTCTGTAATATGGTACTAAGTAAAGTGAAAACAGACCGTGCTAAATTGTTACACTTCCTTAATATTCTCTTATCATTCTCATCTTTTAGTCAGTACTCAGCAAATCAGCTAAACATCACATTTGTCTTTATGCAACCATACAATTTAATGCAGATGAAAAATAAAGTTTCCAATAACATTAATATTTACTTTGGTTTAAATGAGGCAGTTCTTTCACGGACATGTATTGTTCCTATAAATGGTAAAAATGTACATTGTTCTTTCCAGAAATGTCCCCGCGGAAATATTTAGGAAAATACAGACATGTCAAATAAAGCATTGCCCCTTTTTCTAATAGTAAATGTAGAAGCAAGTTGGCTATAATACTGAGAGAAATGGACAAAGAGGGAGTAAAAAAAATGTAAATAGCAGGCATGACTCACAAGTAAATGGGTTTGGTTGTTTTCTTTACCGACCAACATTTGCTCGGCTTGAGTAAACCTGTAGCTGCTATTTCCTTCCCCTCTCTCTTTGGATCACCAATTAGGACGTTGGCTTAAACATTGATAAAAAGAAAGTCCATCACGGATGTTTACACTTGCCAGTTTGACTTGGTTTGTGAAATGGCCCTTTTATTTGGTGGACAAGTGCTTGAAATGGATGAAATGGATTTTCTGCTATGTAGTAGAAATATACAAAAGGTCTTGAAAGCAGTCATGGAGTAAGATATCAACAATGGCTGCGGTTTGACAGTGAACTCTTGTAAATTGTAAATCAGCTTTGACATCAAACTAGATTTTATACACTGCACGCACGGCGCCATTGCAAATAACATTTCAGCTGATTTACTAGAAATGTCCTGGACCTCACTGATGCTTGTTCTCCCTCACCAGAGAGGACGGCATGGAGAGCTCTGCGATCAAGGTTGGCTTCGTCACATACAACAAGGTCCTCCACTTCTACAACGTGAAGAGCGCTCTGGCCCAGCCCCAGATGATGGTGGTTTCAGACACAGCTGAGATGTTTGTCCCGCTGCTCGACGGCTTCCTCGTCAACTACCAGGACTCGAGGGCCGTTATCTCCAAGTAAGAAACAACTTTTGATTAATTTGTTGAAGAAGTGGTTATCCTGGATGCCCCACGCAGTAGAGGGGAGAGAGAATTAGGCATGTTGTCCCCCAAGTTTAAGTAGTTTTAAGTAGTAGTGGGCAGTGGTGGCTTGTAACTATGAGGTTGCCGGTTCAATCCCCAGACAAGCAGGATAAATCTGGGTGTGAAAGTAAAACAAGCAGTGCTTGCCCTCCCTCAATTACCCCTCCCTCAATTACCACCACTGAGGTGCCCTTTAGCAAGGCCCAAAACTCCAACTGCTCAGTGGCCAGCAGACCAAGCAGCGATTGTACTGGGCAGCTTCCAGGTGTGAATGTGTAACGGCGTGATTGTGATCAGGGCCTTCCTGCAAATGAGAGGTTGCTCTCAGTGAGGTCTCTGAATAAATATAGGTTAAATAAAAAAAGTAAATCATAATACAGTAGATGAGTCTATTGCAAGTCAGCTGGCTGTGAGTTACAACGACAGAGCCATAATCCTGTCCCTCTTCTCTCTAGCCTCCTGGACCAGATTCCTGATATGTTTGCCGACACCAACGAGAGCGAAACGGTCTTTGCCCCCGTCATCCAGGCTGGCATCGAGGCATTCAAGGTTAGCAACAGTGTGACATCTGTCAACATAAAGTGGGAGACCATGGGCCTACTGCAGCTTAAATCTTAACAAAAGAAAAATTGCACCCACAAGATTGAAATATTTAGACAAACTAAAACAAACGTATCGCTCACCCCGACTCTGGCATCAACGCCTGAACTCATTCGACCTATCAGCTTGGCGAAGATTCTTTTTTTTTTTCTCCTCCTGATATGTTTGTGTTTATTTTCGAGTCCAAGTCCGTTTCCAGTGATGTGAGGTCAGTCTTCTGGAGTGCAGTAAAGGAAAAGTTCACACACAGCTTTTAATTGGAAGCAGTTGTGACATTACACAACAGCAAAGAGCCTGAGACGTATTTATTTGTTCATGCCTGTCCATGTTCAGAATTTTAGTTTGGGCACTGCTTACATCTTTTCTTTATCCGGGGGGGCTTTGTAAATAAGGTTTATTATTATGAGAAGAAGAGGATCCTCTGCAGGAGTGTAAAACTTGCACCCTGTAACCTCACGACTTCATTATAACGCTATAAACAACGCGTCACAGCAACACGGCCTTCTTTTGAGAATATCATCATTGTCTCCCTTCCAGGCAGCAGAATGTAGCGGGAAGCTCTTCATCTTCCACTCCTCCATGCCCACTGCCGAGGCTCCCGGCAAACTGAAGAACAGGGATGACAAAAAGCTGGTCAACACTGAGAAAGAGAAAGTGAGTAGCTTGTTGCACAGTGTGTTCTCCAAATACAGACTGCTGCCAAATGTAGATTGAGTAAACAGCCATTGCAGGCCAGGGCTCAGTTTTAAAACTGCAACAACAAAAGAGGGTTCTTACCAAATTATATAAATGCCCGTCATTACAAGAAACCTAAGTTTTGAACTTCATTTTGAAATTATTATATTTAAACGTGTGCTCTTCTGCACGAGAGAGTAGGATCTGGTGGGTGATGTCTTGAAGCTTTATTTGAAATCTGAGACTGCTTCTTCAGGGGGCTGCTGACTTGCTCTAATTATGTTGTCTGTGTTTTCCCCTAGACCCTGTTCCAGCCTCAGAAAGGAGTGTATGAGCAGCTCTCTAAGGAGTGTGTTGCGCAGGGCTGCTGCGTGGATCTCTTCCTCTTCCCCAGCCAGTACGTAGACTTAGCAACCATGGCAGACGTGCCCTCGCACACCGGAGGCTCCGTCTACAAGTACAACAACTTCCAGGTACAACATTCAGCAGGTATACCGGTTTACAGTAGCACATACAAGGACATTGACAGTGTTGCAGACAGACTTTTTTTTCCTCCCCAGTTTTTATTTCTTTAACACACAGGCAAAGACATTTGCAGCCTAATAAAAAAAATAGTTGTAGCCACGTAATGACTTTGGCTCAGGACCCGCAGTCTATTATAGACCTGTCCCATAGGAATGGTGGAACAAGCATGGGAAATTGCTCCAAACTTTACAAACACACCACATCCTGAGGCAGTACAATGCAGTTTAACGCACATGGCCTAAACCTACACTGAAATACATTATAAATAACAGTACAGTGCAGGCATTAATCACATAATATGTCACTAAGAGCTACATTATTTTATCACTCCATAAAAGCTAAATTATCACAGTTAGTGTTCATGTATTTTTCACTTTCTCCCAAAATGACAAAACAAATCACCTCTTGTGGTATTAGACTGAATTACTTGAGGTACATTTGTGTGCGCAGTTTAGTCCCGTGCTGTCATTGACACAGGACTGAACTGTGACAACACTGCCACCTGCTGGTTGAAGCTTGTGCATATAAAAATATCTGCTGCTCACTCAAATGCACTCGGATGTTGTCGTCAGGTGGAGACAGACGGGGAGCATTTCCTGAGAGACCTGAGGAAAGACCTGAAGAAAAGCATCGGATTTGACGCCATCATGCGCGTTCGTACCAGTACAGGTAAGAAATGGAATGAGACTTTAGCACTTACAGTTTGCGATTACCCAAGATTACCCATGTGCTACAAGGAGATGAGCCCAGTATTGTACATTTTTCTGTATGCGTCTTCCCTCAGGCTTCAGAGCAACAGACTTCTTCGGTGCCATCCACATGAACAACACCACAGATATAGAAATGGCAGCTGTGGATTGCGATAAGGTCGTGACCGTGGAGTTCAAGCACGACGACGCGCTCAGCGAGGAGACCGGGGCGCTCATGCAGGTACGTGCCTGTACTTGCAATTGCTTTCGGTGCTGTCAGGAGTCAAATCCCTGAGGCGGCGGTTCTAACTTTAGTTTGCACCCCGTTTTCCCAGTGCGCCTTGCTGTACACCACCATCAACGGGCAGCGACGTCTCCGCATCCACAACCTCAACCTGAACTGCAGCTCGCAGTTGTCAGAGATGTTCAAGAGCTGCGAGACCGACTCCCTCATCAACTTCTTTGCCAAATCAGGTGGCTGTCCTTTTACGTTTACCGACACTAAAATTCACAAAGCTAGTCTCTTCACGGCTTCATTTTATCTTTAAATTTGCATTCTTCATAGCCACACACACTAACTTGAAACATCCTTTGCTGACACTGAAACAGGAAGAAAACTGTTTTGTCTCCCATGATTCTTAAACAGTCCATTATTTGAGGTCAAGCCACCCCGCACTGTCAGCTCTCTTTATTTGCAGGTCTAACGTAGTGCAGACGTGGCCTGCTGATGTACTGTGCTATCATCCTGACCTTTGTTGAATTTCCCCCACGCATCTCTCGATGATCCACTAATGTTCGCAGACTTATGAGTAAAAGAATGAGTTGTGAAAATAAGGACCACATGTTTCACATAAAGTACTGATGACAGAGGCTTTCTGTAATCTGCACACAGCGAAGCCTCAAGTACAGCTGGATTACTGACCTTCAGTTGCCTCCTTTCATTCGTCCTGTTACTCTTCAGCTCCCCCGTGCTCTCTTTCTTCTGCGCCTAAATCTTTTTTTCCCCTCATCTTTCATCTTTTTGCATTTCACTCCCCTTAGCTGCCAGTCAGGCCCCTGCCTCCCCCTCTCCTGTATTTTAACTAACCTTTTCTCGTGCCCACTCAGCTTACCGTGCCATGTTGAACCAGCCTCTGAAGAATGTGAGGGAGATCCTGGTCAACCAGACAGCCCACATGCTGGCCTGCTACAGGAAGAACTGTGCCAGCCCCTCCGCTGCCAGCCAGGTCAGTGCAGAACAGCGCTTGGGATGACATTTGTTGAATTTAGGCTTTGATTACAGGATACAAAGAACACCTTGTGCGTAGCATCGGGAACACAATAATAGAGCGACATTTTGACGCATGTGTCCATATGTAGCTGATCCTGCCTGATGCCATGAAGGTGTTTCCGGTCTACATGAACAGCCTGATGAAAACGGCTCCCTTGGTCGGCAGCACAGAGCTCTCAACAGACGACAGAGCCCATCTAAGGCTGTCGGTCATGGCCATGGGGGTGGAGGACTCACAGCTGCTGCTCTACCCACGCCTCACCCCGCTGGTAGGGGACAAACTCACACACACAGAGCACTTTTGAGACACTATCTTTTCATACTTTTTTTTTTTCCCCAACTATGCATTTATCTCCTATTGAGTCCCCCCCCTTTAAACTGACGTCAGTGAAGGGGGATGAGCTACAGAAAGATTTTCATATGACTAACCAATTAACCAAATAGATAATTTGGCGTATACAAGGGAACATGTGCATTTAGCTTGTGGGGGTCTTAAATGACTGCACTCTCCCATTTCAAGTGTTGTAATCTAATAAATGTCTTCTTTTTTTTGTTGCCAGCACAACATGGACGTTAGCAGCGAGGCTCTGCCCGCTCCGGTGCGCTGTTCGGAGGAGCGTCTGACAGACTCTGGCATGTTCCTGCTGGAGAACGGCCACTCCATGTTTCTGTGGCTGGGCCAAGCGAGCCCGCCAGACCTCATCCAGAGCATCTTTAACCTGCCCTCCCTCGCCCACCTGCAAGGACACATGGTCAGAATTTATTCAGTAGACCTCAGCATATTCATAAACAAATGAAACAGTACATGCTTTTTTACATGAGACATCTTCTTACCTCTGTGGTGCCCAGACGCATTACAGTATGGTGAGAGAACGTCTGGATGTTTAGTTAGGCGATGTGGCTTGGAAACAAGCACTTTATAACCCAGAAAGATCGTTGGAAATAAAATCTTACATCTGATCATGATTTGATCCAGTAGTGATCCACTGCACAAGTTAAATCTGTAAAATGAGCTCAAGTGACTGAGTCAACCATACTGGAATTAAACCCATAAACCTCACACAAAGTTTGACATTTATTTTCCAGGCAGAACTCAAAACAACATTTCAACATGTGGTGCCGGTGCATAAGAGGAGGAATGGAACGTAGAGCAGGAATGTGTCAAAGTAGACCAACTTTAGTCAGTATTAGCAATTCAGGGAAAAAGTAACAACTTCTTTTAATTTTGTTTTTAAGTGATCTCAGCTTTATAAAATCAAGGCTCGCTTCCCATCCTCTAATCAATACATCATGATGTAACAATGCTCTTTTACCCGTCCAAATATAATACATGTATACATGGACTTATTTAACCCTTACTATAATTATTCTAATTGTGTTTTGCAGTGTGCGCTGCCAGAACTGGACAACGCCTTGTCAAAGAAGGTCCGATCCATCATTGATGGCCTGCTTGAAAAGAGGCCTAACTCTATGAAGGTAAGATATCCACAGCAGCAATGTAAAAAGGCCTGTGCTTTAATTTGTCAAATGACAAAAACAGAACAAATTAATAAATACTAGAGAAAACATTAGCTGAGATAACACAGGGGGAAACAAATTGAATTAAAGCCCACTGCTTTTATTGATCTCTGCCTCCCTCTAGTGGAGCTAGTAAGTTAAAATGTCTCCCCACAACTACAATAGCCTCATTTAATGTATTTTGTTTTTATTATTGATCACATTAATGTATAAATGGATATGCTAAAATGTTTAAAAGTAAAAATAAATTGACACTCACTGCAGGCCCAGTGCTATTGAGCAGTTAGCATGGGTCGATTGCAGAGGAGGAGTTAGAATAACATTTATTACTCTAAATCTATAAGAATACGCTCACATGTCAACCTGCATTTGGACAAGAAATAGATCACATTTCTTCACTCTCTCCCCTCTCAGCTCCAAATTGTGAGGCAGAGAGACAAACCAGAGCTGTTGTTCCGTCAGTTCCTGGTGGAGGATAAAGGGCTGCACGGCGGAGCTTCCTACATGGACTTCCTTTGCTACGTTCACCGAGAGATCCGGCAGCTGCTCACTTAACCCCCCCCTCGGCCTCAGTGTCCCCCTTCCCGACTGTCCCGAGAGAAACGCGACGTCAAACGGACCATGCACAAATCTCACAGGGTCAGTCTCAGTTGGTTCCCTCTTGAGAACGGTCCACAGAAAGAAACTCGTTAAGTGTTTTACAGAGAAATGAGGAACCACGAAGAGCCATTTTGAGATTTTACCTTGAGGTGTCCAAAGCTGCCTTTCCACATGCTTTTGTTATCCTTTAGTACACACACAGTATCATCTTCAAATAACCACTTGTCACTTGTAGAACTTCCAAATGAAACTGGAAGAAGTTAAATGGACACAACACATCCTGCATTTCCCACACAGACACTTGTGTATGATGGCCTGCGGAGGCCGGTGTGACATCAGTGCCTGAGGCCGGAATGCATTTAGGCAAAAGGCCTGCTGGCAAAAGCAATACAACACATATCTCTGCTGTGCTGTAAATTGAGTTAAGTGGAGGGTTTTTTCATTTCACTGTGTGAAATTACAGTGTCAAGACAAGGGGTTATTTGTGGACAATACTGTGGATGTTCACTTTGAAACTCAATAAAGTGTGCCAGTCTTTGTAATACTTTCTCCCGTGAAGACTAAATATGTAAGGAGTCATTTTAAAATCTTTGTTTCTCTTTTAAATAATATAATAGGACATTTTACCGTATCTAAACAACTTGGAGGTTCCTACATTTTACCACACTTTTGCTGTCCTGATGGTAAGTGTACTTAAAATAAACATTTAAATAGTGTATCCACAGTACCTGGTACTTTATTATTTAGCAGAAGTTAAAGCCTCTGCTGCCAGGACTAGAAATGATTCCTGTCACTACACCATGAGTGATTCAGTTCCACACACACATGCCCCCCCCCCACCAAAAAAAAACAACTTGGTTTTTTGACCATTTATAGTAGAGGATTTCTGATCTTCACAGTGTGCGGTGACGCAGAAAACGTTTTGTTTGGGTGTTGTGAGGATAAAATGAAATGAACACAGCTGTTGCTCTACATAGAGAACAAGGACCCACTCATGTGTCCTGATGAAAAATGACACACGCTTTTTTTTCCTCCCTACACTGTACAAGTCAGAAGTGGAACTAAAAATTGACGCTGAAGGGAGACTTATCCAAGTTTGTAATGAGAAAACGGGAATGGGCTGCTAATGGGAGGAAAAGGGAGGAAGTTTAGGGAACAAATATATGAAGCTTTTCCTTAAAACTGTCACACAACAATCCAGCGAGGGGAAATAATCCGATCTGCTGTTGTTGGAGTGATTCATTTTGAGAAATACTTTTTTTTTTTTTTTTTTTTTCCAGCAGCTGACCTTCAGAACAAACTGGAAAGCAGTTTACCTGTCAGGACGCCACAATCGGCGGCTAAAGTGTCAGGGCAGTTATATTAGATTTATTAGTTACTATTGGGTTGTCAAATTTTGACTTTTAGTGTAAAGGAAGTTTACTGTTGAACCAAAACTAAGTATAAATCGTGTTACACCAATTCCTTTAATCTGCAAAATTGTCTTGATAATAATATGTAACATTTCAGTCTTGACTTTCAGCACAGTGACATACTGTGTTGCATTGCTATTTTTTATAAAAGGCAATTGCTTCAGTGTAATTCATGTATGCATTTGATAAATATTGTGCGATTCTGTGCATGTGCCTACAAAGTCTTTTTGTACATGAAATACACAATGACTCTTGTTTTCAAAATATTACCATCTGCCTTAAGTATATATATATATATTAGTCGTTAACAAATAATGTATGTCAAAATATGTGTCCAAGAGTTCTATGGCTGATTTCAATCTCTTTGGTTTGTATGCAACTTATCTCAGGTAATTTGAGTACCTTACTATTTCAAGTTGGAAGAAGTGATTTCAATTTAACTGGAAAGCTGGACGGTTGATGTTTTTTTAAATCTTTTTGAGTAGACTTGTGGAAATTCATGGGATTGGTGCGCCATGTATATTTTATTCCAAACTCAACAAATGAATTAAATTCTTGACATAACCATGCTGCTCAATGTTGTTGTTTAGCCTTCTACAGTACAGAAAGTTGATCAGGCAAACAAAATGAAACAAGCCTCTCTTTATGAATGAGTTTGAATATGTTTGTCTAAATACTGAACACAAACACAAAAATGAACACTAAAATATTATACACACAGCAAATAATATTCACGTTGTTCATGATCTTCAATGCAGTCCAGCGGTGTGTTATCCTCTTGCCACCACGAGGGGGCGCCAGATGCCTCTTCCTCAGACAGAGACGATTCAGAATAAAGTGCTTTTTGATCCACAACATGATCTGCTTATGTTGGACAATACATTTCTTCTGACCATGACGGTCATCATGAAGCATCTAAAGTCAATTAAACTGATTTAACGTGCATTTATCACACTGCTAAAGATATAGCTTCAGTTGTTCCAACATGATGTTTCTGTCCTCTCTAAGCTTAACAGTTTGAAAATGTGTAAAGTGTTAAAGAGCATTTCCTAGCTGAAAACCTAATAATGTGTATGCAAACACTTTTTTAAATGGCACTACTATAGTGTCTTATACAACCTTTCATGTATGTTAAACCATTTAACACAACTTTGGAAGTTTAAGGTGTATAATTTATTTTGTTCACTTTTCACCTTTCTGAGCTTGAGATACTATTTACAGGAGAAATGCAGAAATGCTATTGTAGGTGTTTAAAAGTGGATAATGTTGCAAAAATGTGTGCCCCACCATTTCATCAGGTCATAACCATATTTGTGAGACTACTGCCAACCAAATATAAACAAATCATTTTACAAACAGTAAGGCACACAAACTAAGCAAAGAAACGGCAGGTTTGATGGAAATACACATACATTATAACATAAGTAAAAGAATACAACTGAGAAAATGTGCTACTCTCTTTACTCAACAAATGAATGAGCAACATGCCTCACTGAGGAGAGTTATATCTTTATGACTGTTTACTCCCAGTAATACAGGGTGGTGGCATACTGACTGAACATTGAATTTGAACACAATCTTAACACGATAAACTGTCAAAAAATAACCGATTCTCAAATATGTAGCTGGTTTGATGGACACTTCCTGTATCCAAGATCCAAGTCATTGTGGAAAAGAAGAAAAAATGACATATCGCTGTAACTTACTTACATAATGTCGGCGACACTTCTCCCAGTGATCCAGTAGTTTCCAACAAGCAACAGGAAGTCAGTGAGTGAGACTTCTACCCAGCATGCCTAGTGTTTGCTCACATTTTGGGCGCCAAACAGTGCTGTAATCACGGGCAGCAAGAACCAATCAGGCTATATAGGTGCAGGCAGCTGAACTTGAGCCCGCAGGGACGAGGAGGAGGGAAACAGCAGGAAGCGCATTAGCCGATGGTCCAAAAATGACGAGTATAATACAAAGTTGCAGTGTTTGTATCAACAAGCAAAGCCCACTGCCCTTTCTGATAAAAACATGAAGAAATCTAAAGACCTGAAATGCACCCGAGCGCGAACTTTCATTTAATGCTGTACAGTGACCATAATACCATATAAATAACTTCAAGCACTGCTCTTAGTGTAAAAACAAAAACAAAATGACAGTTGGTTTACTTTACAAGGAATATACATATATAGGGTTAATGAAATACACTGAAGGCTAATGTGATACTCATGGTAAATATAGCTACCTGTGTGCTTCTGTAGACAAACCATCGATAGTATGGTCCGGTTTTTGACATCAATACAATCCTCGTGTTGTCTCTTTCTAGTTGGCAAGTAAACATGAACACATGAGTTTCTCATAGATTTCTCATCTAATGCTTTATCTGTAGTATATACAATTGAAAATGGTACAATGTATATTTTTTTTCTCTCTCTCTAAATGCGCCCTTCAAAAGAGCAAAAAGACACAACCACAATGGTTAACTAAGTCGGGGGTGAGAACACTCTGGAAGTGAGAGCCAGTCTGGAATGTCAAAACAGACGATATTTTGTTCAGTGTTTGTTTGTTTTTTCTGATGCTGTAAAAAGTCACAGTGATTTCACCTGGCAGTAAATAAAACACGTCAAGGCTGCAACACAGATGAAGGAACCGGTCTAAACCCCTTCATCAGGCATGTCTTTTTTTCCTGTGTGTTTATAATGTCAGAAGCTAACGCCCCCCCTTCACTAGAAACTGGTGGAAGTCAACTTTGAAGTTAAGTATTCAGTAAAATGTTCAAAAAGGCGACTCATTCCAGAGTGCTCACACCGTATTGCCTACTCCTACTTGTGGCCCGCGGTAATGAACAATATTTTATCTACGGTCAAAAGTCTGCATAGCACTCTGTACACGGTATGAGTCCAAGTCAGTTAGTGGGCCAAGCTAAAGATGATGTTCTCTTCCAAAGCCTCCACAGTCAGCCAAGAGTTAAAGAACATTTTCAAAGAGGTGCATTGATCGCATGATGTTTTCATCCTGTGCACACACACACAAAAAAAAGAAACAACGTGATGAGAAAACGCAAGCGTGCCAACAGTAGTGAAAGAGATGTGTCGGGATATCCGGCTTACATTTTGGCAGCAGTCGATGAACTCGTCTATGGTTACCACCCCATCTTTATTCTTATCCATCTTCTGTTGGAGCCAGAGGGAAGGAAAGATGAAGAACAAATAAAGGAGGTTTTCTAAATCTAAGTCTTTACTGTGACGGATATTTACAGTACAATGAATGCTGCCAACAACACACTTGCCTGAAAGAATACTTCTACATGCTGACGCGGCGTCTCCTCTTTGAGGACAGGGTATGTGCATTTGCCCATCATGTCGTAGATGGCCTTCATGATGTCTAGCATTTCCTGCGGCACACAGTAAAGGGTCAGTTCACACATAATACAAGAAACTCCAGTCCTTGTTTATTCCTAATGGGAAGCATTGCGGATAATTTAGGTTTTATGTGGCAGAGATTTTGAGCTGTCCCTCTCAGAGATTTCTGCTGCTGTTTAAAAATAATTACTGTAAATGAAATTTAATTACAAAGAGAAACAGTTACTCTGGCTAATCCACAGACCTCACTGTGGACGGTTTCATTGAAACTACTTTCTCCTGAAAGAAGTAGTCCCTATGAAAACCGTCCACAGCGAGATTATCCAGAGTAGCAGGCAAACTGTTTCACAATTGAATTTTTAGGCACACTAGCGGCGTGGCTTCAAGGATGGTAATGGATGCTGGTCAGTCCACAACTTTGGTCCAGAATAAATTATCTCAACAACTACTTGATGGATCGCCATGAAATTCTGAGATTCATGGTCCCAGGAGGATAAATCCTACTAACTTTGGTGTTCCTGGCTTTCCAACTAGGTCAACTTGTGTTTAGTGCTGATTATCTAATGTTAGCCTGCTAACAACTAAGAAACTAAGATGGAGAACATTACACCTGTTAGACACTGGCTGAATTCGGAATTGCCTACGTTTCATGGTAGTATGTAGTATGAAACTGTTGTGCAGTGCTCTAGGCCAGTTTTAGCTCCAGTTTTGGAAAGTGAAGGGAAACAATAGGAGGAATATGTGACCACATACAAAAAAAATTCTAATTTAATCTTGTGTTACATTGTTGTGTTACATCTGTAACAAACGTAATGTTATAGCTAGCAGCATTTGTCCTACTACCCATAGCAAAGCCATAACGCTTATTAAGCCTGCTAAGCTAAAGTTTGATATCACAAATACAGCAATGATAACCTTAGCGAGCGAATAAGAGACAGATTAAATCTAACATTGAGTTATATATATATATATATATATATATATATATTTTTTTTTATCATGGACAGAGCAGCTATATTCCTCCTTGTCCACCAGTGACGCAGGTGCAACGACCGCTTGTTGCTTCCTGAATAAAGTCATTTTTGTCATTTTTTTTTAAAAAGACCAGTTGTTATGAACGTTCTAGCTCTTTGCATTATGGGACACAGTACACGAGATAGACTGGCCCAAAGCATACTGGAGATTTTTCCGAATCAGTACGACATCTGGGTATTTTTTGGCATACTGCAGAGTCTGCTTTTGTTTGCATACTTCATACTACAATTAGGCAAAATCAGTACATACTGCTGTTATAGTAGGCGGTTTCAAATATAGCCATTGTTATTGTGAGCATGTTAGCATGCTGATGTTAGAGTCTTGTTAAAATGTCATTATTTTTTTGATCTGCATGGCTACATACCACTAGCAGGAAAATGGTTTTCGTAATAAACCCTTGCCTTGAAATCTACTTCATATAAAAAGGTGGGTATTTGGGTATTTTAGTCGCTCTTGACACTGTCTGAAGGGACATACCTCTTTCGTGATATAGCCATCTTTATTGATATCATACAGGTTGAAAGCCCAGTTGAGTTTTTCCTGGATTGTGCCTCGCAGAAGGATAGAAAGGCCCATAACAAAATCCTGCAGTGAAAACAAGATTCATTGAGAATCGTGCAGAATAAACACATTAGAAAATCAGCTTTAAGTAAACAGCAAGCACTTGACAGCTTATGAGATAAACAAAAACAATAAGAAACAACAATATTCACCATGCACATTGAATGTAGGTATTATTTTCAGCTGATTTTATACATTAACATTTCTGCAGGGATATTATGTCAGGTATTAATTGGAAGCAAATGATGAAACAGCAAGAGTACAGTACAGTAGAAATACAAAAATACCTCGTTATTCAAATTATTAGCCCACTCATAATCTGTGTCGGGTCACAGGGGGCTGCCGTATAGAAACATTAGCCAGTGCAGCTCTGGTTTGGCATAATGACAGCTTTTCTGTCCTAATAAGCACATATATGCCCCTTATAAATATTAATCCCATGTTAACAGCATCTCAAGAAGACTTGCTTGGGCTAAATTCTAATTATTGGAGTTGCAGGTTACATAATGCTCCAGCGTAATGCTTTAGAGGCTTGCAGTGTTGAAGCTTTAAGAATGTTAAGTGTGATGTAGTCGTTGTTAGTTGTCGAAACCCTTTGACAGCTGCAATACGACAATACTTGGCTTACCTCAAAACTCACAGAGCCATTGTGATCTGTGTCAAATGCATTGAACAGGAAGTGTGCATATGTTGAAGCATCTATGGAGAGAACAAACATACGCATGAAATCAAAAACCATCTGCTGCAACTGCAAGCTCAATTAACACCTACTGCAAGCAAGAAAAACGGTTCAAAGAAACGTTCTGTAGCTTTTTCAAAGAAAAACAATGCTCCTCTGAATGTTTTTTCTTCCATGACAAGAGAGGAGAATAATATGCTTAGAGCTAAGAGTTTTATCATTCTTTCCGTGTGGTGAGACATTATATTTACTGGTCTTCCCTCTGAACAGATATATCTAAGCCTGCTAATTTTTTCTCTCTTGTTCCTTGGGTAGAATCTTTGCATAATGACGAGAGAACCAACAGTGAGCAACTCCAGGCTGCTTAACCCAAACTGCTTTCTCTTTCTCAAACTCACATTTGCTTGGATGGAAGTTTAACTTCAAGGACTCTGGACTTGGCACAGTTTTTGTAAACATGAGTGAAAGACAATTTATATCTGTCCAGCACACAGAGGAGATAAGGAGCAGCTGTAAGAGGCAACGCAAGCTGCAAAAAGCAAAGCAGTGAGCTCCGCCTAAATAAGAATAATGACACAAACCTCCTTGCGGGAAGAACTGCGCGTAGATGTCTTTAAAAGTGTCTTCGTTGACGACTCCACTGGGGCATTCCTGGAAGACAAAATGGAATTGCACAGGTCATTCAGCAGCTATATTAAAGACTCTCTCCTATATTAAAGTCCTCGCCTTTAATCAGAGTTTAAGACGTGTCCATCATGGTCCAATATACAACTTAAACAAGTGTGGCTGAAACTTTAAAACCCCCAGTGCACATACTTCACTGAAAAGTGTAGGAGGGGAAATTTTGCATCCAGCGGTTAAACTATTTTTAAAATCTTTTTTTGAGGATTTTTAAAAAATATGTCTTAAAACAAGTCTAAAAGATCTTAACATTCAAGAGCCTAAACTAAAGCCAGCCTTCCACTGTAGCCAAACTCTATTTTAGTAAAAACATTTCCATTTTGTTTAAAATTAATTAGGTAACAATTTTCTTTAAAGAGTAACTTAACCTAACCTTGTATTTGCTGACTTGTACCTTGCTTCAGTGATGTGGAAGTGTACTTCTGAGTGTATCACGTACACTGTGACATCATTTTGGGTGTGGTCAAAGGTGCAACAGACATGTAATTTTCAACTAGTGGGGGCAGTGTTTTTCAGTTTGATGTCAAGTTACTCTTTAACTTCAAATGAATAAATTAGTTGCTAGTTAATTTTATTCGGCCGCTTTCTGAGGAAAGATGTATTTAGAGTGGTAACATTTTATTCTACCACGGATTGATGTTTAATTTTTGTTACTTCCACCCTCTACAGTTTCTCAGACAGTATGTAAATAAAGACTCATGTTCAATCTGGTGGTATTCAAGCTGCAAACCATCCGAGCCTCAATAGATATCTTGTCCATAGCTATTCAAAGTCACCCACTTGTGGTCGCTGGAAGCCTTTAGTCGAAAAGACTGAATACTGTTATTATAACACCTCCAAGAAGCATGCTTTTGTCTCGACTTGGTGGATGACCTTCCTCAGAGCAACGTCATGATAAAGGCAGCTAGTTTTGCCGGTTCAATTTGTGCTTGTTGTGAGGCTGCACACTCTGGCAGGATATTGAATCTTTGGAACAGAGGAAATGCCAAAACACCCCATGTCTCTGGGTTTTCCATACCAGGCAATAAGCCATGGCAGTAGTGGTGGTTGTTGTAGGAAATCAAAGACAAGGAACAGACTGCTCTGACTACATGGGGTGGATATAATAACACAAACACCTCTGTGATGCAGTTTGGAGAGAAATCAGACAAAAAATAAGGACAAAATAAATATATAAGTAATAATAAAATAATATAAGTTTTGACTTCTGAATGTACATTTGGTATACCTTTATCTGCAAATTAAATTTTTAAAACAATCAATTTGTTTTCAAATCTATTTAACTTTTCTAAGAAACTTCAGTTGAGTTTGCTACAGCCAGTTATTTGCTCCATTTCTCTGGCATGAAGGGACGTGAGAGAGAAACTATTTTGTCAGTGTGAGCAACGTAGCAAGAATCACACGGTACACCGGGTTTCTTCTTTCCTGTGACCATGTCGGATCAGCTACTTTGAGAATCAGAGCTGTGGGAGTGGAAATATAAAGATGAAACCTTGTTGTCTTGCTTCAAAAGGGCTCCTTGTGTTTCAAGGTAAGAGGATGCTGCAAGGTTGTCTGCATAATTCCCCTGAGACTCTTCTTCTGTTGTCTCACAGACCCAGTTACATATCTTGTGGGGTGAGGTGAGGTCAAGAATTTTGGGGAAGTTAGGGAGACAGAATGAGCACAAGTTTGCGACCTAAATGCAGTCTGAGACTGTGGGGTGTGTGGTGCTGTATATATCCAAATGATGTAGCATGGGGGAAACTACTGTTCAAGGTGGGCAAACTAAGTAGCATCTGAACTACATTGGCAATTGTGTGGGAACACATTTTGACAAATAAACGCAGGTCTCCATTAAACCCCTGGTCTGATTTTTACATAAATTCTTTGGATGTATAAAACCTCTTAAACCCCTCTGGGTTGCCCACTTTAGCTGCTTCTAAGCTGCTTAGATTTTAGATTTAGATAGTTTAAACATATGATCAATATGTCAATATGGAAATGCTACACATCCTTAGATCAGTTAAGATTCTCCACAATTCAATCATTAAGTTCATTTAACGGAAACAACAAGACCAAAGTCTAATTGTTATATATTTACTGGTGTAACCAGCATGAAAAAGTGCCGACTCCCGTGACCATTGAATCGCTCCTTAAGTCAGAATGTGTCACTTTCTTGATTATTTATATTCCTTTTTTAGCTTTTCATAAAGATTAATCCATAATGAGTGAATACTGTCATGTGAAGTCCATCGCTCTCTGTCTGCTAACTTCTGCCACACTTCTCCCATCCTGCACCCTTTTGTTGTTTTTGTTACATTGCTGCCTTCAAAATAAAAGCGGCCTGTCCCAAATATAGGCAGGGTCAATTCAGTGATTTTAGCAAATAAAAGCCCGGGCTATTAATCAAAGTTTTATGGTATTTGCAGTTACATGAGAAGATTCATACCACTCTCATGTCTGTGCATTAAATACAAAGCGACAGGTGGAGACAGTTAGCTTAGCATAGCAAACAGACTTGAAGCAGGGCATTTGTGAGGCTGTACTTACAGCGGTGCTTTGAGCTAAATGCTAACATTAACCTCGTTCAGTACCTTATGCTGTGTCTAAATTTACACCCTTCCATTCACTTGCTGTTTTGGGTGCATACATGCGTTCACCCTGTCATGTATGGATAAATGCAGTGCGCGATGAATACCTGGACTGGACATTCATAATGGTCAAAAAGTTGCATGTGAAACACTGGACACCCTCTCACCCTCAAAGGTCACCGTCTGCGCTACGTAGCGGTAGAGGAAGAACCACCAACCTGTTTCTCTTGAAAATGGCAGCAGAGGAAGCTGCAGTGGTTGTTAGTGTGAATATACAACTTTATATTAACTTATACTATATATTAACTTTTAATAAAATTGAACTAAAGTCAAGTGCCAGAAAGCCAAATGATACTTCGGCGGTCAAATGTTTGTGATAATGACAATTCGCCTTTAAAAAGAAGAAGCGGTCAAATGTTGCAATCTTAATTTCTGGTTAATGCACAATGGCAGTGTTTGACTTCCAAAACTCACTATGCAAGTAAGTACATTGTGTGCACAGCATGCTAAAGCGGTGCTTTGAGCTAAATGCAAGTGCCTCGTTCCCCATCTTAGTTTAGTGTGTCAGCATGCTAACATTTACAACATCTACAGGGCTAAGCTAACCCTCTCCAGTAGCTTCCTATTTAACAGACAGATATGCAAATCGCATAAATCTTCTCATCTAATTCACAGCAAGAAAGTGAATAAGGGTATTTCACAACACTTATCTTGAGTATCTCAGTTTACTAAATAATTTCAGAATTATATTCCAGCAAGGACTGCAGAGATGTTAAACACTGGGAGAAAACCTTACACATGAAACACTCCAAAAGCAAAGTTGCTCCACAGCATCTTTGTACATTGGACAGTATTTCTTTGTTGTTTAGTAGAGCTTTGGTTAATTAGACCATTGTTTATGTTCTACAACACTGCAGTGGATGGGATGTCAACAGTCAACCTTTTCTCGAAGTAATGCAAGGACAGGCCATGTAATTAAGTACCTTAAGTGAGGAGAGGCAGATTTTTCAAACATGTAATTTCACCTCGCTTGTAGAGTCTGTGCACGCCTGTGTGCCTGTACACAGACGGGCAATTACAGCTGTCAACACTAATAACACACTGATTAAGTGTGACAGTAATATACAAAATGGCTGTGTTCCAAGTCAGCCTCTTCTTCTAACCTCGCTAACTCATCCTCACAAACCTGAAGGAAAATTAAAGGTCAGTAAAACTTTATGATTGTTGAACCGAGTCTCACACGGGTCGCAGAATTCATCTGATGGTATTTTATCGTCTCTTTTCAGCTTCATGATGACATTGGCGAGGGAGACAGATTTTCAATTGAAAATGAAGCCAGTGTGTTATCTAGTTATCATCACGTACAAAGCAGTGCCTCTGCGATTCAATTTAAAGTTCAGTGAAATAGTTACACTGACTTGATGCCTGAGCGGTCTTAAGGTCCTGTTGGGATAAACTTTGTGTTGCTAAGTAAGCTAAAAGTCAGGACCTCATCCATACACTGTTCTGTACATAAGTCATTAATATTTATCTTTTGGGAAAGCTGTTATATATGTAATGCATTTTTCTCTGCATCAGTGAAGCACTGAGAGATGAATGAATTACCCCGTTAAGGACATAACATCATTTACATTTGGATAGTTTACATAATAATTGAAGGAATTTAACAAAGCATCTTAAGAAACACAGATGTTAATGAAATTTGTTAAGATGCATTTAAATTTGTTAATTTGCTACATCTTATCTCCCATTTTTTATTAGAATTTTTCACATATATGTATATTCCTTTATCCACCTCTAAATCAAAACTGAAATAATTACAAAGGTCAGGATAAGTATTTGTATTCATTTCCCGTGCTTATAGAATTTGCTCATGCATGATAATAAAATCACAAATACAATCTGTGAAATTCCTTTGCGAGACTGGTGAAGCGATGCGGCAATGAGCAGTGTGGGGAATGAAATAAGCCCGTGAACAGAGGCATCATCGCTGATGGAAGAGAAACTGTGTGATCTTAATCTCATGCCCGAGGCCTTGGTCCAGACAGTGAACTGTGAAAGCCCAGCAGATTTAGACAGACGTGAGGACAATATTGCGTTATTTTCCTGTAGTATGGGGTCAAGGGATTTATAAAACAACAGATTCTCTCATACCTTTAAGGTCATCTTGGCTTAAATTCCAGCAAGACCTAGAGCCATACGTCTTGTTTTGGTCCCTGCTAGACATGTTGCTGGATCTAAGACAAAGCTCCACTTTGATCACCTGCGCTACACGTGAATGAAAGTTTGTTGTCAAGACAAATGACCTCATCTTGCCATCCAAATTAGAGGCATCTGATTTTCTTCGAAAGCTTGGACACCAAGGACAAACGGCCAAATTTCTCTTCTTGGGAACCATGCCAGCTTCTATTAGTCTGACTGGCCTTAAAAGCCTTTATTTGCCAATGTCACCTGGTTGTGGCAAAACAAAGATGAGCTGTTTGACCCTGGAAAATGAGCTACACTAAGGACTCAGTGATGGACAAAAGCGGTTTAGTAACTGAAATTTAGGCACCATGACTCTTTCTCTTCGTCCAATTTGGACTTCTGCCACAGTAACATCTGTCTAATTACACAGCAGGGATGAGCAACTTTGAATACAAAGGCAAATGAGGTTTATCCTTAGCACACAAAATAACTGTAATCTGTGATGTGACAACAGTCTACAGCAACTCTAGCAGCTCTGTGAGCCTGTACTTAGGCACAGCAGTGCTTTGAGCTAAATGCTAACATCAGAATGCTAACATCCCTACAATGACAATGTTAGCATGCTGAGCAGGTGTACTGTTAACTAGGTTCACCATCTTAGTTTAATGTGTTAGCATGTTAACACAAATTAGCACTAAACACAGCTTAGGTAGAAGGGAATGTCATTTGTTTTGTAGATAGCCTATTTGGTCATAAAGTATTAGACAAACAGACATTTTGTTATTAACATCCTGAGGGGAACAGGAATGTCTGCACTAAATCTCATGGCAACCCGTTCAATAGTTGTTGAGACATTTTACTCAAATGTCAACCTCATGGAGAAAAACTCTAGGGCCAATCTATCTTGTAAATGTTAATGAGATTTGTCACTGGATAAGTGAAAACCTCGAACTGCTGGTGATGCCAAGGGTTGACCAAAGGCAGCAGGATCTGCTGGGTGAGGAATGTCTGTCCAGAATATCATGGTAAACCATCCAATAGTTGTTAAGATATTTCAGGCTGGACCGACCGACTAACATTATCATACCTAGAGCAACATCATTAGCATGGCTAAAAATGAAATGCGAAATCTGCAATGTAGAAAATAAAAAAATTAAAAAACTGTGAGGAGGATGTTTATAAACATATGCAATATTCTCTCCCTCAGTGTCAGAGGAAGTGAGGCAGAGTGTGCGGCACAAATTAAAGGCCTCATTAGTACACTTCTTACCTCTTACTCTGTCTCAAGTGGAAGCGGACTAATGGGCAGGCTTTGCGGGGACTTGGCTGGAGCACAGTGCCGGCTCAACAGGAAACTGAAGCCCTATGGGAATTCCACTATCACAGGACTCTCGCTATCCTCCTCACTTTCATTGCCAGACAATTTGGGTTGTGTCAATTCTGGGTCATCTCATTACGCCTCACACCAGAGGTGACAATGAAGTGAGGGGATTTTATATGGGCTGCTCTGGAGGACTTTGACCTGACTGCTCATCAGCAGTCTTCCACAGTGTATTCGGGAGATGGCCTAATTATTCACGGCACGGTGAACAATGTACAGAAATTTCAATTTTCTGTGGTAAGTATTTAGTTCTAGATGATTCAGCAAAATAGCATTCCTCAGATGCTTGATTATTATTTTACTGCAACACAAGCAGAGTGGAGGTTGAATAGTGATGTGGACTAGAAGGAAGAGGAGCTGAGGAAATACCCCTGCAAACGATAGAAGAAGGTAAACAAGAATAAATCAAATAAAAATCAAAGGAAACATGTTTTTTGATGTCCAAGAGAGAGCCCACTGAGCTTTGCATTATGGATGGTGCTGAAGCTGCGTGGCGGCCTCGTCACTTACATTCTTGAAGCCGCGGTAAAGGATCTGTAGCTCCTTGCGGGAGAAACGTGTCTGGGCTTCGAGTTGTTCCAGGCCCTCGGGGCGATGGCGGACTGCAGATAGTTCGAGCTCATCTTCAACGCTGTCTGGAGAGGAGGAGGAAGGAGGTCAGATGTGAACAGATGCTGGTGATAGTCTTTGCAAATTAGCATTTTTAAGGCTACAATTTGAGATCTTTCCAAATATCAGCAATAGCTAAGCAAACACATCTAATCATTTGGAACCTCTCTATCCAAAATGCCACATTTTGGCATTAAAAGGGCCACAAATTCTAGGCAACCTTCTCGATAACAAAGAAAATCCATTCAAGTGATTCCATTTTGAAGCCCCCTTTTCTCTTCATGATATCAGGTCCTTTCATTTGCAAATGTTACTGCACACAACCACACCAAAATCTGTACGCCCTCTTCTTCTCTACACCAAATATGACAGCAGTGGTAATTAGTGTTACTGCGACCCCAGAACAAAGTCCTTGTGGCAGAGAGCCTCTTCATGAAGGAGGACAGCTAAACCGTGTGAAACTTTTTAATTGTCCTTTAATGATGGCAGATGCTGTCTGGGCCCTGTCACCGACTGCAGTGTTCTTGCAGCACCGCATTTGACTTGTCTTGTTGGCGCAGGGCCTCGTATATACCTGGTGTGTCTAAATGCCTCATTAGCTCCATGGGTCTTAATGTGGCCTGCAGCCAAAAGGCCAAGTCTTCTTACAGACCACAATTAACCTGCTGCTATGGAGCTAATGCTTTGTATGTATAGGACAGGTGAATTGATATAATATAGGGAAAGAAAATTGCTCTTTCATCTCATTCTCATTATCACATTAGTTTAGAAGTTGTAAACTTGAAGCTGTAATTGTAAATAATATACTCCTAGTTTAACATTATACATCATATTTGCGGTGTTCATCTTATGAGTATGACGAAAACATTCTGCAAAATGCAAATTTATTTCAGTTGTAACTAAATGAATGTAGAAAATGGGTTGGGGGGAAAAACATACTTAAAGACTCTAATCTGTATATAAATATTACAGCAACTCACAGATTCAACAATTTATTTACAATTTATTAATTAATTTATTATATAATTTAACTATTTATTTTTACTTCTTCAACTGTAAAACCAAAATGGTCCTTGTGAAATAGTGAAACAAAGATTTCAAAAAATAAATGTGGCTGAACTCCAGCTCGAGCAGTCATGTGCGACTAAAGCCTGTATTTGAGTGTGTGCCCCCATACCAAGAAAAGCCAGAGAAAGAAAAAGCATCTTAGACAAAGACAAACCCAAAAAAATCATCACAGACAGAGAGAGGGAGAGAGCCTTGGAAAAGCCACTTGCTTTGATTACTGGAGGATGCCTTTTTGGCTGTGGAGCATGGAAAGAGCCTCATGAGTCGAGCTCTCACCCCGCGCCTGTGGACAATCTGAGGGTAACCTGGGAAATACAGCATTAGGTTTTGCAGTTACCCAGGCAACTAACAGCCTCAGAACATTCAAAGGAAACTGGACATGCAGGAGCCGAGGGTCTATTAAAGTTAATATGGACGTACAAGGCTACCTCTCGCAGCTGGTTCTTCAGGATAACACCACAGCATTTTGAACTGTATCAGTTTGAAGCTGCACCAGGCAGCAAGACATGTCTTTTTGAATTTAGCAGACTTAAAATGAGAGTAACATTACCTGAACACAAACAACTGGTTTGATATGAACATGATACATCTATGGTACAACTGCTGTAAGCTACAAGCATTTACCTTGCAGTTACTTTTGCATTTATACTAAGTTCCAAGAAATGTGAGCAGCTGATATTTGGCTAACATGCTTCAGGGTTATTAAAACATATTTGCAAGAGGAGTTCCCTATTTTGCTTATCTCTGTGTATCTACATGTAAACCTATAGCAATAAAGAGCAAGTTCAAGGCTGCCAAAATACGGCATCACTACAAAGCACCTGCAACTAATTTACTGGGTTACATTACTTATTAGCAAGTCTCCTAGCACATTGTAGGTCATCAGTGTAAAAGAAATGCTGTGAATATGATGTGTGTGAGCCTGTGGCCTCACACGAGTAATTTAATATGTCATCAGGTGTCAATTCTTTTCACACATAGCCAAGCATGCCCTTTGACAAAAGCGTATTTTTCTCCCGTCAGTGTGACAAAGCTGTAACAGCTTGGTACATGACTAGTAAACTAAGGTGGCCTATCCACGGCTTATAGTGACGACCACAATACACCAAAAAAAAAATTTATATTTACATACTGTGAATGTGAAAGTAAATAACTAATAAGTTTCTTGCTTAAAACACAAGCACAAGCCAATTTCCCCTCCCGCTCTGGGCTATTCTGAAAATTGGGTGTGTGGACTAGCTCTTGAGTGCTGCAAACCATTTGTCAATCAAGCCAACACTCAAGGCTGAGATCAGTGGGAAAAATAATATCAGAGGTAGCGCTCACAGCATGTTTATAACAATCTAATGTCAAGATTGGCCGACAGGAGGTGTAAAAGGCCTCTACAAACCTGGGCTATAAAGGGACATAGTGGTAACAATTACATAATTGAATACATCGTTGTGAAAATTGCATCATAAATCTGCAACCTGATCTTGCAACATCATGGCAGTCCAAAAAAAGAAAAAGTCCAGAAAAATGGCTCAGGGTAAAACTGCCCATGTGGCCTCTGCCTTTTAGGAGTTAAACACTGCACAGATACAGAGCAGATGGTTAAAAGCTCTTGGCTCACATCTGGAAACAACGTACACAATAACCAAGGTTAATGGTGCACACTAAAGCTCTCATAAAAGACACAACAACTTTGAGATATAGAGGATGAAGAGTCGCAGTGGAGCTCTCACCTGTTCTTGTTACCTGCCTGAAACTTCTGTCCTTCCTGAGTGGAGAGGAGACGTCCGAGTGCCCTCACTGAGGTTGAACTAGACTGATATTGCTTTTGTTACCAAGCGATATTGGTCTTGCCAGCTGGCTGCCTTTATTTGGAAGCATTACTGGCCTGTCATACATGGAGACATCTTTTCTAGCATGACGCTCAAGGACAATGTGGTAGTCTTCAGTCCATTCTTCAACACTGAGTGAGCTTGTGATGTAGTGCACACATTAGAAGAGCAAAATCTGACAATCTGTGCTATAAGTAATAGAACTGAAAGCATGACTGTTGGTGAAAAGCTGAACAGACATGAAGGTAATAAAATACTGATCTCTAAAGTGGAATAAAGCAGCATGATTGACACAGCGCTTGATCAGATGGGAAAAGAGCAAGCAGTCATGGCTGTCTGATTAACGTTTGACCTTTTTAGTTTATTGACAAAATGGATCTGACGCTTGAGTATGTGTGTGATGATGCAGAGAGCGGCTCATGTTGCACCCCGGTGCCCCACAAAGGTAAAAGTTTACCATTCTGCTGGTAAGAAAAGAAAATGGGTGGTGTTGTCCTGAAGAATCAAGTATATCAAGCAAAAATGGAGGATTCTGTAAACATTTTACAGATTCAGTCATTACGTGCAAACATACTTAAAGCCATGCCGTACTTTTGCCTTTCTCGAAAAGAAAAAAGTCACTTGTTGAGTGACTGCTGTTATAAAGGCAGGTTGTAGCTGACTGTCCAGCTCTTTAGAAATGTAATTCACTGCCACCTCTGAGTAACAAAAGCTGCCTCCAACAGTACAAGAGAATGAGACTGAATGCCATATGAGGGTTATAAACAAATAACAATGCCTCAGCGAAATATAACTACACTGGGACATACTGTAACTAGCTTTGTAAACTATAGCCATAAACGGTCTACTACACTGTATTTTCTTAATCAGTGAGCTGAAAAAGTCGCAAAAATACTTAAATATGAGAATATTACACCCCAAAATGGGTCTGGACTGATCAATCATAGTTTAACTTCTACACTCCCTCAAGGCTTGTGTCATTTATCTAAAAGTCAAAGTCAAGCCAGAGGGTAAAAACCTCACTATCCCAAAATCAATCAGAAACCATGAACCGAAAAATAGCGGCTAATAAATATTTGATAAATGTATATCATGTACAAACTAAAATGTCTTCAGTTGGCTATGGATGGCTGCTTGATACCAATAAATCTCGGGCCAATTCTTGTGCTGAAGCTGATGAACGGTGCTGCTGAGCTTGCTGCTTCTTTGTTGTAGTAATAGCGTGTATGTACAGTGCTGTTAGCCAAGTGCTACGCAGAGGCAAACGATGGCCTGGGGGTCCACATGAGAAAGATTAATGTAAGTGCAAAAGCCCCTTACTATATATGAGATTCAAATTAAAATTATGAAATGGATCTCTGATAGAGAAATTCTAGGTTTAATCTGTGTGAAATTGGTAAAGATAGTTTAAGTCAATAGTAATTTGCATTTAATTCCCTCTCTCTTACTTAGCTGATCTTTTCCCTCTAATGTTATCACACAAAAATAGTCTTGCCACATCTGTGTGTGTGTGTGATATTGGCACCATGTGTATTTTCTCAAGAGCTTCTGTTTGTGTGTGTGTGTCTGCGGCAAGGTCTTCACTTAACTAGCTCGAGCGCCTCGCCATCCCTTTAGCACCATGGCGCCAAGAAGGCGGGGCTCACAAAAGTAGGCCATGACTCCAAGGGAGCACAACTCATGTTATGACAATTTACATTATAGTGTTACAGGCAGCAGCACCCAGCACGTGAGGCTATACAGCTTCAGTAATGGTAGGCCTGAAGATCTTTGACCACGCTTGGCTTTATGTTAGGCTTGATAGCTTGACACTGTCTCATTAAATGTGAGTGTCAGTGTACTCTCTTGGTTTCACTTAATGCTTAGAATAGAAAGGCCCATTTCCACAAAGGTAATTTGAAAACACCTTTAAATAATGAAAAAGCTAAATTCATAGCATAGTTCTTTTTTGGGGTTGAAAATGTACCCTCCCATCATTTTCAGTTTTTTAGTGAATGCTAATATGCTCAAAGACACACAATGAATGAGTGAAGGGGAATGTCATTAGTTTTGCAGTTGTTAGGTCATAAATTAAAGTATGTGACAAACTGAAAGTTTGACCTGATGGCGGCGCTGGATGACCAATAGCTAGATGACCTCATCCTGAGGGGAACATAATTGTCTGCACAAGTGTTAATGAGATATTTTACTCAATTGTCAACCTCATGTTGGCCATAGCATAACATTTGCTAATCAGCATTAAACACACGCTGGTTGCTGATTACACCACTAGGCTTTATTTATTCAGGGGTGAGTTTCACTTTTTCAAGAACGCACTGTCCCTGAAAAAAACAGTTACACATTCACACCTGGATGCTGTCCAGTACAACATCAGTCTGATCTGCGGGCCACTGAGCATCTCCACTAGAGTGGTTGGGGTTAAGGGCCTTGCTCAAGGGCACTGCAGTGGTGGTAATGAGGAAGGGGCACACGCTGCCTTTCACTTTCCCTGCCAAGATTTATCCTTCAGGTCACAAGCTCCATGTGCAACAGATACAGTTTAAGATGGATATACAGTACATATATCAATAAAATATAGGCAGAGCTGAGTCAAATTGAGCTTTTACAAGCATGCATGTAGCCACTTAATAAGTGTATATTGTCAGGAACACGCATTTTCACCTAAAGAAGTGCCAAGTTTGTAGGTTTGATTTTAAATGCAGATTTGCTAATGGCACAAACCTTTTATAAATAAAGGCACAACATCTGTCCCTCACCCCCACACTCGTCTAAGCTCCCACTGTTGATGACGCACCATCCTGGAAAACTTGACACCTGAACTAAACTGATGTTATCTCAACCCAAGCTCACTCCTAATATAGCATGTTTTTAGTCCTGGCAATATAACATAGAACAATCAACCACCAATCATGGGGTATCGAGTTCATCACAAGGCTGCATGCGTCCGCTGCTTAAGGGCAAAATATGTAAACATTGTCACACACAACAGGTATTGGTGATTCTGATGGCAGACAAGAAGAGTATTAGTTAGACATGATCAGAAAGTTACTTGCAGGCTTTAAGCTGACATTAGTATTTAATATATCGGGCACATTAAAATTGGAATTTAAATTCCTTGGGCTTCAGTTTGATTTTATCATTGCTTCAGGCAGAGTGTAATGAGTAGTCATTTTCTGGGACATTTCAAGTCCCTTCTGCGAGCGATTTTATCTGGCAGTGGACACCCGGGCTGCCCTCCCATCTTTCTGCATCTTAATGCGACTCTTTGGTTGCGGTTCAAACTCTGAAGTAACAAGTTATTCTACAGAGAATTGGAAATTCTCTGCATTGGTTTCCAGTAAAATCCAGAATAGAATTTAAAATCATTCTTCTTACCTACAAAGCTCTTAATGGTCAGGCACCATCTTATCTTAAAGAGCTCATAGTACCTTACTACCCCACCAGAGCACTGCGCTCCCAGAATGCAGGGTTACTTGTGGTTCCTAGAGTCTCCAAAAGTAGACTAGGAGCCAGAGCGTTCAGCTATCAAGCTCCTCTCCTGTGGAACCAGGTTCCAGTTTGGGTTCAGGAGGCAGACACCATCTCCACATTTAAGAGTAGGCTTAAGACTTTCCTCTTTGATAAAGCTTATAGTTAGGGCTGGCTCAGGTGAGTCCTGAACCATCCCTTAGTTATGCTGCTATAGGCCTAGACTGCCGGGGGATTTCCCATGATGCACTGAGCTCCTCTCTCCTCCACTTTCTCTCCCTCAGTATGCAACAACATCCAATTAATGCATGTTACTAACCTGACTAGGTAATGTCTGTACCTCTCGCTCTCTCTCTCCCCAACCGGTCGAGGAAGATGGCCGCCCACCCTGAGCCATGGTTCTGCTCGAGGTTTCTGCCTCATAAAAGGAAGTCGCCTAGTGCTTGCTCTTGATGGGAATTGTTGGGTTTCGGTAAATAATATCACAGAGTACGGTCTAGACCTGCTCTTTTATGAAAAGAACTATGAATAACTGTTTCTCCCTGTATCAATAAAATTGAACTGAGTTACTGATTCACTGTGATAGTGGGGCAGTGACCTGCATCGTGATTCCCGGGCAACGCGGGATATTAACAAACCATCAACAACATATTCTGCCTAATTATGTAGAGTTATAAAAGCCACGGTCTGACATATTTTGGGTTTATACTACTTCCAAAGTGGATGGATAGGACAGTGAAAAACTTTATGGTGCATTTTGGAAATTTTCCATGGAGCTGAATTTCAAATGGGACCAAGAAAATGTCTTACTCTGTTGGGAGTTCACTACCAACTAACCTTAAATCTATCTATTTTCTGTACAGATTTAAGCTAAATATCTATGACAATTTCCTTCAAGATTTGAAAAAATGTAGCTTCTTCTTCGCCCTCTCTCTTATGAGTATTTTTAGGCTTATCTAGACAGCTTTTCACATGGTAAAGAATAATAACATGGACACTGACAGTAAGATTACTTGAATTGATTTATTTCACGGTGAATGCTATTAAAGGAGTATTTTGACATTTTGACTGTCTTGGTGGATCCAAGATGTTTATCTCTTAACAAATTGTCAATTTCAATTTGTCTCCTGTAGATCCCAAAACAGATGATATCAAAGTCTAAATCTTTTGCTTTTGAAAGAGGCAGTGGTTCCCTACTTTTCATTTTCCAATAAAACACAACAATGTCAATTTTATTACAATGTAGCCTATCAACTCATACAGTACCCTCGCCTGCAGCACAACTAGTTGCAACATGCATGTTCTCTGAAGATCCATCCTCTGCAGTTGTTTCAAACTAGGGAACCATCAATATGAGAACCAAACACAGTCATACAGAGTCAGAGTTCACAGTTAACTGCTTATTTTAATTGCATGGTATTTAAGTCAAAGCTAATGATTCGTGACATGCTATGCAGGCTGGTCAATACCTCTTTCGATTTTGAATTTAAACTCTTCCATCTTTCTAAAGGTCAACTCAGCATTAGTGGTAGTGTTATATTGTCATATAGTCAATGCAGAGGCAAAAGCCTTTTGGGCAAATTGGAATCCAAGTCAATCAGAAATAGCCAAGGGACAGCAGACTACGTTTAAGCCAAATATTTATTGGGTCAGTGGGTGGACAGCAGGTTCGCTTTAACACCTCATTCTAGTGTTTAAGTCCCTAAGGCTGCATGTTGTTTTTGAGCAAAACAGGGACAAATGTGACAGACACTTGGTAGCTAGCAATTAACTGAAATCACAGCCAGCGAGACACAGGGGACGGGGACGGCAGATGAGCAGGGTCTGGCAGCCTGGCCTGTGGTGGACTTTATCCATGTTGGCATGATCCCCAAAATAAATAAACACATAAATATAAAGCCAGGGTATAATCAATCTGACCTGCTTGTCTGAAAGTTACTCCAACACTACTTTCCTTCCAGCAGAATACTGTGTTGTTCGGCTATTTTAATTTATTTCTCAAGCAATGCCTCAGTCAACAACACACTTACAGATTTAAAATTCAAAACGAAAGGAGAAAAACCTGATGCGTCAAGACTCACAGCAAGGCCAGATTAGATGGACCGATTAAGCTGAAAGGGAATTTACTATACACTGTTGTGCAAAATAATTAGGATGCATTTCTAAATGTGATACCTGCGATAGCTCAGAGGAAAGGTTTAATTTTGCTTCACCGGAATGGAAAAATGTTGATATACATACTCTGCAACTTTGCCTAAATTGGAATGTAATAAGTAATATTGTGAATTCAGGTTCTCAGTTTTACTTGCTTGCATAAACTTGAGAAATTGTTACTGTACATTTAGAAAGAAGAAAGTAATAGGAGGTGAGTGGGCTCTGGTGGGCTACCGTGAACCTACCAACCAAGTTAAGGGAAGCTGGTGATACCATGTGTATTGTTGTCCCAACAGAAATATGGCAAGTGATATCAAATGAGTGAGCTGTGAAAAGGCGAATGAAAGTTCAATAAGTGCATATCCAAATCTGTTCTAGGATAGAAGATAAAATGTCTCCTTTGCAAAGGCTGACTTTGCCTTTCCTGAGGCGTAATGAATTCCCCTTTGTAACCCCAAATATTTTCTATTGCTCCAAGACAAATTATACCCGGCATCCAGAATACCATCGCTGCCAAGGGTGGACATCTGCTGATTACCATTCTGCCTCTGCAAGTGTGAGATCTGCCAATCCGAGTCAATAAAAGAAAAGTAATTCAAACACAATGCCCACTGTGGAAAGAGATAGGTTTATTTTATATCAGATAAATCACATGGTCGATGTGGGAGGCGGATACATATCTGCCATTTCTTCCCATTTGGTGGGCCCAAATACAAATAAGCCCTGAGATTGGAGTCGGGGAGAGCGATGTGTCATTGCTGTTATTTAATCAAACAGCCTCTAGTTCCTTGTGGCAGGCAGGAAAAATGGCAGTGCAATCGAGAGAGAAGAGGAAGAGGAAGGCAGGGTCACTGCATGGCCTGTCTTAAAAACAAAGCTAATTGGGCATATTACTGCGACCACAAACACCAACTGTCTGTCCGACAGTGCTGAATTTTGCATTTTAAATCTTTCTGCTGCGATATGAATTTATCTTGGGACATGACATCCAGTTTGGTGCTTTACAGCCGATGATGAAAGGCAGATTTGAGTCCAAGAAGACTGAGAATAGATGTGTGTAAACAGCCAAATGGACGGACACCATTATTATTCCCTATAGGATGGCAATTGCAAGAAAGACGGCAAAGTAGCACAAGCTACAGTAGCTATCTACTGGCAAAAAAGAACCCATTAGCCATTGCTTTCCGCCATTAGTGCCATTTGTAGTATGTTTTGGCTCATTCACTTAAAGTGGTTATAATCAGTTTAAATAAGCCACTCTGAGTATAAGAAATGTCTGTGTCTTTAAGTCACACAAGCTAATTTTTCAGCCAACAGATATCAAATGAAATGCTGTCCTTTGCTGTTCTGAACCGAGTGTGACTGACTGCAGTGACTGGAGTGCTGGCGACTGGATGCCAAGGTTCTTTATGAGGGAGAGCATGCTTTCACGCCGGCCATAATGACACACCATCAGAGGGCCGAGGCATTTATTGGAATCTAGGGGAAAGAGCAGTCTATGCTCTTAATTGCAATCATTTGTCACTTGGAAGTGTTTCTATAACAGTCCGTCTCAAAGAAAACCCTGCTCCATCATTGGAAGGAAAGGTCCTCTGTCCTTTCTACTCCAATCATTTTAAAGATTATTAGGTGGGACAAGGGAAGATATTTTATCACACTCCAGCTTCAAACTTCAAACTTTAGAGCTTTCATGGCAAAAAAAAGAGGAGAGAGTCTTTCTGACTCACTTCCAAGTGAGTCATCCGTATTCCAGTCGCTGACAGGAAACTCCGACTGATGCTATCAGTCACCCAGAAAAGAGCATGAATGGATTTATGGATTTTATTCTGACAAGATATTCACTGTTTATAGTTCACAAAAACAGCCTGTGATCCCAACACAACCTTTTGGATTAAATCAAATTTTCCATATATACTGTAACTCTGCCAAAAGACAAACAAGATATCCAAACTGGGGCAATATGGCATCTGTGGAAAAACTCCTCATGAAAATCACCAAAAGAGAAACAAAGTTGGCTCGGAGGGTTGATTACCTTTTCATTTGCTTATTTTATTACTTCTAAGACTACTGAAAAAAAAATACTGACAGTCTTGATTATAGCTATCTGTATTTATGATGTATTTCGTGCATTCATTTCTCGTTTACTTTGCTATGTAAATCATATTTGACTATTTAGAAAAGTGTCAGGACCAGCTGGCTTCACAGCTGTATGTATTTTATCAGATTAAGCGCAAATAAAAACTTCACTTTAATGGTTCGGAAATACTATAGAAGTCACTGGTAATGAGAGAAATTCAGCACTTCCAAGTTCTCTTTACATTAGTGCACCCAACTGGTGACATTTGCTGGCAGACCAGGCTATTTCCACCACTTTACTTTAATCAGAAATGTTATCCTCAATTAGTAAAAGGAATGAACTGATCGATATGAACCAGGAAGACAGTGTTTACAAAAGAAACTTTTTTTTTAATCCAACGGAAATTGAAAGGGACTATAAAGCATGGTACAGTCAATCCAGCTGGGGAAAAAAGCACAACATTCACAATTAGCTATATCGTTGGCAAGGACCTACTGCATTATGCATGAGAACCTATGCCCTTGGCTTAAGTATGGAAAATATTGTTGCTGGATCTATTTGGCAACGTGCTTATTAATTTTGTTGAACGTGCTGAATGAGCACACCGGTTATATAACCTTGATTGAAAAATAAATACCACGTGCAGGTTCAAAGCTCCAGAGACGGCTGAAGGTTTATGAAAGTGTGTTTTTTCTTCTTTCTATAACAACATTCAAGCGCATACTATGCAACATTTTCCTTTAATGAAACCCTCACAATCTGCATAGTCAAATATCACAACAGCATACCGTATACATATTCATGTTTAATAACATCAGACGATGTCACAAGCTTGTGCTTTACATTATACTGCGTCCCTGAACTGCTGTGGTACAGAGATCATTTAATTAAATACATCTTTAAGAATGTAGTCTGCCTCCAGCTCCCTCTTCCACAGGGAGGCTAAAAGCACAGAAAGCATCTATATCAGATCCTTGGTTCAGATGCATCTGTCATCCTCCTTCTATCACAAGTTATTACCTGTGATGTATTCATCAACACTGATGTGATACTTGCCCTTGCTTTCCTGACTCAAATTGACAGAGTCCTCTTACTTTCGGTAATTTCCTCCGCCCTCGTGCCCTTTCTTCCCTCTGAAGACACCAGCGGGGCCCATAACTTAGGACACTCAAGCAAAGGTTAAGTCAATCATGTCATCGCTCTAAATAGACATCATGGAAAATAGCCAAAGGGCAATTGGGCCAGTTGATTGTTGTCCTTCGAATGGATTGGCAAATGGATGAACAGTTACAGCTTGCAGCCACCTGTAACTGAGTCATTGTTTCCATATTCTAATTTTAAAAAAAAATCTTGCTTGCTTGAGTAAGAGTTATTTCCCCAGTGGACATCGCCAATTAAATTAACTGGACGGAGCTTAAATGCCATCATCTGAAATAATGAAAAAAATACTAAGTACTTCTGCTGACTCAACTTGGATGATGGATGTGTGACAAAGAAAACAATCCCATAAAGATGCAGCGCAGTTTATGCCCATAAACCAGCGTGCGTGTGTACTGGAAAATGTACACAATTCTGCACTTAGCAAAATGAAGGACACGCAACAGTATTTTTTACAGTGTTTTAAATTGCTCACTGGTGCCATACTGTAAACAACTTCATAAATAACTTCACAGGAAATGACCACTATGACTAACACCGTCAGCCTTGACAGACTCATGAGCTGTGACTCTGCTACTGTAGAGCCAGCTTCACACACTACCCACATGATGTGATTATCAATGACATGCATGTGAGAGCTGCTGCGTCACAATTGAATGCCACCAAAACAACAGCTTTAAGGTCATTCATAATTTTTTGTCATAAAAATTCTACAGGCTTGTTTGAAGTTTAAAAGTCTCAGCATACAAACTCAAAAGTTTTGCTGCCTGTTTCAGACCTCTGTGAGGCTTGTGGTACCTAGGCAAAGTGTTGCTTTAACCTAAATGCTAATGTCAGCATGCTAACACGCTCACAATGACAATACTAACATGCTGATATTTAGCACGTAATGTTTACCATGTTCACCATTTAAGCTTGACATGTCAGTTTGCTAACATTCGCGTATTGACCAAGCAAAGTATTAGGCTAATTGAAATTGAGACCCGATGATGACGTTAGATGAAAAGTTAAGGGATCGCTAGAGTTATTACAATTCTTGAGAGCGATATTAAAGGGTAACTTCAGTATTTTTCAGCCTGGTGAAATTGGTCTAGTAGCCTATTGAATGAGAACGCTGCAGCTGGCAGCGGCGAGACAGGTCTGCAACTTAATCCTTGTGGGCAATTGCACCCCGTCAAATTGCGTCCACTAAAGTGCTTGTTTTTTGCCACTCAGAGGTTCAGATTGTTATTATATGTGTCTGACAACAGTGTGGAAAGGATCCCTACAGAGACAGACCTTTTTTTAAAGAGTAAGATCCTTTTTATTTAGCCAGAAACAGTCACTATATCACTCTCATCAAAGCCACCAGACTCCATTTATAAAAAACTTTACCTTGCACACGGGAGTTGCTGGTCTACTGCTGCCACAGTCAGTTTTTTGTGTTAGTGCCTGACTTTGTTGTTTTTGTTTGTTTGCGTCATAATGTGACTTTGGTGTTCTAAAGGGTTCAAAGGGGTTCATTTTACCTCTCTCGTCTACCGCTGCCTCGATCGGTTAGTTTGCATTACTATGTGACTTAAACCATGAATGTCTTTACCAACTCTATGGCAATCTTTCCAATAGTTGTCGATATATTTCAGTCTGAACCAGAGTGTTGGTGTGGATTAGAGACCTGCGCGGGACTGTTTTCTTGATCCCACTGATTTTGTGACCATTACCGCTCGCTCCCGCAACATGAGTGTTCCTCTACCGCCCATTCCCGCGACGTGTGTAACCACTCCTACCCGCACCTGCAAACATTGTGACATGCAGAGTAAAAAAAAGGACACAAATGTTTGGGCTATGCTCAACGTTCAGAATAACCGGCATAAATCATTGCATTCATTTTTGTCAGTAACAACTGAGAAGTTTTCCAAATTTCAGACTTGCCTTGCTTTGGTCTTGTATTGTATAAGCCCGTGACGGAAGCCAGCAAGAAAACTTCACTCCCCGACACCTTAAGAGACGCACGCCAGTGACCATGGAGTTTAGCCAGTTCAAGTCAGGCCCGTGCAGTACATTATTTTCAACTTCGTTTATTGACTCCATCTTATCAGCACTACGGCAGGACCCGCAGTATATTTTTTAACCGCCCGCTCCTGCCCGCAGTAGAGTTAAAACTGCCCGCTCACGCGGGATTTGTGTTGGATCCCGCGGATCCAGCTCTCTAGTGTGGATGACAGACCAGGAATGCCATCCCTAGAAAAATGCTCCTAGCATTGCTAAAAATGGTTGAAAGTAGCAAAAAAACATTACGTGTTACTACTAACAATACCAAATGTATTAATATTAACATGGATCTGTTCCCTGCTTACATTTACTCATCAAAAATCGCATAATGTAATTGTGCAATATGTTTGTGTCATGATCCTGGTCTGATTCTGTTTTTGTCCTTTGCATTATTGTTTGGTCCAGTCTGTCTGTGTTATGGTTAGTTTGGTCTGTTCTGTGTTTTGGGTTCTTGCTGTAGTTTGATTCATGTCTTGTGTTCTGTATGTTCACCATCACTACCTGCCTCTGTTCTTGTTCCTGGTCTTGACGTCTGTGAAGATTCTCGGTCATCCATGTCATAGTTATCTAAAGCAAGTTAAAGTCAAGGGCAACTGAACTTGGTTGAAGATACTAGAAGACGTATTGTCCCTCATCCAAAGGACTTTTTTAGGTATTTAATTTACTTATTTAACCGAAAAACAAATGTTCCTGTTATTTTTATCAAGTGATTTTCCAGAGATCTTTTTAGTTTCACCGGATATTGTGGTATCAAATTTTCAAACTGTCAAGCCGGGTGGTTGGAGGACCCAAGTTCAGGACATGGATACAGACAGGTATAGTTCAAAGATTTATTCAACAAAAAGCAAGTACACTTACAAGGAGTGGCTGAGTCAAAATAATAAACAATCCAAAATGAACAGGGATATCCAACAGAAACTCAAAAGGGCACGAATTCAGAAAACCAGAGAATGCAGGACACGACATCACACAAGACAGAGCATACACAAGCTATAATAACTCGACAAGAACAAAGAGAACAAGGAACCCTATATAGAGAAACAGAGGAGGCAGAGTGATTGAACACAGATGAGGCACATAGGACTAATCAGACTGAACAAAGCTAGACAAAGAAACCAGGCACAGACAACTCCAAAATAAACCAGGAAGTGAAACTCACAGAGACGCACAAGGGCAACATTAACAAAATAAGACGGCACAGAAACAGATGAACAACAGACAAACATCAAGACCAGGTAATCCAAAGAAGGTTAAAGTCAAGGGCAACTGGACTTGGTTAAAGATACTAGAAGACGCGTCGTCCCTCATCCAAAGGACTTCTTCAGTTCTGACTGACTGGTAGGGAAACTAAGCTATTTAACCTCAGTGGGGTCGTTAGCCAGGATCGTCGATACTGCTGGTTCGTTAGTGTTCCTGGCTGTTGTAACAACAGTCGTTATGGTCGTTAGGACTACCCAATGCCAAGACTGAATGACCATCGTTGGCAGCCTCACCTGAGGCCAATAGGTTACGTTTGTTGAGTTTCCTGGGAAGTGATGAAAGGACAGCATTGTAAGTGGGGGATAAATGGTGGCGTAGACCCCTCCCCTGTTCAGCGACAGATACATCCGGGTGTAGATAGCTTCCTTGACACCTCTTTCAAACCATCCATCTTCTGTCTAAAAAAATCACTTGATAAAAATAACAGGAACATTTGTTTTTTCGGTTAAATAAGTAAATTAAATACCTAAAAAAATCAAAGTATGTCATCACTTTGATGCAAAAATTATACAAAATACTAATACTGTACCAGATAGTGCAAAAGGTATAGGTATTACACAATGTATAACTGTCATATTGTCCAATCCTAGAATACCCTGTAATTAGAATTACAACAGCCACCATAGCAACAGCAGTTTGACCAACTAATCAGCTTACTGGACCAGCAGTCCAGAAACTTCAGCTGGTCATACTATAATTAATTAGGACAGAACAAAATCCGTCTATCGTTAAATTAACTATTGTCAAAGTAAATGTGACATTTTTTACTAAAGTAGAGTTTTGATTTAACTGCAGTTTTCTCTGCATATCATTCAAACACACCCTGTGGTTCAGCTCAGACACTCATGCGCCAACCTGTTGACCCAGCACAGCCGCGACCTGTTCATTACTGTAAGTGATAACAGACGATCGGCAGCAAAATTGGCACAGGTCAGAGCTCGACACCAACTCTCTCTGCTGCCAGGTCATAAATCCCCATCAAGGACACAGAGAACATGAGAACTTTGTTAGATGGATATCAGCACTAAGACACTCTCTGCACTTTCCGCCCGATAAGAGCAAACGGCGGGTCTAAATTGACACAGCGTTCCATCCTTGTTCGGGTAATGCTGTACTTGTGAATGTGTGTGTGTGTGTGACTGAGGGGGTTGGGTGGCGTTGCTGCGTGCGGCTGAACCAGACAATTATTTATCATTGTGTGACACACTGATTAGTCTGCTCCCTATGAGGCTTTGCTCAGCACTTTGCACTAATGGCGTTGTATGAGTGTAAGTAGAACATGTGTGAAAAGGATCTGTGTGTGGGTGTGTGTGTGTATGTGTGTGTATGGGAGAAACAAAAAGTGACATTTCTTCCTTGTGATGCCGCAATGCATCCAAGCTAATAAGACTACTACTACTACAGTGTCCAAATTTCTATAAAAGCAATAGATGTCTCATTATATCATTTTACTAGTTGAATTGAGCCTTAGCCACACAGCCAGCTGCAGGGAAAATCTAATGCTAGCCTCGGGATATTTAGCAGGGACACATGATGCACACATCACTCCAGCTACACTCATACTGCTACTGCTCATACGCTGTTCGCCAGGCCTTGATCACATTCACAGTACAATGCTCTGGTGATTGTGCATGGGCTGATGCAATGATCTTGTTATATTTCTCCAACATGATAGCACGCCAGTGGCAGGGAGATGCTGTTAACACATTTTCTCAGGTCTGAAGTGCTCACAATCTGCATTAGACGTTATCAGTGTGTACACCCCTCCTCCCCTCAGCTTGCAATGTGTGGTCTGCTACGACGGGAGCTTAACAAAGCTTTCAGTTTCAGTTTGACGCCAGCTGACTCTACAGTAAAGAGAGGGACAGTGTTCGACACATCCAGCACGCGTTCTCCTAGACATTGGAACATTGCCAGTTCAAATTTGCAGCCCAGCTAGAAACTCCCGCAGCATTTACCACACAGTGGTCTTTAAAGCAAGACCTTAATCCCCCAGACGCCACAGTGGAGCTGCTCAGGTGGCTGTAGAGGGATATGATCATACTGGACAGCTCCCAGCTGTGAACGTGTCTGACTGTATGAATGTTAAGCAGAGCATGCACGCTCAGTGAAACGCCTCCCTAGAGGTTTTATAAAAAAAAAAAAAAAAATTAAAAAAAGGGTGACTAACAAAACATTTTCAGTTGCTGCAGAATGTGACAGCTGCAAAAGGGGGATTTATGTTACGGAAATGTAAATAATATAAAAAGGAAGCAGTGCAGTAGCTCAGTGGTTAGGACTTCACAGCAAGTATGTACTGAATTCTCAGCACTGTAATTAAGTGCTGGAACTGTAAGTTAATTAATTGATTAGTAGATGGAAGGAGAATACATTGTTTAATTCTACCAAAAAGGACAATCACTTCCTCGTTAGAGCTTCTGAAATGCAACAATTTAGTGACAGACCTATATCTGGCGATATAGATCCTATATTTGAGATAAGCGTCATTGGTCGATACCTGCACTCACAAGGCCGATATATCATCCTAAATGACAGCACAGCTAATTTAAAACCATTCCTGGCTAGCATTAAATATATGATGTTATACTGTAGAGAATAATGCAGTTGAATGACATCACTTCTGACAAACTTTACCCCACCATCCCTTAAATACCAGTCACATTCTCAAATCTGCAGAAGAACCAAATGTATTTTTCTATTTTATTAATTACAAATTCTTTCTAAAACAACACGTTACTGGCTAAGATAACCATGTATATTAGTTTGTACTCTGCATTGAATAAAGGAATGATACATCTTCTCTTTTTTCTTGCAGTAAAAATTAATAGTTTGGGCTTTTGAATTGTTGCTTGAGCAAAACAAGCACATTTAAGATATTACCTTGGGCTCTGGGAAGTCAGTTTTTTTTCTCTTTTCTGACATTTTATATAGACTAAAAGATGAATAGATTAATCAGTAAAATAATCAACTCGATAATGAAAATAGATAACTTTTTAGTGAAGTTAACTACCTTGCAACTATTTATATAATTGATTAATCATTATTTTGTAACTACATATGTCAACGATTTGCTGATTTCAGCTTCTTTAATGTGAGGATTTGATGCTTCTCTTCATTAAATATGACAGTAAAATTACGTTTTTTTTGTTTTGTTGGTTGGATGAAACACGTTACTTATGTGAACCTGGGCTCGGGGAAGAAACATTTTCACTAATTTAATAACTAAGAAAGTAATTAACAGATTGATAATGACACTCATAGACACAGCTGTGATTGTTAGTGTTGAAATGTTTGATCTCTCCTTTTCAAGACTACTTCTTAAATCATCAGAAGATTTTCATACTTATCTTCAGTCTCTTTTGCTAATGCCTCCCCTTCTTCTCCCGTACACGACTTCAAACACACGCACATCATCATCAATACCTATATTGACTGCTTGCCAGGGTACAATGGGCTCAGATAGCAGATATGCTGTAACTAATTACCCTCGGACACCCGTGGGGAATACAGATCACACCAACAGGCAAACAGCTCTCAGCACACTGGTTTGACGTCTGTATCATCATCACAGCAAGGGAAATAATCAATAATCACGCTGGCTGCATTTGTTAATGCAGAGTGAGGTGTGTGTGTGTGTGTGTGTGTGTGTGTGTGTGTGTGTGTGTGTGTGTTGGGGGGGGGGGGTTCATCTTTCCGCTGTTTAGTGAAGCATATAAGCTGTTTCGTAGTTGCCCCCCAAAAGAAAACACTGCTCCCATGTGCCTTTCAAATAACACAACAGCCCAATCCGCAGACACTAACGCCTCCATGCTTCCATCTAAACACCTCTCTCAGGTCAGGTCAGCTTTTTCCAGCTACCCACTATTATCACTTTTCTTATCGTCTCCCTGAATATGCATACAGCAGTGGAGGCTTCTGATTGATAATCCTAATTAGAAATTAAGGCGTGTTTGCTAAACAGCAGTCTGATGGATGGGCTGATGTTGAGCTCATACTGCTTACTATGCTGCTCTACTTTATTTAATGAGATGCCTGCAGTAGGTCCAAACTAAACAGTTTATTTAGGTCTGACTTAGTGAGCCTTACATTGTCCTTACTTAACAGCATGATGGGTTTGCTTTGAGTGCACAATGATACGCATTTACATCAAGAAGTGTATTTTAAGCTAATAAACATGACTGCGCACAGGTTTTTCATTAAACTATGTACACAAGAAAAGAGGGGACCATAATGACATAATGAATTCTTTTCATTTTTCTTTCTCAGCTGTAGAAATCCAATCAAAGAACTTGCCTCTCAAGCTTTTCGATCTTTCTGAACTGACACATTTTCAGTGCTCAAGATCTTCCTCCCTGCAGTCACATCACAAGCTCACACATATTTCTGTCACACTTTGTGTTGTCACAACTTCGACTCATAAGACCGTCCACTTGTTTTTCTGAGTCATCGAGTCTTTCCTGCTTTAGTATGGCGACCTCAATTAACTCATCAAGTTTTCAAATTGCTGTCTCAGAAATTTAAAGTGCATTTTAAAGGCGCAACCAAAGAGTAACCCTGGTTTATCAAGGGAAGAGGAGCTGGAAATTGAGGGGAAATAGCAATATTCATAGCACATTACATATCAATCGGCCAGCAATTTCTTATTTCAGTTGTTAATTCTCTATTTCTGTGTCATCTATCTCCTCATTTCTGTGTCTCTCTTCCTCAGTCTCCGTCAGCGTCTTACCCTCTGAAAAGCTGATGAGCCCCAGTAGGTGCAGCAGCTTGATCGAAGCGAACACCAGCACCACGATGCCCACCGTCTGCAGCCCCTCTGTCTCCCAGATCGCACTCAGCATCGCTCCACCCTCGGCCCACTCCTGGCCACCATACCCCGACCCGAACCCGGAGCCCGAGCCGGCCTCCTCGCCCTCGGGGCCGCCGCCAGGACCAGCGCTCCCACCCGGCCCTGCACTCCAGTTCCCCTGCACCCACTCCAGCGCTACACCGGCCCACGCGCAAGGGCCGGGTGCCTCCTGGCACCCGACTACTGCCCCCTCGCTCCCTAAATCCAGTCTGGGTAAGAGTAAGATGGGAGGAAGTCAAGAGCAAGAACTATAGGCCGCAGGTTTGTGAGGAGCCAGAAGTCATTAAGGATCTCTCCGATCTCGAGGGGTCACTGAGATTTTAAACAGCTGACTCAAAGAGGAATGAAGTCCACACGTGCTGATCTCAATGCTTTCTTCTTTTCCCCGCAAATGAGGAGATGTGTGAAAGCAGCGGAAAAGCAAGGAGAGCAAACTCTGTTCTCCTCTGACAGTTTGTGGCTCTCCCTCTCGCTCTTTCGGGCACGCTGACTGCCTCGCTGCAAAGTAAAGGGAGGGAAGATGAGAGGGAGTGGATATGAGTGAGGGAGGGGAGATGAGACAGAGGCAAAGGGGAGGTGTGGCGCTACAGTGGAAGATGCACAACCTCTCGTGAGCTACACATGTTCACATAAACACATTTGGAAACAGCTCCTAAAATGCAAAAAGCACTGAATGACAGCACAGGATGTCAGACATTGCATTTTAACAGCATGTTAATTTGGAGTTATTGTGTATGTTTGTGTTTAGACACTAACACTGTGTAGCCATATCATGAAAGCATGAAAATTTCACTATCAGGCAATAAGATGGTGAGGAAAAATAAGAGGGAAAAACAGGATGGATGCTTTCTTACATTCATTATAATCTTTAATTAAACAGACAAAATAAATATCTCATGCATGCGTCAAACTACTGCTAAAAAGAGGCTTACCCATAAGGTCATTTTTTTAATTTAAAGGGTTAAACGTATGAGACAATACCAATGCTTCCACACAAAACAGTAAAGCCAGAATGGAAAAAAAGAGAACTGTACTGTAATGGCAATGAAAGTGATGGGGGGAAAGTATTGATCTACACCACTTCAATAAATGCAACCACTTGTTTTCAAGAGGAGTTTGACTCCACTGCGATGTGGTGGACTGATGACTAGAACAAACAGCGTGTGAGTGATTGTGTGTGTGTGTGAGAGAGTGAGGCTGATTCATGTAGTCAGTGTTTACTGCAAATGAGTGAAGACACCACCATCTACTGTCCCTGTGTAGATTGTCACCACTACCAGTTCAATAATTTCTTTACAAATCTATAGAAAACAGTGTCTGAAACAAGTGAATTTTGTTTGCAAATAAATTTTATTTAATCCATCCATTTACTGCATGATTCCTGTTTTCATTCATTTGCAACTCTGAAGAGTGTTTTGCCAATTTTTAGCCACAGAAACATCCTCTGCTGCGTTTTTTCTGCTTTTATTCCAATGAAATCAGCCGTACATCCTTGAAGGAAATGGACAAAGCTCACATTATTACAATCGTCACGGCAGCGTATTATTTTAGCGCTGTGAAAGAAGCAGTTACTCAATTGCTCTATGATAAATGTTCAATAAGAAGCAGCTTATTCCAGTGATGGAAGAACTCACAAGCGTTCATTAACATTCAGTCCATCTGCTTAGCTCTTTTCTGAACAACACAGAATGGAAAATGAGGGACATAATTCTGCTTTTGAAAATCATCTTTGTGAATAATTTAGCATGATGCCATTTGAAAAAGAAAATAATATTCAGCAGACACATCCTATTTAATCTGGATGGCCCCTGGCCGTGTGAAGAGTCATTGCTATGTGAGTCTCATCCACACAGAATGTGAAAAATACACACTGACAATAAGACTGCATGGATTTGTGGGAAATATGACGTAAGGGTTAAAAGGGTCATTTTGTACGCATTAACCAAGGGCAGCGTGTTGTTCTTAAAAGTGGATTTTTTAGACAACAATGTAGTGACGTGTGCTTCCTGGTTGTGAAATTAGCTTGTTCCAGTAAAGAGTGACTGCAGAGTCGCCACTATGAACAGACCTTCCATTGTTATTGATCAACATGAGCCTATAGATTCTCTTTATCTAAGGGATATCAGCCAGGGAAACATTACTTCCAGATTATATAATCATAAAATTGCCAGATTGTCCATACTGCAGATGAGGGGATAGCAAAGACATTTTGATTAAACATTAAAGCTGTTATATTATATTTTCATATTAACTATTGATCAATGGACTAGCCTATGTGCAGTTGTAGTTTCTAGTGATGAGCCAATTATTTTTCTCCGGAGTTGGTAGAGACCAAAATTTGACTTAAAAGAGAGTGAATATTGGACTTAATTCAGCAAGGGACCAGAATCAACTTCAAATGAATGCTAATGTTGCCCTGTGTCTGCTGGATATCTAAATTAGCAATTATTTGCTAACACGTTCACCGTATAAACTTTAAAGGGAACTATCAGCTCGTTTCCATTGCCCCCAAATGGCCAAAACTGCAGTTACTGCAGGCTTAACTACTTGTGATAGCAGCTAGAGAAGAAATATCAAATGTTTTTCTTCATTCTGTTTAGTACTTCGCAAGAAGCACCAAATGTGGCAGAATGCTAAAAAAAAAAAAAGAGTTGCTGGTGTGGTTCAAAGCATTAGCCAGCTGTCATGTACAGTGCAGTGTATTAAATATAAGTTGAACTGTTGGATGCTTCAGCGACTCCGGGGCAACAACATCCAGCTCACAGGGGTGCTGCCAACATGTGGGCACTGGCACTACATCAATAAAGCCACAGTCACATCACATAGCCATTCAAGCCACATGCGCAGCGGCCAGCAGAGGCCTCAGTTTCCTGAATGCAGCCAAGTTTCCCAAAGCCAGGGGGATGCATTGGCTCGGGCCTCACTCAGAGCCATGGCTTGGCTCTCCAAGCAGTCCCTGGTAGACTGATGGTTAATAAAACATGTAGGAATGATCGACCATTCATAACCATTCTCCAGCACAGAAATATTATATCCAACCAATAAATTACACAATGAGCGTGGTGAGTGGATGAGACATAGGAGGTGCGTTTTTTTTTGTGCCACAGAGTGTCCATTCAACTATTACAGGAGCCATGATTCTATCAGTGCTGCTGAAAGGTAAATATTACACCCCACATCTCGCTCCATTTATGTCCAACAAATTCTGGACAATCACCATTCTAGCACCGTTGCAACATGGCAGGTCTGACAGATGGAGAACCAAAAAATTCAGCGTTTATGGACCCGACAAGGCTATTTTGTTTTGGAAGATTCAAATTACAAAATGATTTTGTATTTAAATTGGAAAAAGACAATGGGACATGTTGAGTGTTTGACATTTCTATGATGTGAAACAATGAGGAAAAAAAGGGCTCTTGAATTAAGTATGGAGGGCTCTTAAGAATATTGATGACTCAATGATGTTTACCACTAAGAGCACTACAGCGTCATACTTCTGTAAATAATTTAAAGTTGAAACAATTTGCATGTGCTTTATCGGTTATTTTCAAGATTAACTTATATAATTCTGGATTTTCTGGATCTAAAAAAAGCATACAAAATATGTTTTCCACTATTCACCACAGCTGACACTAAATAAGGTCCTCTTGTCAGAAAAAAAAAAAAAAAAAAAGTTATTTGGCTGTTTTTGTTTGTGTCATGGACATACAAGTGACCAGCCACATGGACTTAAATGGACCAAAATACCTTTGTAGTGGAGAAACATTTGTCAGACATATACTTACATATAACATTATATTGCCAAGAAAGTTTGTCTCCTGCCCCAAGCCACAAAAAGGTTCCCTTCCCTAAAGAATATTATTATAATATTATTATAATCATCCTACCCGAAGAACTCATCAGAAATGAAGGATATTTCATTAAAAAGTCCTGCCCCTAAATCATCAATTAACAAGCAATAAATGGGAAATGGACTTGGTCTTTAATCTCACCTAAATCACACAAAAATCATTATTATTTCTATAGCTAATGATGGTTGAGTACCTGAATGTACATTAAATGAAGTAAAAATGCCATAATATCACAGTCTATTGTGCATTGCTTAGACTCCCATGCCTTCTTTTAAGTGTCTGGTGGAAATGCAGATTTCTAAAGAAACATCTTGCAGCCATTCATTTTGTAAACACTGCTCACACAATTTGCTTTGTAGGAGGAGGGGCAAACTTCTGTGGTTGTGAACTGGCCTATAAAAGAATACTTAAACACAACTTTGGCACAGGTTTGCCTGCTCTTTTCGGACAGTGTTTTCCCCACTACCACCAGCAATAATTTTGTCAACCGTCTCAATTTCAGTCATAGAAATAGAAAAAAAACATGTATGAAATGATGTTACGGCTGTCACTTAAGAGATCAGGAGATGCTAGTTCATGATGATCCAATGATAAATACCATCAGAATCCTGCAGTCCTTTAAATTCATTTCAATGTAGTTTGAAAAACACATTAGTCTATATGGTAGTTCTATTTTCGATTGCTTCTGGTACAGCCTATGTGTACATCTACTGAGCTGTAAAAATGTCAGATACAAGAGTGTATGTCTACTGTGATCTTCTCGAACATTGTGGCCTAATGACGTCCATGGAATTAGTCTACTGTACTTCTCGATATCTGTTTATGTCAACAGATAGATACATGCCTTTTAAAAACACATCCAATCACTTGTTGACAGCTTGAACCACCCATGCACCACATGCCGTCGTGTCTTCAACGAGGGGTTTTAAAAGACCTTGTCCATCCTCCGTAACCTCTGACGGGTGGAATCTCTAACTAATCACAGTCTGAAATGTCAAGCTGCACTGAGGTCCAGCGTGTCACCATCTCTGTATGTAGCCCCAATTCCTTATCTGTGTAATGAACAGGCTAAGTCAGAGTGACAAACCTGCAGCCCTTGTTCATCTGCCTCAGTGGACTGATCGTCTTCGATCTTGGGAATAATACACATATTCCTCACTGATCGCAGCCACATGTCTCGCCACTTTCCATCCTCAGTACTTTTTGTCTGGGTAGAGTGGACACAATATGATATATATAGAAAAGAAAAACCAAACTGAAAAACTATCTATTATATGCAAACTAGCCTAAAATTTACACTTGTAGGCCATGATGAGAACACTTTCCTTCCAAACAGCTTTGACTGTTTGGTAAACAGTGTAGAATGGTAAATTTGATAAAAGCAAACACCACAGGCGCAGGAGGAATTTAAAATCCTTTCCTGAGAATGTAATGTTTTCTTCACACAGCGACACATGCCGCTTACCAAACAACCCCCGAGGAGAACAACATTTCCATTAAGTATTGGACAAGTGTTATCTTTTCTTGAGGCACAAAGCGAACCTCTGTGAAAATACAGGATCAAGAAGAGGGAAGCAGGCTTCAACGTAACCGTCATCAATCAAAGCGGAGCCGATCAGTGGACGGGCAAAGAGGCGAGGATGAGATTGTCCCGCGGTTTACAGATCAGTTTAGGGTATAAGTGGGTGATATAATTAGGCGACACCTGCAGCGATTTGCTCAGGCATGCAAAGCACATTAGTGTTTGGGTTGTGTTTTCCGAGGCACATTTAAATGAGGCTGTCATATTTACCGAAGCGACACCTGTGAAGGGGAAGGCAATTATAAGCTGTGAACCGGGGCAACCCTCAGTGAAGTGGCATGTGCAATCAACCGTGGAGTGCCACGGGGTGACTCTGAAACTGAGGACTTACTTTGTGGACTCTGGATAACACTGGTTCACTCTGCACGGAGTGTGTGCATACAAGTATTGGCAATTTGCAAATTTCAAGCCTTAAACCTCTATATAAACTCCACCCAAATGATCGAAGGTATCGACAAATAATATAGAAACCGTCAGTCAGTCCATTGAATTTGTAGAATGTGTATTTGTAGCTCCTGTGGTCATCGTTCAAGGTTGGATGGGTAGCAAACCCATGAGCTTGCCCACTCTGGGCTGATCATTGTCACCTGTTTGTACGTTAAGAATGTGTCTTGTAAAAGGCAATGGGCCAATTTACGATGCATCATCAAAATTCAATAACTGTTATGATTAATTTTGTAAGTCAATTGTCTAGTATCAATATTATCTGATATTTAAAAGATATGTATTTCTACATGAGACTCAGAGAGAATTAGTTGAGAAAAGAACTCATAATTAATGATGAAAATGATTGTTGCAGCCATGGCATTGTGGCAAAGAAGGCTAGTTGAAAATGTGGCGACGCATACCCTAACATGCAGCATGCAGTTGCACAACTTTCATCTAGATTTTGCACCCTCTACAAAATCCTGGGCCTGCCCATGTCTAAACTTATATTGGGCCTCTATACTCAGTGTTCTTAAGGACATCACAGGAATAACCACCCCACAGAACCGAGAGTAACCCTACTGGGCGACGCATCTAGGATAAAAGTAATTAAAAATAAACTCAAATTTATTGTCACACTTATCAGTCTGAACGCTGACTGACCTTGTATCTATTTCCTAATTATTTTGTACACTGTCATGTTATAAAACTAATAAAGATAATGTTGAACAAAATTGCAACTCTGATCCACAGAAATATGCTAAATAAGCAGAAAGGAGACAGAATTGCAAATGTGCCAAATTTGTGTGGGAAAAAAGATTGAATACTTTATTTTAGTGTAACCCAGGGTTACCTAGGATTAAAATTTGCTCCAAATGCTTTGTGTTGTACTGTATCTCGTGTAAAGCCCAGCATAGTGAATGCCATTCATTTTCACAACACATGCCAGCCTTCTCTCTACAGCAGGACCCCTAGATTTTTATCAGCATCCCAATTCATTCCAGACAATTCCTTTTAGTGTAAAAAGGGAAAAGTCAATGGTACTGTCTGCAAACGGACAGTACCACAAAGCTCAGGGCAGTGCCTGGAGCTGATAACATCGACCTGCCGTGCCTTAGCCATATTAGCTCTGGCACGGCTACCTGACAGCTCAACGCGGACAACATGTAGAGGCAAAGATCAGACAGCCTGTCATCTGTTGTACGGCGCGCCATCCTTCAGCTGCAAAGTGCCAGTCAAATTGAACTTCGAGTGCAAAGGTGAAGGGGGATATGCATTAGCAGGAACCGTAAAAAGAGAGAAGACAAGGGCGACATAAAATTGCAGACAGAGTACAGGACAACTGGAGCCACTGTCCAGAGGATGAAATATGACAAGCATAGTTCATCAGGAACACACGGACGCTGAGGGGAAATCAATACAGGTGGTTATTTCTTGAAGGAACCATGAATTTGGGTACACAACTGTTGAGCTTGAGCGCTTTTGCTTGGTCAACATGAGAACCGTGGAAAAGTAGAGAGAGAGTAAATGGGTTCATTTATGAAAAGATTAATATTAAGTAAAGTGTACAGTCAGGGATTAAGTCAAGGTACTGTTCATATATCTTTGCAAAAGACCTTGATTTGACTGATTAAACCAAAGACCAATCATGAGTGAATATTGGATATGAGGACTCCACTGGGATGGCCATGTTGGTCTGCCCTGTAATATCAAATGTACACTGCTATGGGGCAAACATCATCTTCCACTTTATTGTATCCTGATTCACGATTAGGAAAGAAATAAAAAATGTTTTACTTGCACCCTTCAAGTCAGGATAAACAGTGAACTCATCAAGAACATAATGGGGAAAAAAAAGAAATCTACATTTTGCTTAATATTCCAAGAAAGCAGTATTCCTGAGGCAACCCTTGGTGTAGGTGTTAATAATCTCCCACTACTAAATATTCCGGTATTCAAATATGCCTCACTCCTAGTTAATTGTGTGGAGACATCCCTTGCCAAAACATTGTTAAATGAGAGAAAATTATTTATTGGAGTTATTTTGTTCATAGATGACCCTATAGAGAAACACATTTAAAAAAAGCTAAAGAAAATTACACACCATGAGTGACAGTGTAAATTTAATTGTGTTGAGCCCTGTGGCAGAGGTACCTGAAGTTACTGTCAAGCTGTTTCCTGAAAATGTCTTTTAGAGAGATGCAATATTACATGTAAGGCATGTCATAAAATACAAGTAGGTACACAGTGACAATGCCATAGTATGGGTTAGTAACACAACTAACCTTTTCTAATTATTATTCATCATGAAAATACAGAATCTAATGTCTGGAACTCTCTAGTTTAGTAACAGTGGAGAAAGTTGCACCAAACCTCGCAACAATAAATAGAACCATATTTGTGTGTGGCACACACGTGTTATAGTGGGAGGTGGCAAAATAATGGGTGAGAACTTTGCACAAATACGGAAGCTGAAGCAAACTGAGTCTGTGAAGCAAAAGTCAAAACAAGTTCCCAAGACCCAAGACTAACTACAATCAGAAACTCAGAGTATTAGAGGAAACACGTGATATTTAATGCTTCACACAGATTAAAACTGTCAAACATTTCCTTTATTAGGAAGGTTGGTTAATAGCAAAACTGAGTTTTATTTCAGTCTTACTTCCTATAAGAATCATCGACTTGCTCAGCAATGACTTGATTTTAAAGGGATATTATGTAGTTTTCAGGGGCCACTAGTGGTGCGGTTCTAAGATTGCAACCAGGCGTGTGCTTGTACGCACGCCGGCTTGAAGTCATGAGCGAGCATAATCCGAAACACAACCGCTTACATACAGAAATCCTGCAATAAACGCAGGAACACCAGCATGCAGGCTGTGGCTTTTCACTCAGACATGTTCAGGCTCTGTTACTTCAACGTTCCCGTCTCAGAGGCAGATCAACACCGGCTCCGCACCTTTCATTCAGCGCAGCGAGCCGCATATCGGCTCAATACTCCCGAAAGAAGGCAGAGTGACAGCGGCTATAGACAGACAGGGAGAACAGACAGAGCTGGAAACTCAGGTAAACTCCCACTGCAATGTTACAGTAATAGTTTTATCAGCTGTAGGTTGAACTAATCCATTCTCGTTACATGATAACGGTGCATTTACTGCATTTAGCCAAGGTGCTACAGCGTTAGCTCACCTGCTGCTTTCAGTAACTATCTTTACTATCTGTGAATCTGTCACCGCAGGCTCAGCAATGTCAGCACAGCTACATGTACTGGATGATAATGAAACGGTTAGTGAGCTGGACTGAATATTATAATACGATTGTGTCAGACTTTTATAACAGTTAGACCGCAGTCAGTAACTTTACTGTAACTAGTGTTAGTGGATGGCTCTTCTCTGGGTTGTTGTGACCGTTTTGTTGCAGTGTTTTATGTTATGTGGGTCACGTTAGTTAACTACAGCAACTGAGGTGGAGAAGCTGTTTACCTGAGTATCGGTAAAACCACAATAAACATAAACTGAATGTTATGAAGAAAACAGCGGCAGGTCCGAGCCACTGTAGGGTTAGCTGGTTGCATCACTATAGGCTACCTTTAGTAAACAGATCGTTCCACATTTTCTTTTTTACCATTACATCCTTTCCTGCAGGCTAAATCAACAGTGGCACACACAGGATAGTAACATGGGTCGTGTTAGTCGGTAAAGTAATGTGGAAAGCTAACATTATATAACTTTGCACCGGATAACATTAGCACTTTGGTGTGTGTACGTGTAATTATAATGTTTATGAGATGCAGACACCATTTTTACATGATTCTTCATATTGTGGTTTACATTGTATAAAGTATAAAAACACTATTTCCATCTAAGTTTTATGATCGATTTTAGAGGGCGGACAGGGTAGCAGATTTAAAGTCTTGCTTTCTGCATAAAACTCTTCTCTCTCCTGACAAACTGCAGTTCTTGCTGTTTGGACCAAATAAAAGGGTTGTAAAACAAATACGTAACTTGCAAATCCTCACTGCAATTACAAGAGTTCATACTGCAAGAAATGGGACGTTTGGAGAGCCATTTCTAAGCCAGCAGAGGAGGCATCAGTTAATGCGAACAAGCTAAAATAAATGCTCAGTGAATCAGGCTTATTAGTAACTCTGCTAATGTTAAACGTGTAAACAGGTCATGGTTGTTCAAATACTGAAACAGACGGTCCAAACCTGCTTGTTGCTGAAGCGTTTGAAGTGTTCATTTCACAGACACTCATGACATTATTTATACTTAATATAAAGTGTGTTAGCTTATTCATTAGCTTATGTATTCTCAAAGTGTTTTTCTATCACGGCAGAAAACAATCTGGCCTTTTACAAGTCTGGAACAAATTACCGCAGCGTGAACGTGGATCAGGCACTACTAGCTCCATTATCTTTTGCCATGACTGATGACGGCGTAAAGCTAATGCATGTGGAAACACCGCTAACAGTGTTTAATTCAGTGGAAAGCTATGAGGTACAACATTATGCCTGTAATACTTGGCTGAGACACCAGGCTATAAAAACAGTTTTTTATGCTCCTTCACTGAATAATATCAAACTAATTTGTTTAGCATGTAAAAATAAGGCAATAAAGAGCACATTAGCAATGCTAACATAAAAGGGAATTATAGTTCAAATATTAAAAAAGAAAACAAATTTCTCACTGAATGCACACACAGAACAACAAGTTTATTTAACCTGCTCTACTCGAGCACTGGCTTCTCTGTTATCTTCCCATTTCTGCTACTGTATTCTAGACACTGATGACTGCTAAAATGTGAAATGTAATTGTCGCATCATTCCTGTAATGTTGGAAATCTTGTGTTTTAATATCACTTGTGCCTCCGTTAGTATAGCCCCCCCCCAGTAGTAGCAGTAAGTTTGCTACATTACACAAGCCCTCTTGGCTTTTTTAGTTCAATAAATAAACTAAATAAACTCACAAAATGCCATGAAAGGAGTTTAAATTCTTACACATTGTACCTTTAAGATGCCTGGTCAGATGATGTCAAAACTCAGGCCTTACAATCATCCTTCTACAAGTTGATGTCACTACATTTTGTGATTTGTTGGTTACTTTTACATGTTTTGACATTTATTTAAGTGGTCAGCTGTTGTATGATGTTCTGTCAAGCAGTGCATTTTTACTGTGTACAATATTATGTCTGATTTCCATGTGCTTTGTTACACTGTAAATAAAAAGAGCAATATTAACTTAGCTTATAAGATAATATTCTTAATAACCAAAACTAAACTGATGATCTACACAGAACTACAGAGTATTCGTTTTCTTTTAGTAGCTGTCAAAAACAGTGCGAAAAACCCCAGGCCGTGTTATTATATTGGCTCTCCACTTCCACGCTGGACCAGCAGCTGGTGTGACTGGCTGAGGCTGACAGTAAGCTTTGGTTCCCTCTGCTGGCACATCTGCTAACTCTCACATGTACTTCAATCAAAGAGAATGTTTACGAAATTCAAGGTTCAATCTTGTTAAATAGGCGGCTACTTGAGAATCCAAACATTAGTTGTTTTTTTTTTCTTCATCCCCCCAACTTAAAAATGAGCGCTTTAGCTCAAAGAACAGTGCTTTTAATATATTTATGAGCTTATATTTTGTCAGTGCTGATCTTTTGTTTGTTGGTTCTTTGGTTATGACAGAAGAAGGGCCTCCAGCTTGGTGTTTTATTATTTTCTTTGGCACACAAAACTACTGTAATATGTTGTTTCATTATCCATAAAAGTAACAGTACGTGATTTCTTTCAACTACCACTCTGTATGTGTCTCTTATTACAATACGTCACGTGTTGTAAAGCACCCGTATGCATTAACACATAGTCTTAGCGTCTTTTACTCCATTGTTCATTCACATGAGTAAATATTAGGTTCCTCTATGCATGTAAATCACATGCTTTTTGTGAGAAACAGGAATGTGGAAGAGTTTTGTTCAAATCATCACATATGTCTCCCTGAGCAGTTTGAACTGGATCCATTTATGCTCTTGTTTACTTTGAATTCTCTACTTAATAACAGAAACCCATTTGGTGCCTTGAATCACAGGTTCATATCACACCAATGTACCACACGCTGCTTCAGAAAAAAAGAAACTTAGTGAATCTAAGGCACAAAGAATATACAGCGCGATCAATAAAGGCAGCCCAGTCGCTTCAGTAAGGATTCATAGGAAGTAGAACAATGGGTTGATAATGTGTCACAGTCATGTCTTAAGATATACATTAGCTCTAAAAACACATCATACAGTATAGCATCCAGGTGACTCGACTCGATGGAGTGACAGGTGAGCCTGGTGGCTAATTTAATTCTGCAGGTCGTTCCAGGGTCTCGGGGCCTTAACGACAAAAGCTCTCTACCCTTTTGACTCAGGGAAAAAACAGCAGGTTTTTGTTTTAGGAAAACTTCCTATAAAACTTGGTAAAAAGATTGCAATGTGTGTATGAGTAATTTTTGAACATTTACAGCCAATACTGTTCATTTTAGTTTCTATAATTGTGACATGAACTTTTCATACCGTTTCATCTCTAATGCCATGTGGTGTGAAACCTAAAGGTCAAATGGTGATGATGCAATAATTGGCTCTTAAAGGGCATGTATGTGTGGAAATTTTTTTTTTTTTTTAAATTGAAATAATTCCCCTCTCCCTGCAATTTGCAGTCAAAGAGTTGGAAGTATAAGTGACAATCTGCAAGTCACACCGTCAGCAGGGGAAGCCACAGAGTAATGAGCAGCTGTACACATTTCTGTTGTATTTTTGTGCTTGTTGGATTGTTTTTTCTAAATATCTGTTTTCATTAAGATACAAAAAAAAATGCATCTTAAGTTCAAAACTCAAATCTTTTCTTTTAGTGGGACCCCTGAACAGGCAACATTAAAAGTAAAATAACCCCACTTAAAATCTAAAAAGCTGTTACGGCTCTTTTTGCATGCTTACAGTTTGAGAGTGGGTACGCAACATTTGACTATACGCAGAAAGATTTCCATACAGACGGAAATATTAACCCTGCAAAATTTCACCATTTGGACGCTGCATCACTTTTCTGATAACTTTTCAAATTGATTAGCCCTTTCCTCTTCTTTAATAGTTTTGCTTACATGACATACGTATTTATCAAATAGGCTGCGTGTTCAATTAAAATGGTGATTATAATGGACATTCTGCCATAGAGCTGATTTAAAGGTTAGTATGCAAATTCCCTAACTTCCAGAAATCAATCATCATGTTTGTAGTGTAAGGGTAATTAAGAATTTAATCAAGATTTTCATTTCTTTTTCATTCACGTCATTTGATTGAATTTTTGGCATTGTAAATCATTTGCCACCTTTTTTCAAAGCTGAAATCTGCTATCTTTTTAATCCCAAATTTTTATGTAGTGTTATGGGAAAAAGCCTTTAAATGTGTGGAATTGTTCACATGGGTAGTATTTCCTTCTGTACTTTTTAACTAGAGGAAGGGGGGGGGCACATAATCAAAAAAGACAACCACCATCACAAACTTCTATGAGGCTTCGGTGACATTTTCACAATCCCACGTGTGAATGTTATTGTTGCTGTCTGCATGTTTTAAGTAGGCATTCCCATTTAAAAACATTACTGGGATTTTACACCAAAAAATGACATCACTACATTAAAAACCAATGAGTAGACACAGCATGAAATGCATTGAGTAAAAATTAAAATTACAATAATAAGCAAATATGTCAATTTTGAATCAACAAACAAGCAACTTTAACACCGTTTATCATCATCTTGCGTGTTGGAAGCGGTTTGTTCGACTCTCATTCGTGAAAGCCCAGCCGTAAGGCAAACAGCATGGCAGTTTGTACAGTAAGTAAAGAATATAAATAACAGGTTGTCTTGAGCACCAGAGAGACTCAACTCCTTAATATTAGATTCACACTTTAGAGGGAAAGAATCAGTGGGGCACCTTGACAAATCTCCAGTGGGCACATGTTCAACCATTATTTTCTGCCAAGCTACGTGGAAAACATGGAAAAGAAAGTGAAAACCAAAACAAAGTTTAACACAGTTTCACAGTTTTCACAGTAACTGCAATCAATATGCAGCATTTATGTGAGCACAAATCATTGCACTACTACTGACATAACTGCGGCAACTTTTCATCATTAAAATGAGACAAACTTCTTCTTCCCTCCTTCTTTACATTCACCTCATTGGCACACAACCTTATCTCCTTTTGATTTCATCCTTTTCATTCCAAGGTAACAAAAGCAAAGCAAATGCCATCATGGCATTGGCCAGCTCTTGCTCGTTAAGATCCTGGTTCTCAAGGTTCCAACTGCTGCAGCATTACATTCAGCCCACAACTGTCTCACTTTCATTTGGATAAACAAGTTAGCCAACCCACAGACGATGCAAGCGTTCACATCCAATCACATTTCATTCAAATTTAATAAACTAACCATCAAAGATGAAGCAGTGTCAAGATGCTACAAAGGCTGCTGGGTGTAAAAGTGAAAGCTTGAAATGATATTGCGATACAGTGAAAAGTCAAAAACAAAACAATTATAAGCATAATGTCAGATTATAACATTTAGCCTGCATGAGTCATCACGACTGCTGAGCCAATTATCAACAAAGTCAGGTGATTTGTGCAACATATTAAATTGAAATAGCTTGAGGGACACAAGCAGAGGCTGCCAAAGACTTTGGTTTGAGTGACAGACAGACAGTTGACCTTACAATCTTTTCAGGATATCTGTGAAAGGATCAGACTTGTAGTTTTTATAGCTGAAGGTGTCCACTATTCATATATTTGAACAAAGATGAGATGCTACAGATGGGAGCACCTCAGGCACTTTGTCTTAACAGACGTTAAACAAAAATAAACAGCTGATAACTTCCACTGCAGATGCTTCAGACAAACTCACAGTCAGTATACAGTCCCAACAAACTACACTCTATGGTTTAAACTAACAAAAGAAGAAGAAAAACACCTCATCCCTTCCAAACATTAAAAGGAGTTTGCAGTTTCCTTACCGTCATAGCCGTCTGCTAACAAACCAAACTGCTCCAGCACCTTAACAAAGAGGACCACTACCACCAGCACCGCAATCATTTCCAGTCCCTCCAAGTTCATAGTCAACATGTCGGACGGGTCACAGCCTGCCCATGGTCGTGCAGCACAGTCTGCAGGCCATTTAACTCCACTTAAGAGCCCTATATTCCTGGGTCTGAGGAGAGACCGGCACAAGTCAGAGAGGGACGGAGGGAGGGGGAGAAAGAAGTGTGTGGAAGAGAAAGGAAGGGGGGGGGGGGGGGGGGGAGAGGCAAGGATAAGGACGAGTGGGCGTGAGGAGAGAAAGAGGCAACGAGGAGAGGACCTGATCATTGTGACAAAGACAGAGTGAGAGAAATGTTGGACAGAATGCTTAAAAAGGAGAACGGGAGATGGTGCTGATCCACCAGTTGCTGTGGCGTACCGAATTATATCAACTATTAAATGCCATGACATTTGGTGCATGTTCCCCTCAGGAACCTTTTGTCTAGCACCATCATCAGATCAAATTTTTAATTTTGTCCAACTTTGACTTGTGACCTGTGAAACCGATGGCATTCCTATCAGCTCTACTTGTTTAGTGCTAATTATCAAATGTTAGCATGCTACCAGGCTTAACTAAGATGTTTAATATATGGTATATATGTAAGCATTATACCTGCTAAGCATCAGCATGTCAGCATGCTGATGCTTAGCTCACAGCCTCGCAGAGCGGCTAGCATAGCTGTAGACTCATAGTCTTGGTAAATAGACCTAACTTTTACACATCTATTTATTGAAATTATGTTAGTTACTTAATCATTTTGTGTATAGTTGCTGCTTTTTGTCCACTGTTTGCACATATATTTTCTGAATTAAATTTTGGTCTTTCTGTATGGCTTTGTTTCCTCTTTCCTCGCCTGACAATAATAAACCGTAACCTTAAGCTTTACTCTTGATTAGGGCAAAAAGGTCACTTGTCCTTGGAGGAAAATCATAGAGAGGCGTCCAAAATACCTGTGTTAATTAGAGGTCACCACATGTAGTGGCAAATTATAGATGGTCTTAGCCATGATGGATTCCATGTTTCAGAAAAAAAGGCCATTTAATTACACACAACAAACAATATAGGCCTATACGCAATTCAACACACATTATACAGATAAAAATATGTCTGCAGATGTGAATAATTAGCACACCTACAGTAGCATCTCCCCCTTGTCAGTTTTCTATAATAACAGCAGAAAAATCTATACTTTAAGAGATCACAATTAAGAGTGGTAAAGGATTGACCGACAACCTGTGAAGACATAATAATCCCCATATTATCTGTTGTCCCAAGAGAACAGAAGACAGTTTGAATAAGACTGTAAAGACACCTTACAGTACACCAAGGTGTATAGCAGCAAATAATAGCACAATTGCTGTAGTAATTGATGGATATAACACTTTGCAATTTGCCCAAGGCAATGATGTTAAAACATTTCCAATATTTCCCACCTTTTCAATATTTACTCAGTTAAGGAACTAATAAAGGGCATAACTGAGCTGAGACTCAACAAAGAAGTTGTGGGCGAAATGGTGTAAAATGTCAGGCCAAGAAATAACCCGCTTGTTAGACCTCATCATCACCCAGACTTAAAATAAAGCAGAAGGAGGACAAGGGAGAGGTCAGACAGAGAAAGACAACACGGCAGAGAAGAGAGGGACTCGACGGTAGCGAGTAGAAATGTCCCTGCGGTCAGCAGCAGGTGTCTGCTGGAGACAAAGAAAAATAATCCATCTGGTCTCTCCTGATTCTCTCAGTAGACAACACTATTTGTTTTGTATTTTTTAATTTCCAGTATTAAACATGATAGGTTAAAGTAACATGTCACCTTTTAAATGATCAAACAGTCTTCAGTCTACCTTTCAGATCAGAACATTTATTCCATTTTCTTCACTGCATCACATCCTATAGATACAAATTTCCACATTTTACAATGTCACTAAGTGTCTCTAAAATGGATGCATATAAACTTATGACAAAAGCAGATGAAAGGATCTTGTGGCTTCTATCAAATTTTCAAAATGAGCCCACACAAACCTTTTATTCAGAGCAATATCAACCACAGCCCAGTACACAAACACAGGAAGATCACACTTCCAAGACACTATTTGCATGCTTACCAAGAACCAAATCAAAAAGCTGTCCCACAGATAAGGTCTCTTGCAAACCCTCTCAGGGCTTGAAATGATTCCACATTCATCTTCACAGCCCATTAGTTCAAAGGAAATGGTTAGGACAGAGATTTACCATGGAAACAACCTCTGCTGATGCTCTGTTGGGCAGCTCATTTAGCCCACTATCTGGTTACTTTTCTTTATTTGTGGGTGCTAAGCAAGGGCCAAATATAGCTCCAGCGTGTGTGTGTGTGTTGTCTTTGGACATGACCGGACATCAGCTGCGTAGGAAGAGCCTTGAGAACAGGGGTTGCAAAGGTGAAAAGAAGGTGTGATAGATGTCTAGCAGACACAAGATGCAGCTAGACAGAGGTGAAAAGAACCTCGAGGGGTGTTTTAACTTGATATTATGTGGGATTTTACTTTCACACTAATATCAGAACATGGCCTAACCTCAAAGAAACTTTCCAACATCTGCTCTCCAGTCACCTCACAACTTCACATAGGGCGTAATCATATCTCTTGGCTAATGTTAATGAAAATAATCAAGGTTCGTGCATGTCATCAGCACACAGTTTGCTGTATCAATCAGGGTGTTACTGGTGATGAAGTTAATTGCCAGTGCGAAGCGGTGTGTTGGTTAAAGCTGGGAGCACGAACTTAACTGTAGGTGGCAGAGAACGCCTGAAGCACCTGCAAACTGGGTTATACAAGTATCATATGAGCGTGTCTCAGTCCAAAAATAACGTAAGATCTGTTCTAGACCGTACTCTGTAATATTTTTTACATTAATTATGCTGCTGAGTATTATACACTGAACAAAATTATAAACGCACCACTTTTGTTTAATAGGTATTGCCTCTGTCGCCAAAGCCTGATATCTTTTATTCCTCTGTGCCATAGAGCGCCACTGATGTCCAAAAACTATTGAAATGATTCACATTGTTGCACTAGGTGACATGTTCCTTTAATTACTATGAACATGGGCACTGTAGCTTTTGTTTTGGTCTCATACCCACATACCTGAATAATCACAAGAGAACCAATTTGTATTAATGCGCAGCTGAAATTGTCCCGAACAAATGCACTATTTCCACTTGTTTGAGTAACATTTTATAAAAACTAGAGTGCCCTGCTGTTTTAGGGAATTATTCCATTCTTTGAAAATTAAAGTATAACGTGTGACCCATTTATAAAGATCACCATCTTTGGTACGAACGAATTGGTGCTGAGAACCCTGGACAGATTGGGTAAGTAGGAATATTGAGAGATTAAGAGGATTGCCAGCCTAACCTATAATTTATTTTAATATAGTTAACTTATTGATGCACAGAAAGGGATTAATTATTTTCTTTATTCAGTCTGATTTTCAGCTAGAGACTTGCTTGTCTATGGAGACTAAATCATTTGACCGTCTCCTGTATCTATGGTATCTGCATGAAGCATACAATCAACTAGAAATGTCATTGTGTACAATTTCTCGACAACTACTCACAATAAGGGATGAGCCATTTGCCATAGCCCTCCTTCCCCTTCCTATTTAAATCAAAGTGATTACAACTATGATTGGTGGACCTTGGTTAAATAACCCTCTTAACGTAAATGAACAGAAGGAAGAATCTGTTCCTTATGTTTACTTAATTAAGTTACAATGGAATTCCCATCTGCAGACAAAGAGCAGCGCTGCAACATGGTGTTAAAACAAACTAATGTCTTCCATTTGTTTAGCGAAATTACAAAATAAGGCCCCCGGTGGCCTGTAACCTTCAAATGATATGGTAAATTGCAAATTAATGCGATTCGGGTATTGTTAAATTACTGGATCGCAGTACAATGACTTTGCAGTCACATTTGTTGTGCAAGACATTTTCTTGCAAAGGGAACATAGCCTAATACAAAGCAAGTAAGGTCTTTATTTTAATAGGAAACAATGTTAAAGGTCCTAAATCAAGATCAAACTTGTTTAATACATTCTTGCTGAAAAATCGTAAGGACTCTCCAAAGATAAATGTATTGTATCGCGTGACATTCTGATTTTTGATAAATCACAACTTGAAAGGACCCACATTTATTATCCTGCTTCCTTCAGGAAATGATCCTAATTCATTAGATTGACATGTATACACCAAAGTTTCAATGCTGAATTGACATGCATTGCATTTCTCCCCAACATCAAAAACTAGGCACTTTATTTTTTGGTAATTAGTAAAGGCAATTATTAAATTATTAAATATTTGCCCATTAAAAAGGCACCACTGTTTCTTTTACCTCTTCTTACTGCGAGAAGCGTGTTGTTTTCTTTGATTTTGCTGCCATCAAGTGGAAACAGTGAGAATCAACAGCTCAACGCTCTGAATCCAGGAGTAGCTCATCACTCAAAACAGCTAAAGTGCAAAGAGCAGCTTAAATACTGTTAATATGGTTTTCATTATGAGTGCATTAAAATATTGACCACATGTTGTGTTACATCCTACAATTTACTTAAGGGTTTACTAATGACAATTTAAAAAAATTACATTATATTAGATGTCTTATGTCTCATTTCATTTTCCTAGTTCATTAATTAATTTGTTAATTAATTAATTAATAGTGATTTGTTTTTCTACAAGGTTATGAAGGGAAAAAAGGTTATGAAGACATTTCCAGTTTGGATATGAAGATTGGACTGGTCTGATCTGCCCCCACTAACCCCTTTTAATACAACTAAACCAGAGATGGTTTCTGTATATGTTTCTGACAACCTATATAAATCATCTTACATCAAATATCTGAATCAACTGCACCAAAACAAATAGCCGTAGCTTTAATTATTAACATGCTGTGATATAATCAATATGTTGTTTCTTAATACATATCATATAAAATAGCCTCACTTGTTCTGCAAACATTATTAGTGCCATTCCACAAAGTGTATTGTGGATTCAAACTGTCCACATTATGGTGAGGAAGGAGGTGTTAAAGCAAACCAGGACTGTACCCTGGGGTGACCCGGAGTATCTGCGTGAGTATGCACTGCCATGCCTACTGACTGCTCCTGCGAGGCTTCATTGAGCAGGCGGCTGCTCATTAATCCAGTTCTATGTGAGCTCTCTTAATACTGGTCACCGTGCCCTGTGGGGACGGAGTGATTCTTTCTTCTTTAAAAATAAAAATAAAAATAAAATAATAATAATAATAATAATGCACTGAATGCCATGCCACCATAGGAAACCCAAAACAAGCTCGCAGCCAAGAAGCCAACTGATGTGGCTTCGGTTTTCAATTTAAATGCTAATTTAGAGAACTGAAAAACCAATAGAGTATAATGAAACAGGGACTTTGAAAAGGCCTGAGATAACATGTTGCTGATAACAAAAGGAAAGAAATGAAACCCAGAGAGAACTGTGAGCTGTGTAGGTGACCCCCTCCTCATTTCCTAACGTAAAGGTAGCCTTTACATTTACATATCAGAGAAGGAAATCTGAAATCTTATACATGCCATATGGCTTAATAAAATCAATTTCCCAACTTTTGGGAGAAGAAATCCATTTAATATCGAGATAATATCTATAAATTCACCCACATGCCTTTGTATAATGCAAATGGTAAGCCTGGAACATTTTGGAAAGTGGAAGACTAGTCTTTGATTAAGTTCTGCTCTGTAGTCTATAGCAGCTCAGAGAAATTTAAATACGTTCTGAACATTATGTACCCTATATTAATGACCACTGTGCATTTACCAGAGTCCTTAGAGGACTTCTCAATGGCTTATACTGAATAGTGATATAGATCAGGAGACTTGTATCTGAGGTTAGATGAGAACAATGTGCATACTAAACGTTCTCTCAAATCTCTGTCACATCCACCCGGCACTTTGGAACAACATGAGTGGTGAGAAACGCTGCATGTGACAGATGGGTTGGAAAACTCTAATGAGATAGATTCGAAGTGCTTTGGGCATATGGTTCATAAAAGTAAAAGTAATTATTTGCCTTTGACAAAGAGACTTTCTATGAATAAAGTTCACACAGTAAGAGCTGGTAGTCTAGGTCAATTTTTGAGACTAAAGCAGACAGAGATTTGGTCTGAAAGATGCTGTTCCAAAAATGGTGCTAGAGCCTACAGATAAGGTTGACCTAAATTTAAATATATTTAGCTCTCTTTAAATAAGCTCAGAGATTACTTATTTAAAGAGTGTTAAACTGAATGTTTGCGTTTTTAACAGAAACTGAAAATGTCTTGGCTATGAGCGGTCATGGAGATTGGTGGCATGGCTACCCCCAAAAATGACAGCTGCCCTCCCTGTGGTCGGCACAAGTCTCCGCTCGGTTCTGTAAACACCAGAAGGCCTGGAAGGAGTCGGGGCCAGCAACAACAACGTACTGGACATCTCCATCACCCCTTGTGTTAATGTCACGAGGAATTAGCTCAAGAAAACAAACCTCAAATTAGTTTACATCATGTTTTAGTTCAGCTTAGAGGCATTTACATTCACATTTACTCATTTGGCAAACACTTTCATCCAAAGAGACTTACATTTGGGGAACAACATAGAAGCATCAATAAAGCATCAATACAGCAAGAATTTTGAATAGTGATAATACCTAATGGTACTTTTATTCTTTAATTCAGTAACTAGTTCTGACTTTGTTTAACACATTTCAAAGCGGTCTTGTACTCTCTTTCAGGAACTGAAACACGCCATCAACATTAATTTACCAGTTGGTGGCCTGAGTCATAGTTAATGCTTTGCTGTTTCCCTTTGAGCAACTCTACTTCTGAGTGTACCTATCTTACTCCTACACAAACTGTACTCATAACAGCCCCCGACAACACAAACAGGCAAGACATTTCAAATAAAGCACAACAAGGGCAAACAAGTCATTGAGTACCACCATAATGACGCTGGCACGTCTCTTATCCTTGGGACAGTCAAAGCCCGGCCGGCTGAGTCTGAAAAGGAGTTGGAGGGCAAAGTTCTTATGAGTGCTTATACGACCATGGTCTCTTGTCATGCAGATGAGTGCAGCAATGAAAATTAATGGAATGCATTAGAGTGGGTGGTGGAGTAACACTAAGGTCACTCAGAAAGTGCATGTTTTATTATTTCATTTTGTCCTTGTCCAAAGAGCTCCACATCGTGTAAATCCATGTGTTACATGATTTGACAAAATATTTGTTTGTATTTGAAATTTCAAATACAGTAACTGTACTGTTCAGGATTTGCACAATAAACTCATCCAATTCTACCTTCTTTGAGGACGTGTTACAGTTTTAGCTGCAAGTCTACGCATTGACGTGTTACAAATGATAGAGCTGTGTTGGTATCAAATGTTTTTTGATAATTCCTTCAGTTAATTGATGTTTAATATTTTAATTGCAAGAATGCACCCTCCAGACTATTCAGCCAAGACGCAGAGCCACACACTTGGCATTTATACTAAACGATTGGTTCTGGGGACTTGGGATCTCACAGGAGCTCACGTGATCAAACGTGACTTCAGACATGAAGAAACATGGAGGTAGACTGTCGTTAAACTCCAAGATAGTCACCTTACAATGACACAAAACAATGCAGTAATTGTTCATACTTGAGAAACTGAAACCAGCAAATGTTTCCCTTAATTTTTTTTATAACTGACTTAAATCAATAATTGTTGTTTGTGTCAATTAATCCACAGCTAACTAATCCATTAACCAACTAGTCACTTAATTGGCAAACCTGAGTGTTCACTTAACCACTCCCCTTAACAGCGACTCTCCAATCATAGCTTAGCAACCGTAACTGTGTGTCAAGCTCTAGATTTCTTAATATACTGAAGTACACAGGGCTGTTGAAAGAGTGATACTCTCCAACTTAAAGTTGGGAGGATGGGGTCTTTTTTTGCCTTTCCCAAAAGAAAAACCACAAGAGCAAAAGTGTAAGAAAAAGGGTTAAACTGTGTGTTTATCTCCTCTAATATGAGCATTTCATTAGCTAACTAAATTTTATGGGGCTACAGATTACGTAAGCCCTGTTCACAATAGCACATCCACAGCACAGTATTTCTCTGCAGTGTAACCCGGTGAGGTATTTGCATCCTGAGATATCGTGAAGTTCACCAAACACATTGGTTAGCCCTCATCCTAAAAGCCCTTTCTCTTCTAATGTTAAAGGTGAAAGATACTGTTTGAAAACACAAACAATAAAGTGTAAGTCTGACTTTGAAAATGGATCAGCCGGAAGCATGAAAACGTCAGCCAAAGGAGCCAATGTTTCGCTTACTTGCTAGCTCCAGCGGATACAGTTTGCTTGTAATAGCTGTAATTTCAGCCATTGAAATCGAATATAACCAGCTAGAAATAAGAAGTCTGCTTTTGTCTTCCTCTGTCTGGAGTCATTCCTTCAAAATTCCCTGAATATCTATGATAATCACTGTTCTTACCACTGGAAACTTTGTATGCACTGTATGCAAACAGAAAGTTGATAGGCATAATTATAGTAACTGAAGAGGGCGCAGTTTTTTTGAGGACAAACCACCATTCTTAGGCATCCATCATCTCTCAAATATCTTAGCCGACTATTTTAAAACCTTGCTTCATCTGTTTGAAACTACCTGGAAACAATACATGTTAGATCTCCAGTTAAGCATCGCAATATGGTAAAGCACATGCGATTTATCTACTGTTACACTGTGTGTTTGTGTATCTGGATCCCACGTTCTCCTTTCTAGGTCCCTGTGAAATGAGCTTACAGTGCACATAACCACCCCGTCTGTGATCTATTACCTGAGAGAGTTACAGAGTCCCTCATTTATTTGGCTTTCAAGCTCTCTTGTAATACCCCAGTGAAATATGACTTACTGTACTTTAAGTGTCATTCATTCTGTCTCTTCCACACTACACCACTAAATATAACCGCAAGCAGTTATTGTCCGCTGGCCACCCACTAAATATTTCATTGTTCTTTAATAAGGACCAGACTTCCTCGTCTTTTGTCGCGGTGACAAGCTGTGACAATGAGGCTGATCGGCACAGTATTGCAGGGAGACAGATGTATCATAAGCTTGTGCGTCTGCGTTGGCAGAGAGTCTATGTGGCATGCTGATTGTGAGTGTGGGCTGCCACTGTAAAATCACTTGTGGGAAAAGGCAAATGGAAAAAGTCAAGCAAGTTTGTGTAGTCCAGACGAAATGTTTACCAAAAGTGGCCGATTTCAAGTCAATTTCATGGACTGCTGGTGTGGCAACATGAATTCAGATGGGATTAGAGAGCAAACAGCAGATTAGTGGGGAACTATCTGGATGCCTAAGTTCAAAACACACACACACACACACAGACCGATGCTGCACATTCTCACACACAGAACAATTTATCTGTGCAAGTCTTTTAACAATAAATCCACCGGCTTAAGTACAACATAAAGATTAAAGATCAAACATCTTTTCAAGCAGGCAGTTACCTTTCTTTATAGACAATTAATTTAGCCGCTAACTCGTGAAAAATGTATCCAATTAAATATCCTCTTCACCTTCCCATCAAACCTACCTCTCGCCTTGCTTCTTTGTTTCGGCTGAACCGAGAAGATGACCATTAAAGCCCCCATGATGCCCTCCAGACTTTCGCGCTTAGTGATCTGGAAGTCCTGCTAGGTTTCACACACTTTCCACTCCCACGCTGGGATGGCTTGTGAGTGAAAACGGAGGGGATGAAAAACAAAACCCAGAGAGATGCTGGGAAGCCTCACATGAAAAACCAAGTCTCTGTTTCAAACTTCCCTTTATATTCACCCCGGCTAGGTGGGCAGCACGAAGAGCAATAGGAGTGGGAGTAAAACATGCGTGCCTCTGTTGAGTTTTGAATTTTGACGCGCATGCTCCGCAGGCCCCTCCCTTCCCCTATTTTCCCGCTCTGGTGTGAGAGCTTGTTAGCTGATCTCTGCTCTGCAAGGGCTACTTTGTACCAGTTGAGCACCTAAATTAATTGTGCGACCGGAGAGGGAGCCAGTAACATGCTGGGCAGACTGGTGCTGCCGCTCTTTTCAGCAGATCTCTCCTCACACGGGGAGGGAGAGACGGGAGGAAGGCGAGAGAGCTCATGCTGTAGATAAAACATTATTCCTTAGTAGCTGCCTTCTAACTACATCTCCTGCTGGGGAAAGGAGCAGAAAACCATGCTGTGTCCACGACATTTAGTGAGAACCGAGACCTCAAGCTGGCAGTGGCTAATGTCAATATTTAAATTAAGTGGTGGGCATCTTCAGTGAGCATCTTCTCTACCTACTAATGCTGATGAGCCATTTTATAAACAGATTAATGAGAGAAGAGGGATGATCTATAATGGAAAACATGTCTATAAGCCTCCATATGATTATATTACTATTATTTCACCACAGGCTTTCTGTGAAAGTCCCAAAAGAAAGTTTAACTCAATAATCATTTCCTCCCTCTGATTTATAAAGTAAATGCTCTAATTATAAATAGAAAGAGGGGTGACAGATTGACCTTTACACCCCCCAGAAAAATCCAGAAACACTGTATTTTATGTAATACTGATTCTGTATTCGTAGCCACAGAGAAAATATCCTGCTACCATGTTAAAGTTATTTCCCATCCCATCATAAGCCCTATGAAAAAAAAAGTGATTGCTACTTCAGAGTTGATCCTCCGGCAGCTTATTTGGCAGACTCAGACCGACTTTGGGGAAGATTCACCGGATTATGGAGAAGACCTGGAGGTCAGAATCATGCCCACACCTTTTCCCTTTCCCTTTGCTCAGACGGGTGAAAATAACCACAAAGATGCTCGTCTGACGTGACACATCAAAAGAGGAAAACAGAATGAAAAAAATACATCCGCTCCCTGTGCCACCCACACGCAATCCATTTCATGAACTGTGTGACGGCAGTCCGATTCAGAAACGCAACAGCCAACCACTGCAATCAAGTACCAATTTGCACCCACTACATTAACCTGCTTCCTGCCTGTCGAGTGTGCTCTGTTGCTCCAAGGCCTCCCACGGATGTCAGACAGAAGGTAAGGTACATACTGTGCGGCAGGCTCTGTAAACTATACGCACACATAAACTGTGTAAACAAAAACTCACACTTTCACATGATGGACTGGTCGCGGCCATTTTGAAGGTCAAGGACCTTTACATCATCAGTGTACACCCTATTTCTTTTATAACTGGGTTCTGCTGAATGAGTCGTACCAGCAACGGGTGCAATTATTTCAGCATGACACCTTAATTATGATAGTATAGATAGAACAACCACCTTGAAAAAAAGCCCTTGATAAGAAAATACAATATTAGTGAGCAACAGTTATGCATCTGTTCATTATTTACCTGGCAAATCATTCAAACTTTTTGACTCTTGAACTCAGCGAGCATACATTACTTATTTTATGGTACTGGTTTAAGATTAATTATGGCATTCTATTCCTGTTATTATGTTATGTTTACAGCCATGCTAGCAGCTCTGTGAGGCTGGACTTAAGCACAGCGGAGCTTTGAGCTAAATCCTAAAGTCAGCATGCTAATCTGAGCACAATGACGATACTACCATTCTGATGTTCAGAACGAATTTACATTCTGAACTTTAACCATTTTACTTTGGCATGTTAGCACGCTAACCTTTGCTAAACACAAAATGCAGGCAAGGCTGAGATATTTGGTTTTAAACCAAAGTGTTGGACAAATTCGACCTGACAATGCTGATAAAAAGTCAGGTTAACACCAATGTGACTACAATTCATCTTCAAGGGAACATGAACTTTTCAAGGCAATTCATCCATGCACATGGATACTACTACTTCCTGCAAACAAATCTGACACAGCGGCACAGAGACTGAATGGTCTAAAAGCAATGGGTGAACTAAAGGAACTGTCATTTTTCTACAAACAAAAATGTTATGCCATCAGAATAATTTCAAATATACTATAATGAGCTATCCACCAAAATCAGTTGCAAAATATTGCTTCTTATTAAAGTGGAAACCACTTATAGTGATCACAGAGCGATCAACCATTTATATGGATCAAGCTTGGGACAGAATCATTCCCATACAAATACTGTATATGTAAATATTTCATTAATAGTAATCAGGTAGTTTGCTTACAGTGTTCATGGTATGGTTATGACAACATATGGGGAAAAGATTTTAACTGTTGTAGCCTACTACTGCAAGTTGAAATATGCTTAGGCTCTCTTTTAACTTATTACCTAGCTTATTACAACCGCCCCCGCCTGTTCTGATAACATAAGTTCACTGCACGTGTGTGTGTGTGCGCGCGCACAATGTGCTATCTTCCTCTAGTGTTCTCACATCACTGAGTGAGTTATTTTGCCCTCTCGTTCCAGCTCTGCTGGCGTTATGGGACTTTTGCAGTGCATAATTATTGTGCCTGCTCTCTCACAGCAGCAGGTATGTTATGTGAGTGGAGTGTAATGCTTTCCCACTGACTGTACAGACAAGGCTTGGAGCAAGAGAAGGCCACGTTTGAATTAGTAAATAGCAAAGCTGTCTGTTTCATTACTTTATGTATAAAAATGTCAAGTAACCCTAACCCTAATCTGCATGAGAAATAAAGAAACTACCTACAGTAGTTTTGAAAAAAATTTACTTCAACATCAAAGTCTGTTTACAGATCTTGGGGAGGTCAGTTGGAGCTGAAGACAAAAAATTTGATCAAAAGCAAAGGTACACACACACACACACACACACACACACACACACATATAATATAAATGTCTGCAACCGTGCATGTGCACATGGATATGGAACGGTGTGCTAATGGGAGAAGGTAATAAAAGCATAGCCACTTAGCAGGAACCCTTAAACTGTAGCCCCAGTTTGAGGATCAGTCCAAATCAGCTGAGCATGGCTTTTCAAAGGGTAGCCTAATTACGTTGGAGCCGTAATGACTTGTCATTAAATTAGACACTCCACAGAACTGGTTGGGATAATCAAATGTCTCTGTGGTAAATCATCTCCGCACACTGAGGCTTACTCCACAGCACTTCAGGAAAACAATCTGATTAACTATATGGGATTTGGGAAAGTGTTTTATAATTGATTTTGTAGTGTATAGAGAAGATGAATATCATCATATACCTATAACACTAGTCATTTCAAGGAGCAATGTCCAACACATCATGTAAACATCTGCTTCAAATGTAAATGCTTGTACATCTCAAGTATGTACAGTAGGTGCTCGGCTGCCCGCAGATCGCCGACATGCTTGAGATGGCTGTCCATTATCCTAAGTGGTGGGCTTCAGGCCTTTCTTTCTTTTATACCACATAACCTTTCTTTCACCTCTTTTTTCCTGCTGCCATTTCCAGCGCTTCATTAAAAGGAACGCTGTTAGTCTGTAGGTGTTTGTGACTCAGACACAGAGCGGCGAGCCATAGGTGGGTAGTGGCCCCCACTGTCTTTTAAACTGACTGTGTGCAAAGGCAAATGGAAATGTATGGAAATCGCGGCAGGGAGCTTGTGAACAGCAGCTGATGCGTGATGAGAGCGATGAATCAGAGAAGTTAAACTGCACCAAGGTTGCTCGAGGTGAAGACCAAAACATGAGGTTTGTGTAAGACATAACTGATGCTTATACTCTTGAAAAAACATTTTGAAAGCTAACAGCTATCCCACTTTCTTACAAGCAAATGTAGCAGAGTAATGAGTGGAAAACAGTTTAAAGTGCAGGGAACCAAACCCGCTTTGAGAACCTGAGAACCATTGTAAGATCTTTTATGCTCAAGCCAAAGTGTAAATTACCTCAATAGTAAATTGCATCAGCAGTATATCCTATTCTGTCACCTACATTTCTGTCAGATCTCTGATCTACATAGTTAATTTAAGTTATATATTACTATTATTAACACGCATAATTCTAACATATTCTAATCTAATCCCGAGTACGAAACCATGATCACAAATGTTTTACCTTAAACAAGCAAACAAGGAGCATGTGTGGCACAGTGTTTACATGCTTTTTATGTAAAAAAGTGAAACATTCACTGCTTCCAGTTTTGCAAATGTGCATATCTGCTGGTTTTCTTATTCTTAAATGATAGTAAATTAAATATATTTGGGTTTTGGGCTGTTGGTGGGACAAAACAAGCCACGTGAATGGCCATTTTTCACTATTTTATGACATTTTGAGTAAACGATTTATTGAGAAAATAATCAATACTGTAAATAATCATCATCATAATCGATAGATTGATAGACATAGAGATTATTAATCCCCTTAGGTATATTCAGATACCCAGTGGCAATGACTTCAAACAGACAAACAATAAATTAATAAATACAGTGAAAAAATAAATAAGATGATGAATAAAAATGCCAAAAGAGCCAGTGCCAATACAACCGCCTTCAAGGAGAAGACCTATTGCACAGACCCTTGGGGAGAATGGGTAGGGAGGGGGAGGGAGACAGAGAGAGAGAGGGGGGGGGGGGGGGGGGGGGGGGGCACCTGAGCACCTGCTATTGGCTGACTGGTTAAAAATTCTGATGGCTGTTTCGGACAAAGGCTCTCCTGAACCTCTCAGTCCAGCAGCGAAGCGAGATGAGGCGTCCGCTGGTTTTCTGGCACACCAGGATGTTGTGAAGAGGGGTAGCGGACATTGTCCAGGACGGCACTTCACCTTTCTTTCTGAGTCCAGCCTCCTGCGGAGCACTGAGCCAGCCTTTTTAACCAGCTTGTCCGGCCGCCTAGTGTCCCTGTCCGTCACGTTGCCTCCGCAACATATCACACAGCATAGAAAATGATATTTGCCACCACCAACTGACAAAACATATGGAGAACTTCACTGCAGACATCAAAGGACCTGAGAAAAACCTTGTTGTATAGCACAGCATATTGGGGGACCAGTCCAGCTTGTTAACATTAGCGTTAGTTGTAGCCCTGATATGTACTATCATTTGCATTGTCTGCATCTGACAGAGTACACACAGTATCTCTGAACACTTTTGTTTATAAGCCCAAACACATACTATATTCATCATGTTATAATTAAGATAGTTGAAATGAGAATACGCATGCGCCTTGTATATTGTATATCGATATATCTGGCCTAATCTGAAATTAATGTGCCTGTTTTACCGCATATTTATTTATACTGCATGCACTGTTGGTCAGAAGCTTCACTTCTATCATATTGTGAATCTTTATACTATAAATCTTTCATATTTGCTGTTCATGTTACTTTAACCTTATGGATATGTATTTGATTCTGCAATGGTTGAGACTCTCCACGTGGACCATTATTGTAGTTTCATGTCCCAAGGAACAATTTTTATACTGTCCACTAAGTGGCAGCAAAACGTTAAGAGCATGTATCTCTGCCAGTGTTTGCATTTTAAAATAATCTCGGCATCGTCATGTTCCTTTGTCTATGACAGACAGCACAAGCAGTTTCAGTTAAACAAGCATTATCGTATTTAACAGCTATATCTAATCAGTGCAGAATCTATGGAAATGTACCCAAGTGGTGGCAATAAATAGATAGGCTACATAAATCAATAGATAATTAATTATAAATAAAATCCAACATTCTGTGTTGTGCTTCATGCACGGGAGCTTCAAGCTCATTTTTCCTGTACTGCAACATAAACATGTCCCAATGCTCAGTACTGACACATACAAGCAGGAGAGCTGACATCTGATCAATAAGACTAATGTAGGAGCCTGTTCTTTTAAGACAGAAGGGGCTCTTGTCACTTGATAAATGAAGTGCCAGGAACTGAACACAGAAGGTTTGATTAATTTGTGCCACATTATCCTACTGCAGCAGTGATAACCAGCTTATGGCTGCCTACATGCAACTCCAGACATGCCCTTCATGCCGTCCTCTTTTAATTCAGATAAACTACAGAAAGGTCAAATGATCAAAAAAGAGCTGATTATTGCTGTCAAAGTGCTACATGTACAAGATGTTGCGGCAGTGTTTTTTCTAAAAGGCATTTACAGTTTACAGTAGGGTAACAAGCCAAACAGCATTTAGATAGAAGCTAAGATAACTAATAAAATAAATACAACGTGAAACAGAAACTTTTTTTGAAGTATGTAAAATGTACTGTAAGCATTGAGCATTAAGCAGGCATAGTATGTAACAGACATAAAATAAAGGGCCAATACCTGCGCAACTGCATGCAGATTAGTGTGAACTTTATAACAAGTGAGTAATGTCCCTTCTGCCAACAAATGCTGTTTAACCTGAACAATAATGACTCGTTCTGGGTATTAACATGTACATGCCTCTCTCTTCACATACCATCAGTCCACGCCAATACAATTATGATCTATTATTGTCAGCACCAGTGTCATTATGTTTCTGGTGTGCGGCAGGTGAAGACACGGCTGCAACCTACTGCAGTACAACACAATTATCCAAACAAGGTGCAGCAGTGAGGTTTTAATGTGTTAAATATCCACACACCGGGAAAAGGGTGCGGTTATGATACAGCAAGAGAAATAATACCTCTTTCAACTCAACACAGTTTACTGCAATTTTTTTGCATGTTATCGTTTAGAGTACAACCCTCACAACAGGATGGAGAAGAGCAAAAAACATTATATGCATGTGGGTGTGCCTGCATACGATCTGTGACCAAATCTGACAAGTAGTTATTTGAACATTTCCCATATTAGGTTTGATTTTTTTTGCAGTTCAATTACAGCAATTAAAGCAAGAAATGGAAAAATGCACTGTCATGTTTTGGACAGTAGAGGGCGCAATTGATTTATCTTGACAAACCAAAATAGCACTAGGATCAGCATCCTAAACCACACGTCTGGGAGAGGTATCAACTTTAATTTTGAGCTGTTTACTTTTCAGCAGTCGCATGTTATCTGGCTAAAAGCATGCATGCTATGATTCCATTACTCCCACCTAAACAGTATTTCGATCAAAACTACTCGGCCCTTTGAACAACCGGGCATTACATGTGACATAGATTTTATAACAAAGATGAGGGGCTCTTGAGAAAAGAACAATGTAAACAGAGAGCAGATGTGCTTTTTTTTATATTTCCATGAGGTAATAGACAATCTCCCAGAAGCTCACTGCAGTGTCAGAACTCTTTCTAAAACAAATTATAAACCTCCATGTGCGATATAAATTAAGAGTTTTTCTGTCAGCTTTGTGTTGGAATTCGAACGTAAAAATAAATAAATAAAAAAACACATCATGAGAGGCAGTGATGATCCAGTCTGTCTGAGAGTTGAGGAAAACTCTGGGCAGCAGAGTCAGGGCTTTTTACTGCAACATTTTCTTAAGTGTCACAGAATTGCAAGCAAAGCAGTACTGTTTAGGGAAGAAATGAAATGGAAAGTGCAGGAAAATGGTACACATTAAGCCTTTTTCAGTGGCAAGTCATCAACATAAGAAAAAAAGTGAACATTGTTAATGAATAGTGCTTTTTTTCCAGTGTAGGAAGGACGCTGCAGAAAGAAACAAAATAGGAAATGATACTGTCTGCTACAGTATATTGGAAAAAGAGGAAAAATGGCTTTGCTGTTATGCCATGTTGTGCTGTAAGCATTTTTTTGGATGGTAATAATGGACGAGCAAAAAAGCAGTCACTGATACTAGCACAGCCTCAAAGAAACTGACATGAAAGCTGTTTTAAGACTCACTTGCCCGTCCAAATGAGTATTTAAGCAGCAGTTGGCAAAGGAGGAAGCTCAACATCTGCAACCTGCTGTTTCTAATTAGGGATCAATTAAGAACGGTCTTTAGAGGACAAAAGACACACAGCGGGCGCAGAGGTTGTCATGAGGCATATGATACACTGCAGCAGCAGCAGGGGGATGATGAGTGTGAGAGTTTGTCAATGCAAGCTTCTCTGTACTGTTAATGTCAAATATGAAGGAGGGCTGTGCTGCAATCCAGCAATAATGATGCAACAATAAAAATGTCAGTCAGCGCTTTATTTTTCCTGTGCGGTCACCAATATGCACCACACCTACTATCATCCTGGGACCGGTTTAACCACAATATGTTGCTGCAGCGACAACAGGATACACTACCTGCCCAGATGGTCTGAATCAGTGGGCAGCGGCCCTCGTGGCGCCAACTGCATCCCACTGCCATCAATCACAGACAAATACGGCCCAGTGAAAAGGTTGATTTCCCTTCAAATGGTGGCACGAAAACAAAAGCCTAATTTCCACAACTGGGCCAAGCAGGGCAGCTCACCCACTTTTATGTTTATTGAACCCCAGTGAATCCACTATTTGTTTGACACTATATCTTGGCTAACAAAATATCTCGTTTCTAAAGAGGTAGCGCAGTTGTTCTAGAATGAGTAATGAGGAGGTCTTGGCGTCCTCGACTCTGCAGGGCTTGGATACGCAGCATTCGTCCAGACCTTTTTCTTGCTCACTGTAAACAGAAAAAGGTGTATACCTCAGCACTATGCTTAGTGACGCACCAAAGTACAAAACTTTCCTTGAGCTATAATAAAAGCTGAGGAGTCATAACTTAAATCAAGTTGCAGTGTTACAGAGAAACTGTTGAAAACAAATAACTTGTCTTTACCACAGTCTGACTGCAGATGAAAGACCGAGAGAACGACGAGCAGATTTTTGAACTTTCTAACTCCCTGCAGCAGTGGTAAACTGGGGCTGTCCAACATGGACACTGGCCAAGCAGTTACAGTTGTGCGTGTGTCTCAACGGCGCCCGCTCAGGTCAATCTGTCAACAGCACAGCTCCACCTGCTGCCATTGTGCGCCCTGTAGGCCCGGCCTATGTCACATTATTTTATTACACCCAGTCATGTAGTTGCTGTCTGCGGCGTCTCTGACACTGAGCCTACTGATCGCAGATCGGTGTTCACCAAGCCGTACAGGAGCGAGACTGGTGCTTTTCTCCTCAGTCAGGTGTGAAATGCATCAGCTCAAGCCAAAACGTATAAGTATCAAAATTCCCACAGAGCAGCAACAAATGACAGATCTGCACAGACGGTGGCAAAGACATCACTATTCTGGTTTTGTTCTCCATAACCAAACCCCTTCATCATTTTTTAACACAGTGGATATTGCATTACAGCAATGTAATGAGCAGTGTTCACTCTGAATCATAACTCCTCACACCCGATTCATCTCCAAATAAAAAAACTATGAAACTCGTGCTGAGATGTGAAGATGAACCCAATAAATCCTTCTGTGGAACAGTACGTGCAGTGTTATGATTGCCGCTGTTATTTGGGGGCCCAAATATCGCTAAATAAGCAATCCAGACGCTAGATGAAAACACAATTTAATGCTCCTTTGAATCTGGGTGTTCCTAATCCCCAACAGCAATAAACATTACTCCTCATTTCACTTCATTTAGGCATTGTTGTATACTGTACATTATCATCTTAGCCAATTGTGCTCCGCATGAGACGGCACGGGAGCAGTTCATAGTCCTCGGCATGAGAGATTTCTACTGAGCTCTGAAAACGTATTATTAAATATGCACAGTTTAATAAGCTTGCTCGTTTTCAGTTACATATATCTTGTTCAGCTAAGAGAGCGGGGATTTATCCAGAGTGTAAGGTCATGTAGAAGAATGAGCACAGCAGCAGTCCCTGCACATAAAGAATTTGCAATGAGGCTTTTATAGTACTCGTGTTCCACTAGGATAGATAAGAAAAAAGCAAGCAACAACACACAGCAATAAGGTCTTCTCTTTGGTCTGATTGAAAGCATAGACTGTTATCTTGGCATTATGCAATTATGCAACTGGAAGGGAAGGTTTTTACATTAACATGGTTTATAACTGTACTGTAGCACAACATGGTACCCAGGTTGGAACGCAAATTAAACTGGCACTGTCATAGATGTGTGTATGAGGATTCAGGACCCATATGCGAGCAAGGCAAGCAGGTCATAAACTGGCAGTTGGTCAAAACACAGTTAGCAGATATCAGGCAGAAAATCAGGGACAGGGAAACAGGAACAGGTATAGATGGCTGGAACGCACGGACACAACATGACAAACCAGCAAAGGGAAGCGTCTGGTAAGCTATAAGGTTATATACAGTGACGGTCAGATGAGATAATAAGAGGCACGTGTGTCAGCAGAAGGGGATGATTTGGGAATGTGAACAGATGAGCAAGTGGATGTGGAAGTCAGGTGGTGAGAGCTGGTGGGACCGAGGGCATGTCGTGGTTGCATGGAACTTTGTGGCTCTGCAGGAATATAGTCAAGTCTAATGAAAAAAGTGTTGCATTATGTGAAATTTAGGATCCAGCGTTTGTGGATATGCCCATACACAGGACAAAGAGTCACAACTTTATGGAAGTGTAATACCAAATTGCTCGACTCCCCACTTTTCCTAAACAGTGGCTACTACAACTTCATCTTACAACAAGATAATGCTCAAAATAAGCTGAAATGCTAAGCTTTTTCTACAGTAGCACAAGTGGGGAGGAGTCATAAAGTCAGTGAACTGACTCAGTAATGCGTGCTATAGCCTACAGTAATATTTACCTACTGTTTGCGAGCATTAGCCACCATAAGCTAGTGTGAGTGAGGCTGTAGTTTTATTTCTTTTCAAAAGTTACATAGTCTTGCTCCAAGGTCCGATATTAAACATTTTTTGGGAATTCAGTTAGCATTTCAGAAATATTTATGGCTGTTTAAGTGCTGATACACTTTGTAGATTAATAAATGAGTAACAGACATGTTTCACTACTCTATGACATTTTATACACTACACGATAAAAAAAAAAAATAAAAAAAATTATATATATATATATATATATATATATATATATATATATATATATATATATATATATATATATATATATATATATATATATATATATATATATATATATATATATATATTATGCAGTTTCACGTAATGATGCAAAAAGACAACATCAACAATAAATCACACAACTAGCACAGGGAAATAGAAATTCTTACCAAGTACAAATACACAAAGAGCGTAGTGCAAGGAATGCAGTCAGAGTGCTTATTGCTATTAAGCATATGAATAGCACTTGGGATGAAAGAGACATGGAGTCTTTTAGTCCTCTGAACAGGTGCCTTGATAGGGTGGCCTGGAGGTCATAGCTCAAACTCCCTCTGGAGTGGATGGTGCTGGCAGTCCAATATAGCATTAGCTGTCCTAAAGACCTTCCTGTTATAAATGACCAAAAGCTTGGACTGACTCACTCCCTAAGATCTTAGTGGCAATTTAAATAAGACTTCCAAGTCTATTTGTATTGGGAAGATATAAACCAAGCAATCATACAGATGGTTAAAACAGATTCAATGAAACTTCTATAAAAGAGAGTCATTTGGTGTTACTAAGCCCAGTGGGTTAAACTACCATCACAGTGTGCCAAACCTGTATTTTAGTACCTTCTAATAAATCTCTTCTTCAAATCTAAAGTGATTTAAAGTGTACTCATGTCCTGTTAAGTTTTATATGCAACAGTCTGGCATGGAAAACAATGCAAGTCAGTGTGGTGCTTTTAATATGTCAAGTAGGAATTGCTTTATGAGCTTATGGCCGTGTATGCACACTGGAAGCAGCTGAGAAATTCAATTGGATGGACAAACCTTCAACGGCCCTTGGCTGTGACATGGTCACAAACAGTGCTATGACACATTCATCAACCGCCTCGGGCCACGATCTCATCTAAAATCTATCAGGGCTGGCTCTGATGACAGCTTATCACCAACAGTGACAAGTGAAACACTAACCGTGTCAATGATGCTAACCCTGCGGCGACACACCCGACATGCATCAGCTCTCTATTAATAAACCAGAGAGTGGAGGGGAAACCCTTTTCCCGGGTAAATGGTGAGACATGTTGCTAGCCATCTCATGCACAGATACCGTAACAAAACGCTATCTCTGCCTACGGCTAGGGTAACACTGAAGTATCACCTCCTTTCTAATGTTCCCTGCATCAAGGCCAGATTACTGGTCAGTGCTGGGAAGTTGCAACTTGCGTTATATCATATTGTTCCAGCATTCAGTTCACTTTCAGGGGCTGAGAGTGATTTACTTTGTTATTATCAGACATATCTGATATACTGTAGGAAGGCAAGCAAATGATTAAAATGTGATTAGCAGCAGTGTAAAATGAGATTAGGAGCATTCCTTGAAAATATGTGTTAGCTATCCAATTTAAAAGTTGAATTTGAGCCAACAGCTTCAGGTCATTAATTCTTAGTAGACTGAGAGGGGGATACAAGTCTTTGTTTCATGCCTCTCCAAATCACTAAAGTCTGCTTGCATTAAAATACTCTAATCCTGACTGTGGATTGTCTCTGGTTCCCTGCTTCTTTGATCTGAAACTAGAAGTCAATCAATATGTTCAATCTACAAGCTCTCTAAAGTATCAACCAACCTCACACAAACTGTTCAACTCACACGTTCACTTTTATGTAACGGCCTTAAGACTGCATTATAGTTTACATGCTGGAAGACCGCACCACGGAAATAAATACTCTTATTAGTTTTTAATGCTTTTATGTTCCATTCTCATGGCACTAATGTATCATAGAAACGAAGGCTGGCCACAGATTGTCTTCCAAGTGGATGCTACAGTACATATCCTATCATGCAAATTCACTTACACGCACCGACAGCGAGGAACTAACACTGTGATTAATGCTGTTGGTGTCTCTTAACATGCTGAGGCAAAAGAAAGGCAATTCTTTTTCTACCAAATGCACTGTACAGTACATACTGTATCTGTGATGGAGGTGGAGGGTTAGGAGGGCAATAAATCCTCTGTGGCTTAAATCAGTTGTTTCCCACCTTTTTTATCTTGCGAATCTTAAAAGCAAAGTAATGATTACTTGCGCTCCTTCATCACAGGTTTTATAAGCAGTGAACAACATTTAGGGCTGGGTATCATGTAAACTTTTTAATACTAGAGTCGATACAATAAGAGTTCTGATACAAAAGCAGTATTTTTCAATGTTGACAATTACAATTTCTTTTTCCATTTAAAAGAAGACCCCAAAGTTCTCAAATGTTAAATGTAAAAAATGCAGCCATACAAGAATGTTGCCTATATAAATTTGCCTTAAAGTGGCACTATACCGTCACATTTCGGTCAGTACCAAAAAAAAGAGCTGAGATTCGATACCTAGCTGTAGTCATGTTCCCTTCCTTTGAATCATTTTTAGATACCAAAAGAGGCAAAACTATCCGGTATTTCACAATAATATAGTAGTCAAGAATATCAACAAAAGTAAGAAAAATAAACACAATTGTGTGTAACAGAAATATGCTTGTTCACCTTCACCCCGTATCTTGCACAGAGTCACGACAGAGAGAGAGAGAGAGTCACGATCGCTAGGTTAAGAAATCAAATGGCTTGGATGAAACAAATCTGTGTTTCTACATATATATACCCAGCATCAACATCATGCGCTTCAGCTTCAGTGCCGACTTGGAACAAATTAATAAAGAATTCCATGTTAATCACACAATTCTCTGCTACTGTACAGACTTTCTCTCATAGACCTCAGCATTTGTTCTCAAGCTGAAAGTCAAGATAACCTTTAGATCCACCTCCACATGATACTATACTGACCAGACTGACCTTTCACCCTACCAAAGCTATTTCCAGAGCCAGCTCATTTTTGGTGTGCAACTTCCTGCACGTAAAAATTGTGCAAAAAAAAAAAGGCATCACCATGGTGACGCTTGCAGGTTGTGGCATGTAAGACCAATATTTAAGTGATGTAGTCATGGCTCATTGATAATCCGTATGTGGATGTGGCAGAGCATGTGATGAGAGTGATAACAAAAATGACAAAGGTTGCCAATTTGTGTGAGTCAATTGTGGATGTACTACTGAGCGGGCCTACCGGACACAGGTCAAGGGGTCTGAGGGGCAGCAGACCAGACCTTTATTTGACGTGACTGTCGATTCGTCTTGATGGAAAGTCACACAGCTTGGTTGAAAGCAGGAATGTCTTGATCTTTTTATGAAAGTCTTTTCATATTGAGAATTGGCCACCCAAATCCAATCCAATATTTGTTTTTTCCTGCACATTAGAGCGCCACAGCATACTGAGGCTAGAGTAACAATTCATTAAAATACAGGCAGACAGGCAAACAGCTTCCCTTCATTTCCAGCATTGCGTAAATACAGAATGTCAGCTGCAGTTTCTTAACTATGAATTCTACTTTACCATCTGAATGTCACGAAAAGAGACACAAATCGACAAGAAAGAAACACATGTCTACAATGTCTACATGGAGATGCAAAATGATCAAAGAAACTCTAAAAAATTACTACAAAAAGAAAATCAAAGTTCAGTGTTTCTCACAGGATTTTAAGAGACTATGGTGTGTGGGCTTCGGACCCTCTCAGGGGGTCCGGGGCATGCCCCCCCGGAAGAAAATTTAGTACATTTCAAAGTTAAATGCATTAATTTGGTGCAAAATTCAGAGGCACTCTATGAAGAACTTAGCATTTGCAAACAATGTTGTGCTCTAGTAAATTATTCATAAACCCATTGCATGGCTATAAAAGGTGATGAAACAGCAACAAAAGTCAACAAATTTATTTAATGTTTTTCCAGCAACCCGAAATCAAAGAATAAAAAATAGAATAAGTAATTTCCCGAACATTTTATTGTTGGTTTTCTTTTACTCATGTAATATTTTTATACTTTCTGTGAATCGTATTTCCATACTGTATACACCTTATCTTGAAAACCGGATGTTGTCATATGTGTATCCTCGCCTAAAGTCTGACCCTATTCAATAAATAATTTTGTATGTGATTCTTGTATCACATAACATGAAGACTTCACAGTCTCTCTTCAGGTAGGACTCTCATACTGCAACACTTGTTTTTGTAAAGAGAGAAAATGACAGGATAAAGTCGCTAACCTGCCTATCAGCTCACACTGGTCCATTTCAGTGGATTTACCATAAAGGCTTTAATATGTGTGCACTCCAAATTTAAGAGTGGCTAGCTTAATCGCTACTCACAAACGAGTGACAGAAACAGTTAACGTTACCGTAGTTACCTCAAAACAAAAGCGTTTGTCTCAAGTCGGATGCCAAAGTGTGTGAGCGTGCTAACTTGCAGCATCGTGAAGCAGCGCCTACAAAACACGATGTTAGGGGTCTGTAAAGTTATTATGAGATGTGTAAAAATACTTTCGGTACGTTCTGAAACTATGGCAGAACAAATCAGACTGTGGTGGGCTGCCATGGTCTCGTTAATGAATGGGAAACACTGAAGTTCAAAGAGACACAAAACTACAAAGAGATGCATAAGAACTACAAAGAGACACAAAACGAATACAGAGACACATAAGAACTACAAAGAGATGTTAAACAACTACAAATAGACACAAAAAACTACTACTATGTGGTGATGTTAAATGACCACAAAGACACTCAAAATTACTACATGATGGAGATGCAAAAATGACACTCAAATTACACAGAAAAAAGTTCAAACAGACAAAATGACTACAAAGTGATAAAAAAAAAAAAATACAGTTGTTGTCCAACTCTTTAGGTCTGGGGGTCTTGCTCCTACATACTCCTACTGTGCCCAGGAGCATGTTGTCTAATAAACCATCCATGGAATCAACTATTTTCATCTCCCCACTGTCGAAATCTTCCTCAGTGATACATGTCAGGCTGGTGCATTTCCTGAATCATATGGTCTGCCTATGTGGTTCCATCAAATGTATGCGACAAACACACATTCATACGGAGACACACTGTACTCCATCTCTACTTCCACCCACCAACTGTACTGTCGATGACAAATAAAGTAGGTGAATACATTCCAGCATTTCTCCACTCACCAGAGCATTGTGGGCCGTGACAGCACTTGCTCGGTGGTAGGCTTTTCATGGTTTTTCACTTTTAAATATGAACACAATGTTGAAATACAGCTCGATTCTCTGCAATTACGCAACTAATGTAAATTACGCTGTTTGCAGGAGTCAATTATAGGAACCCACTCTGCTGGTTTACAAGCCTAAGTGCAGTTTTAATGTGAGGCCGCCTCAAATTGCAGCGAGTGCTGTTTAGCATGCATTCGTCACAGCGGTACAAGCAAACGCCGGTCAAGTGTTAATATGTTCATTTTCACGGAACAGGAAAATGTAGTTAGGCAAAATTTCCCATGGCGGTGTGCAACCACACAAAATGTACACACATTGATGTCGAGGGACACCACTCACACACACACAAATACGCACAACATAAGGTGAGTTTTCAGAGGTCAGATTTGTATGCGCTCTGGGGAAGAGAGAAATTATCCAATGGGGGTCTTTTAATGCAGTTAGGGACAGCTGCACCATGTCCTTAATCTCTGGTGGAGGACACACGCCTGTCTGTAATGCGCTGCCATGGCCTGAGCCTATAGCCCATTATCTTCTCTGCTTTCTCGGAATGACCAGAGGCAGGGCGACCAACCAGTGTTTAAACACAGGAAGACATAGTGTGTCTGAGCAGGTATGAGGGACAAGTGTGTCAATAATCATGATACCAAAAACCTATTCGTGGAGTGACAGTTTGACACTATCTATGTAAGAGCTGCAACTAAAGATTTTGTTCATTATCAGTTATCAATATTTTCCCCATTCATCTGTTAAACATCTATGCTATAAAATGGCAAAATTAAAATAAAGATTAATCGGGTCATCGCTTCAGCACGTATGCAAGTGCTTTTATTTTTTTCTTTGGTAATACATTGATATCGCTTTATTCACGAAAGGTGGCTGGATAATGTAGTGAGAAAAATAACATTTCGCATTGACTTTAAATTCTGCTCTGTGTGCAGATTCACCACTCGGCCAAACTTGAGTTTCCTTTGGACAGTGTGTTTCCAGTTAATTTCCTTTGTTTCTCTTTCCACTACTAATTTCCAATTCCACCCCCCCCCCCAGTCACAGTGAGTGTAGAGAGATTTCCTCGCAGCGCAGTTTGACAGCAATTTGAATTTTCACAACTTTGACATTGTTCTTCTAGTGTATTGCAGCCTTATGCAGTCAGCCCTTAAACTAGAGGAAATCCTGTTATGGCAGGTGTCTGCATTGCTGAAATATCCTTGAGGAAATGCAGTGAAGCCTTACCAGCTGTACTGTAGCCATTCTGACATCCATAAAGCATCACAGTAACTCTTATTCTTGACTGTGCTAAATGTTTTATAATCTCACAGTCGCCTGCCTTTGCTGGAACAGATGAAAACAGAAAGGGTTAAAGTCTGCGTCCAACGGCGAAGGCTCAGCAAGCATCATAAAATCATATTTCACCGTCAAGTTGCAGACTCACAACACTGTTCTGTGCCTGGACGCCCGGGGTCAATAGGCAATCGATGAATTTCATTTCCCATCTTCATAGCTCACTAACACAAATTTACCTGAGAGCATGCAAGGATTGAACAGATACACTGTGTTCATGTCTATATTTTTTTTGGGCATTTGTGCTTTATTTGATGCACTGAGCTCCTCTCTCCTCCTCTTTCTCTCCCTCTGTATGCAACCTCATCCGATTATTGCATGTTACTAACTTGACTTCTTCCCTTTCCCGTAGTCTTGTGCTTTCTCGTCCCTCTCCTCTCTTCTTCTGTCACTTCCTGCAGGTGTTTCTGGCTCTGGAGCTGTAGAGTCTGGATCTGTGGTTGCGGGTCACCTGCTGCCCCCGTGTTCCTGCTCGACACCCTCTGCTACAATTATTGTTACTAGTCCTATTGTTATTATTGTTATTATTATCATAAACATAATTATACATATCTGTACCATTATTGATTCAGTCTGTACAACATCACCTTTACTGTCTGTACCTTTGTGCGTATATTGTGAAGGCTGCCCCCCCATCCCTCTCTCCCTCTTTATGGCTCTCTCTCTCTCTCACCCCCAACCGGTCGAGGCAGATGGCCGCCCACCCCGAGCCATGGTTCTGCTCGAGGTTTCTGCCTCTTAAAAGGAAGTTTTTCCTTGCCTCTGTCGCCTAGTGCTTGCTCTTGGTGGGAATTGTTGGGTTTCTATAAATAATATCACCGAGTAAGGTTTAGACCTGCTCTTTTATAAAAAGCGCTATGAGGTAACTGTTTTGATTTGGCGCTATATAAATAAAATTGAATTGAAATTGAATTTGATAGTCACAGTAGACAGACACAGGAAAGGCAGCTGGGAGAGGGAGAGAGAGGGGATGACGGGCCGCAAAGGGACCAGGTTCAAACGGGGAGCTGTTGCGTTAAGCACTCAAGTCCTTGACACATGGTACGTGCTCTACTAGATGACAAGGATTTTAAGCTTATGGAACAATGTGCGCCAATTATTTAAGACATAACATTGTAACAACTTTCCAATAATTACATTCAAATGTGTAAAAGAACACTGATAACAAGTAGAAAGAAATGTGCATATAGCATAATACAGTAATCTGTCTGCTGAGCAACTGCACACAAAACTCAATTACATGTGTATGAATTTGTACCCTATTTTCTCAAGGCATTAAATCAACCAATAAAGATAAATGGAGAGGGATGTAATTTTTAAACCTCTGAGACATTCTCTCTGTCTCTAGCAAGTTCATTTACATGTTTAAAATGAATAATGCATGCCTCATCCTCATTTACAACAATTGACACCAAAGTTTTGGGCCTTTCAAAACAAAAAAATCATATTTAACTTAACTGTATGCAGCTCAGTTTCCCAATAAGCATGGATTTACACCAAATTCCCACCTCTGGTGGGATCCTTCATAGCTAGACCTTTATCCCCTGCAGGATTATAAACCTTTAAGATCAATAAAGACGCACTCCCTTTTGTTCTTGCCCTCAGACGTGGTTTACACATCAATTATTAACATTCGTCCATTTGCCATGAGTGGGATATTGAATTCAAACCCAATACAATCCTGCCGCAACACAAATCATCAGTGATTCACGACTGAAGTTACACAGTGCGTAAAGAGGAGGTGCAAAAAGGTGGAGGCCACGTTTCCCTTCCCTTCGTGTGTACAAACAGTAGCGAGACAAAACATGGTCAAAATATGAAATAATAATGAGAACACAACTGCCTTCATAGCAAACATGAAGCCAGCGTGTTTGTATGCGTAGCTGATGTGTTGGGCTCTGTGTTAGATGAGTGGAGTCACGCTGAGGTCATGAATAAGAGATCAGAAGAGACAATTTCGATGATCTCATACATAAATTTAATTTAATAAATTCAGCTCAACTGCAGTGAGGGAACTATGCAGCCAAATTTCATATGGTATATAGATATGATGCAATGACTGATTACTTTACTACGTCACTACTTTCTCATTTATATTAAAGGAAACAAAGGTATTTTTCCTCGAAACGCTCTTGAAAAACATGCAGCCTATCTGAACATAAAAGCCCAACATTTTCTGTGCTGACGATGGCAGGCAGATGCATTGTGACCGCCCACACATGCACAATACCCTTTGAAATGTATTTTTGCACTGTTGCGTCAAAACCGGCAGCCTTGCTACAGTGACATAAACCCACTCACAATCCCAAGTGGAAGGCACTCTAAAGCCCCTGCAGTGACCACCTGCATATGGGGATTTCTTGCACATCATAAAAATCCAACAAAATGTGTAAGTGCTATAGGTTTACGCAAAGGAATCAATACAAATCAACTTTCAGTGCCCTTGTCATTACTTATTTTGATGGCCCATTATATCACTATGGTTGACAGATCAGACTTGCAGCGGAGGCAATCAGTATTAGCATAGGTTATACTCATGCAAGGGTGATAAAACAGTGGTAGGCAATCAGGGCAGCAACACATGAGGTGACTGCATAGTGAGGCTGCAGGAATATAATGTTCTTCTAGTCCTGACTAGGTCATTCGTTATGGGACTAAAACTACATTTATGGTGTTCTTTAAGTGTCTTTAAAGCAGTTCGAAGCTAATTTGCTTATCGTAATGTGTATGTGATCGGTGTTTCTTCTAGAGTTTTTCCAATCCCTGGCATCAGGGAGTGAAAAAAAGAACTGCTTTACACTAAAAGTATTCATTTTCAGTAACGAGCAACCTAAAGTTTTTATGCACTTTGCCTGACCACCCCACCAACCAGAGAGTCTATTTTAGAATTTCCCAGCTTGTAACGGTCAGATTCACTGAGCGCATTGATCGTTTTGTTAAAGGACAAGTAATTGTGGGCGAGTGGTGTGCTCTGATTGCCTCTGGGCTTCTTCAAGACCAATTTGTCTGGTTGTCACTTGAGGGCTGGGGATCAGAACTCAGTGTGGGGCAGGGAAGGACTCTGACGGGAAATCTGATCTCCTTGTGACGTGTCGAGTGCTTCCTCCCTGTCCATTTGTATGAGTGTGCTTGCTGATGGGTGAGTGCATTTTCCTTTGTGTGCTACTGGGCACTGCAACACTGGCAATCAATAATGAGACCCCCCTTTTTTGTGTTTTGTAGTGTAGCTGGCAGAGCATAGTATTTCAGATGTGTAGTTTAGACTCACAGGGACAAACATGTTTTATTTCTTAAATTATCAGGTAAAATCATCAGGTGTGGTGACTCAAATCTTTTTATAGTATACAGTTAAGTTTAGATTTCCCATTCTGAACGCTAAGAAAACAATCTATAGATGCTCTTCTGCAATAGCTTTATTTATTCTCCATGATCCAGAGAGAATTAACACATTGACTTGGCCAAGCAAATCTCTCACAGCATAATCTCCTGAAAGCATCATTCAATATGCCAATGGGATCCGTTCATATAAACGCAGACACCATGAACAATCTATAACAAGCTCATCTGTTTCAAGCTAAATGGAATGTCACACATCCCATCGCCGTCTTTCTCCAATGAAAATGACATGCTCTGAAAGTGTTCTTCAGTGTGTCAGCACCTACAAACACATCCACTGAAAACCTCATCACACAAAATATCACATAGCATCTTTAGCGGAGATATCATCACCTCTGCCGTGTCTTCCCTCTTTGGAGCATTTTCACTGTGGTCGCTCCAGGCTCTGGATTTAGCCAGCCATTACAGAACAAGGCCCATTTTTCATGTGTAATTGGGTCCTCCATTAAACATGAACCTGGAGCTACTATCATTTAGCTTGGCGCCATCACTTCCATAAACCAGCAAAAGATACTAGAAGAGAGGAGACACAATGAAAAGGTAAAGCTTTAGAGCAGGGGTGGCCAAACTACGGCCTGCGGGCCAACTGCGGCCCACTGCCTTATTTGAAATGGTGCGGTGAATTTTTTGAAATAAACTAGAATATGGCATTAGTTTATTTCCAGTACATTTCACTGTATGTACATCCTAGTTTAAACAATAGATGCTGCTGTCATCTTGAACAGCTAGCGAGCCCTGTCATTGCACTTCTTAGTTTGAACACTAGAGGTATTGCATTTTTGAACAACTACTTGACCTACAAGGATGACTTACAAGTCAATGAAAACAACGGTAGATAGCTACTGGATGCCTAAAATTTCAGAATTTTGCCGGTGTCTTACCTATTTCCATGTGCAATATACTTGTGCACACAGGTTAGCGGCTCGAAAATTTGCCCTTTCCACAGAACTACCACAGCATTCTTATATCTTGAAAATGTGAGCATATTCTAAAAATTTATCAATGCAGTTTGTTGAGAAATGTTGATTAGTATTGTATAGTGCTATAGTGTATGTGATGCATGTTGTTAACCCTAACCCACCACCAACAGACAAAGTTAGCAACTTGCATAGAGAAGCATTTAGCAGCTACAGAAGTTCCCCCCAGGAGTTAGTGGAGACCGAAACAGAGCTAAAATGAGAATGATATTAGAATAACATCCAGCAGGTACATACACGACGGATGCTAATGTTGCTCCATGTTTGTTCGTTTGCTAAGCAACTGTTTGCTAACATGTTTCCCCATATCAACTGTCGAAAGGTGATTCAGTGTTGTATTTAAAGCTTGTTGTGCTGCCACGAAGTGAACAAAAAAAATCAATTAATGCAGGTTTAACAGTTTATAAGTTCAGAAAATAGTGTATCTGAAAACATTCTTTAAAACCGGGAAATGGCGTTTAAGTGACATCATGATAATGCGATAAGCAAAGTCCACAGATATCTAGCCTCTCGTAGATTCTGTCTAAAACTTTACTGAGCTCCAAATCTATGTAAATGGGGAAATGTGCTGCAGTATAAAAATCAGGTAATAACAAGAGATTTCAGAACAAGCAACTAATCCTTTTCATAATGCGGTATTGTTGATTACACACACAATACCAGTGTGAAACATGGAAGAGAAATCTAGCCTCCTACTGTACCTCACTGAAACTCCACACCACTACCCCTGCATGACAGACAATATCAGCCTCCCAGAGAGTGCCTCGTCTTTGATGGCACTTTCCATCAGCACACCGTGTGTGAGTACACCGCTTCAGTACCATCCACTGGGAGACCACTGGCATTCGATATAGGTCTTTTACGTATGAAGCCATAGCTCATTAGACAGCTTAAGTGAAGTGACTCTAAATCACAGCGCTAATGAAAAGTTAAAGCAGAACTCATTTCCCATCTTCATAGCTCACTAACACAAATTTACCTGAGAGCATGCAAGGATTGAACAGATACACTGTGTTCATGTCTATATTTTATTTTGGCATTTGTGCTTTATTTGATGCACTGAGCTCCTCTCTCCTCCTCTTTCTCTCTCTAATAAAAAATCATAAAGGGCAATCGGAGGTAGGAGATGTTAAAAGTGGGCAAGTATGCTAATTTGATTGAATTGTGATTCTACCTTACACAATTTAGAATTTCACAATACAGCATGGGAATAGTACATTATCCCAAGCCTGATATCATTAGCGCTAGGCTAACAGAAGACACATGCATAAATGCATGCAATACTGTTATTAAAACTGGATGTTCCACATTCAGAAAACGGAATTGCATAGTAAGTGAAATGTAATCTTGAAGATAGATGGGTAAAACTACATGCTGTGATGTGACAGTAATGGTGATACACTTGGTTTGAAATAAGCCCCTATTTGCTACTTGGTTGAAACCCTACTGTTCAAGCCTAACTCACTTATCCCTAATGGCAGCATACAAACAAGACAGTGGATCACAAGTGGGCCTCCCTCCCAGATCAAACCAAAGGTTTTATTTATATGAGGCCAATCAGGAAAACTACACACGCTGCTATGGGTACATGCATGCTTATATCCACTAAAACTACTACTAATTACTAATGAATTAGAAAGCATATATGTGTGACATACATACAGCAGCAACATCAAGTTCATTTATCTTCTGTATCATTTCAGTGAAGCCTGATGAACATATCCACCCATTACCTGTCAAAAAGAAGCTTAAAGCTTGTGTGATGGGGTTTCAATGGCTATTCCCTCTTTGCTAGTCCAAAAGTTCTCTTACTGCATGATGGAAAAGCACAATTAATTGCATTTTTTTCCCCATCTGGTTGGTCTTGCAATTAAGCAAACAATGCCAAAACAATAGTGTGATATTTAGACATATATTCCTGTAATTTAATATATAGATAGTGAAGGAAAATAAAAGCCAGCTGCATTATTAACTGTTTTCCTGAATGAAAAGAGGGGAATCTGGGAATGTGTGGGACTTATGAAAGTCAGCTGAATCTTACTTTTCTTGCATGTGGAAATTGGACCAGCGTTGTGTGAGGGGCAAACTTCCCAGAAATAATTTTTTTCTGAAAGTTTCCAGTTGAAATTCACTTTTGGTTGCTGGCTGGCTACACTGTGTGGCGTTCGCGGCCGCTTCTTTATCCGGATTTTGACTCTGTTCTATGATGCCAGTGAAACAATGACTCATATTTTGGACTTAATTTTGTCACTAGAGAAAATTGTTCTATTGAAAAGGAACTCATGTAAGATATTTTGGGACTTCACATAATAACAAAACCATAATGAAATGCTTTTATAATATTACTTAAACATAATTCATCTTCCATTCCATTTTTTCATTCTTTGTAGATCTTAAACACGTAGCACTATATTTCCTGTGCATGAGTTGTGGGAAGTCACACTCACTTAACGTGATTTGAAAGCAAACCTCTTGAACTGACCCTGAAGGCCTGTTTATGCGAGAGCTTTGGATTTTGCTCAGGCAAAAATTATATTCTGCTTCAGTAGATAAATAGTTTAATCTCAAGATGGGGACACTTATTTTTTCAAATGATGCACTGCAAATGGTGAATCACGGCATCTACCACACAGATGTGGGAATGTAACGCTGAACAAATGTCTCGTTCAAAGCCTCACAGCATTATATTTAAATGATATATCTTGACTTCTTATGATTCATTTCACATGAGTGTGCATGAGCCTCACATACACATACAGGACTGCAAAATAAATATTCTTACTGTGGCTGTAATTCTCATTTAATAGTGATATTTGCTGTTTTTGTTAAAAAAAATTGTTAACACACCTTTCCTTTCTTTCTTTGTCTGTTAAAGTTGGCATGGAGGAACAGTTGGCTTCGCCAGTGAAACCGCTACCTCAGAGAATCGTTTTTCTGGCCTATTCCCTGGCATCAAGTGATACATTTCACAAAGGACAAGGATGGAAATACAGGAAGCAAATATTGCTTTGTCTGCGTCTCTATTTACTCCTTCAGCTTTTTCCATCTCCACTCCACTGACTCTATTTACTCTAGCAAAATTCAGATTGCACTTGTTTTTCTTTCCCCACAAACAGGAAGCTCTTTTTATTATCTACAAGAGATTAGAACGGTACACGACAAGACAAGAATCCCCAGGCTGAACGAGAGGGGAGTCATGCAAAAAGAACACGTCTGCTACTACACTACTTTCGCTCTGTAGATCCTGTTTGCCTTGTTTTATTGAACATATTGCTGCTGTGGTACATTTCCAGATAGGGGCGCAACAACTAATCGATGTAGTGGACAAAAAAAGTCATCTTAACGGAGTGAAGTGATGTGACTGTTACTAAAGCAACACAACATCAGTGCTGGTATAACACCTACACAACCTAAAACCTCCAAAGTGGGGGAGCATTTCACAAAAAGGTAATTAACTGCAACATCTCAACAACGGAGCATATGAAGAGGAGGCACGTAGTGTTGTGGCTCTGTGGGTGATAAAAACTCGTCTCTGTAAGTTAGTTAGCAAGCTAGCTTCACATTATGTTACTTCCCGTTATGAGCTGTACTGTTTTCTATACAGTGTCCCTTGGTCAATTAATTTTTATTGGCGTTAAGAAGCAAATAATTATGATACACAACAGTTCTGTTCAACATTGCAGATGTGGCCTAACTTTACAACCATAAACGATGCATCGGTAATAGTGATGTTTACAGCTGGACAACGTGTTGCTGCAGACGGCGCAAGATCAGACAACGGCGGACAAATTTATACTTTTTAAAGAAAAAAAGACAAAAAACTGTTCACCTGTCTCTGCGTAATGTGGCGGCTAATCCGCCCCAGACTCTCTTTAAAAAAACACGTTTTGCGAGCTGTTGTCTTAGGTGAGACTATATAAACATTGTGAAACACTTTCTTCTACAAAATTGTTATAATGGTCCCCTCTTGTAAATTCAGCAAATGTAATGCATGAAGGTATTCCTTTCTTTGTATAGTAATATAATGTCAGTTTGTCTAGACAGCAGATAAGCTGTTCAGACACTTATTTCTTACTGTATGGTCCATGAAAGGACCTGATTTCAGCGGAACTTTCTGTTGCTGCAGCAGAAACATTCATTAAAAGATGTATTTTTGAAAGGATTATTTATTTTATTGTCTTGACTGTTAATAAGTACATGCCTTAAACAATCTCAAATTTCATTTAAAAACTGATAGCTAAATGAGGGGTGTTGTGTTATTTTGCAATTCGTAGATGCAGTTCATGTCACAGACTAAGCCAGCTAGTTTTTTGCACTGTACTCAAGCTGCCTGACCTGACAGACCAGGTTCTGGCCTGAGGTGACCTGGTTAAAGCAGGCAACAATACTGTAACTGCCAATTTTTCCCCCCTTCCCCTTAAAAATAGGGTTACAGAAATCATTATGGTAATAGCATCCCACCATTTAAATCAAAGATAATCCATCAATCAAATTTATGCAATCCATTATACAACCAACCCATTACTGGAACAATAAATAGAGCTAAATAGTCAATCAATTTTACCTTTGAACAATGCTATATAACTGTACATCTTTTCCCGTAAGTCACACTCAAATGTGTTTAAGCAGAATAACAAATCAGAGGAAAAGTCACAGATTTCCTTTGGGGCCACAGTTAAATCACAGAAGAGAAGGAAAACGACAGCAGGAGGAAAAGTAGGGCGAACAGGACAAGAGCATAAGGGTGATCCATCCTTATTAGGTACAAATTGAATGTATCAAGCAGCCAGTCAGAGGCAACAGACTGGTCAGCGTGATCTGTGGAGCAGTGCCCACGAGGAGATAGGCCATAGCCGCATTGAGAGCTTCAGTAGTACTGTAAAGAAACACAAATATCTTTTCCTCTGTTGCTTTGCATTTAAATTGAATTTGCGATGGTTTCTGTGGTGCGTAGAAAATGCAAGTGACTGAAGAGAAATTCAAAATGACGCCTTGCTCCCGTGGAGGATTCTCTGTTGCTCAGTGTGTCATACATCACCTTCCGTCATCCCTCCTTACTACAGTCAGACGTTGAGCTGCAACAATTTAATCTGTTCGACGTATTTTGCATTGTCATTCTTAAAGGAAACAGCTCGTCTAACCCCTTCTCCAGTGTGATCTGTGCTACACTCTTGAAGGGCCCTAATATTGTAGCAAAAAGCACCGACTGGAATCGGCTATTAATCATTACAAATGACACTATTGGTGGTCCATAAAGTCGTATATCAGCAAAGTGATCTAAATAATTCATCATGCTTTCTGAATTTAACCATGCAAGGATTTGAAGTTTATCTTCTTGTCTAACCCCACGCAGACTATCCAAATCATGACTTCAACACGTGTGGAGCTACGTTATTATGTCACAGTCAGATAAATTTACTAAATGTCTGACTGATGAAAAATGGCTCTTTGGAATATTAATTAATCAAGTCCAAAAAAACACTTCAGTTCCATGACTCTTGAGCAAATACAGATACAGTTCAAAGCACCCAAATAAGCGAATAAGTGGACCTTGGTTTGAAATGGTTTTCATAAAAAAAGGTCAAGAAGGAACTCTTTAGCTCAATGGAGCCTTGAGTTTGGATATTGACTCAGTGTAAACTTCATATCGCTGAAAAGCTGAAAGAAGCTGAAAGAAGCTGATTTTTTTCAACCTTAAAGCTACTTACGTACCATAAACTGTGGTACTTAAACTGTATGTTAATAGTTTACATGACACCTATCAAAATATAAGCACAGTTCAGATCAAGCCGTACAGACAATGTTGGAATATGAATACTGCGTCTGCCCCACATTAATCTCTAGAGTTATTTGAAAAATAAATGAAAGTGTTAAGTCAGTGCTCTCAGATTCAGACGCATACATGCTAAAATAGTGGCACCACACCCGCCTCACAAGTACTAATGAGGCAGACAAAACACCACATTAGGCTCGCTTAAAAGGCTGTGGCTTTTAATGGAGGCATTTGAGCTCCTTCGTTATGCTTTAACAGTGGCAGATGAGAACCCTCCTGTTTATACCTGCCTGTGTTGTCACAGAGTTAGCCAGGTAAGTAATGGGACCAAGGGTGCATCTGTCTGCAGAATGATGGAGAAACAGCTCCATTTTCTGCATGGCCGTCCACGACAAGCTGAGCAGTTAGTGATTACACCGGTTTACAACAGAGGTGTGGGGAGCTGATGCGTAGGTGTGTGTGTGTGTGTGTGTGTGTGTGTGTGTGTGTGTGTGTGTGTGTGTGTGTGTGTGTGTGTGTGTGTGTGTGTGTAGGGGGTGTATCTGGACTCAATCATGGCCCTGGCTCTCACAGACCAGGCTTTACTGTGTCGCTAGGTTGTCGTGTCCTTGACTTGGAGCTTATATAGTCAAGATCATGAATTGAGTGCTGTGGGATCGGCAGCAACATTCTGGTCACACAGCACCACGTGATCCTCTGCACCCTGCAATGGCCGCAAACGAGAGCTGGCTCACACCGTCTTCACACTGAAGGCTGCCAGAAAACCATTGTAGAGCAAGTTCATTTTCTCTGCTTGAACCATAGAGGCCATTCAAATTACATTAGAATTGTGCAAAAAATAAAAGCTGCCATTATAGTGCGCACAATGTATTAAAAAGTGGAATAGCAAACAATATGATGAGGAAATGTATGTAAGAAATATACTAGTGGAAAACAATGACTGAAATTGACCTTTTTGACAATGGCCATGCAGTACTGATGCCATACTGCAGCTATTTCACACTGCAGTGCCTCCGATTCCAATTGCACTGTGGTAGGCTATATGTAACAGCAAGGTCTGCAAGGTGCACATGCTCTCTCCACAGGACTATATGTACTTTGTGTGTGTGTGTGTGTTTTTTCATCTTTGAGCTCTTTCATGGCCAGCTGGGCACAAGAGGGGGCTGACTCTTACTCAATGACACCACAACCAGTGTGAGAAACAAACCTGCCCCACAGTGACAAAAACTAACAGGATGTAAATAAGAAGTAAAACAACGTTCACACTACCTGCTTTGAAGCTCACACACATTTTTGTTTTCTTGATGAGTCGCTGAAACAAAATCTCCCTCAAAATAATAGGTTTTGTATATGATTATTAATACCTGTCCAGTAAAGCACCAGCCAAAACATCACATCCTGACCACAAGTTTGGTCATGAACAATAACACGTTACTTCACAGCACAAATGTCAAAAAATACAGTTTCCAGAAACAATAGGCCGTCATTTACATCCCGCCTCTTGTCCATAATTTCAAGGCCTCAGTTTATCCAACCGTTTGACATTTCGCACAAATCTCCGCTTTTCGGTGAGGGAGATTGATCTGTTCGAAATTTCAATCTGCAACCAATCAAAGAAGACATGGCAAGCCATTTGAGAACAGCCATTTTCATCAGCGGATCCACACAGTGCCTGAGGAAAATGAAATATCAAAATATATAAGCCCAGATTCCTGTGGGACTGCAGCAAAAAAGGTCTCTCAATAAAACATGATGTGTTCAATACTAGAGCTTCTACTTTCACTTACCAACAAGAAAACATGGGTTGTGCATGATTCTTGCATGGTGAAATGTGTCATTATCTGAGCGTATATTAAGTTCCTATTATTTACCTTGAGTCTGTGTTGGCAGGGAGCTGGCGCAGAGCTGCAGTCCCAGTAATTGCCCGCCAACGATGCGTGGAGAGGACATTGTCTCTCGTATTCGCAGTGCGTCTGGGGCAGACGGTTCACTTTTTGGAAAAACACAGCAAGTGCAACTGACAGTTTGAAACAAAGCACCTCAATAGGACCTTTAAATTAAGTGATTACAAGTGTGAGAGAGAGAGAAATGGGGACAAAGAGCTGGAAACAGCAAACATGGACAGAGAAGGAGCGAGCAAAAGGAAGAGAGGTGATAACAGGGGAGGACTTAATTTTACTTGGTAATGATCACTTGGGGGAGAGTCGGAGCAGATAACAAAAGTACAGGGTTAATAGAACAATTCTCTGAGGTGATAACAACAATGAGCAAAGAAAACAAATCCAAACCAAACAAATTAAGACTCCTCTTAATAGTCTGCGATCTTAAAGGGCACAGTCTTGTTTTGACAATTCTTTTGTTTAGCTTTGGTCCACTGAGGTTGCCTCATCCCTCTTATTAATATCTGACTTCTTGAATTATGAAAATAGTGTCGCGTGGTTTTTTCACTGATACCCACGGAGTTGAAACCTTCTTTTGCGCTGCAACACCTCAACAACACAGATGCCACACAACCATGCATTGCTTTCATTGTTGATTTCGCCAATTTCCACACCTCTATTGTTTTGTGTTATTTTAGTTTTAATGAATTATACCTATCTTATGCAAATCTCTTGTGAACTCCCTTGCCACATTCCCTGAGCCCATTTGTGACAGATTCAACACAGTAATACCTCCGTACAGAGCAGTTTTGTAACTCAACCATGTTCTCCATACTAAAAATAACCCAGCCATTCTTTCCACTTAGAAGGACTCTCGTTCACAAACATTAGCGCAAATGGGAAAACTGATTACAAGGGCAAGCAAAGGTGAATTTAAATGGGCAGCGGCATGGGATAACCAAAGGCCAGTGCAGAATGCAAAAAAAAAAAAAAAAAAAGATGAGGGAAAATTTAATGGGATAACCAAAGGCCAGTGCAGAATGCAAAAAAAAAAAAATAGATGAGGGAAAATTTTATGGGATAACCAAAGGCCAGTGCAGAATGCAAAAAATGTAATGGGATTGGTAGATGTTGTAATAATATAAAATAAAAAAGAATAAGAAATAAAATACTGCTGCAAATTACGAACAAGTTCTCAACTAAATAAAATATTCTCAAAACAATACCACATATAGCTAATAAAATATAATAAAAAATATACAATAATATGGACTATTACAGTGTACCATTCTCCTTATTCTTTTATTCCGTCTGAGCATTATCAATCCCGGCTCGAAGGCCTGCTCAGATTTAAATAAAAAAAACTTTTCCGAAGTCTAAAGTCTGTTTAAATGCCGAAAGGCGTTTGTACTGTGCTCGTTTGTTTTTTTCCCCCTTGTTGCAGTGACGTTCTCCTCCGTGTGATACCATTAGTGAGTTAGCAACTTTGACGTGTTGCCAGAAACATACCCGATCACTAATGAGAAATGTCAGCCCACTGCTTTCGTCTTGTCGATTTTTCCGTTGTTGTATTTCACTAGGAAACCAAAGTGTTCCCAAACAGAAGACAATAAGGAAGGGTCTTATAAAGCTCTGGCTTCTCTGCACTGGCCGTGATGCTTAAGTCACTAGTTAGCGAGAGGCTAGGCTAAAGCGGCTGTGTGTTTAGCGCTGTAGCGCCGCAAGGCGGAGATTTGGTTCGCCACTTAATATGTCTGTGTGGAAACTCGGAATTTACGTATGTTCCACATAAAAAACAAGCCTAATATATGACGGTAAAGACTGCATTCGGTGCACATGTGCACCGTTCCCAAAGTCCTGTACCGAAATGGGGGCTAGTTAAAGACACTATCGAGTTGCATCACGGGAAATGTAGGCTCCAGTGTTTTTGGAGTATGTAGTTTGGCTTCCGTCTGTATTATTCCACTGAGGATGCAAATTGCTTTTTTAAGTTCAGTTCTGAGGAAGCCCTTTAGATGAGAGGCAAAACGTCTTCAAGTATCATCTACCAAGTCCAGTTGCCCTTGATTTTAACCTTCCTTGGGTGTACGTACTTGTGTGTTTTTTACTGTATCTTGTCTGTTTGTTTTTGAGTTTTATGTATTTTAACAGGCCCATCTAGGGACGGGCGTAGCAAATTAGAGTAGGTTATAAATGCTGTGGTGTGTGGCACTGGTTTATGCTGTATACTCCAGGTAGATTACTTTGTAACATGAACAATGTCTGCTGTTTACTCGTGATCATTACAATGAAAGTTAAAACAATAAGCCTGATAAGCCCCAAACTCATGCATCTGTTACAGCATAGGCCCCTGTGTTGTTTTAACATCTGAACACCTACTAAAAGAAAGGATATCACAGACTTTGCTGCTTTGATTTTGATCATTCATTCATTCAACTATATAAAAGTACAACTAAACAGACTTCAGAGCAGCTTCTTTCCCCAGGCTGTTAGACTCCTACATTCATCCTCAGCACTGTACCATGTTATAGTTTTATTTCTACGACTTGAACTTTTGTATGTAACGTTTTTATTGTGAGTAGCATAAAGGGAACTACAGCTTAATCTCTTTATACAACCTTGTGTTGGCAAATAAATCTAAATTTTACCTTGTCAATACTTAACTGCTTGAATGTCCTTCTATTTAGGTTCATACCCATTCATCTCAGTTACAGAGTCTGTTGGAGTGAAGACCGTACACACACACACAAAACAATCTGCCTAGTCCCCTGACATGCAAAGCTTTAATCACTCTTTTCAACTATGAGGGTGACATTTCTATGAGAAGCTCATCATTACCCAATTATTCATTTCACATCTAGTAATTAATAACAAGGTGTGGACTGGCAGGGATGGCGAGTGACAGTGGGGGTTTCTCTGCAACCACAGCAAGAAAGTTGTTTAAATGACTGCATCAACATTGACATTAGTGTCTTTTGGGGACTTCTATAGACCAGACGTAATGATGGAGGGATCCAGGGTTTATTTAACCTTGCAATAATTTATATTCTCTTCCCAATCCTGACCTCAACAATGGAAAGGTCAAAGAATATTTTGACTAGTCGAACTATATGGCCTCATTCATTTTCCACTACAGTGAGCCAGATTGTCTTGAAGTACTTGAACAGACCTTGACAACCCGTTGCTTCTTTTTAGTCAGGCAAAGGAGTCTCTGAGTGGACCAGCATGGGGTTTTAGCTACTGTACGACATCAACAGCAAGATTTGATAATGCCCGCAGTGGAGCCAAGCACAGTGTGTACCGGCAGAACAAGCCAAAGAATCTGTGCTGCTCTGGTGCTGGACGGCAAAACAACAGCAGAAACCAGAAGACGGCAGGAACACTGAAACAAAGAGACTGGGCCTGCCAGGAAGCTGATACGGATATCTCAGTCAGACGTCTTCTTTCTGCCCTCGCCAAAGGCGGTGAACCTTGGGAAAGGGGTCATGGCACAAGGTTAAAAAGAAAGCAGTTACCAGATGACACTGATGCTTGTTCTTCTTTTTCCATTATGTAAGAAGCTTGGCAGAGATGCTTTGGTGTTCTGGATCACTACAACATCCTAATCTTGGCTTCAAGTCAAGGCTGTGTAAAGTGTGATTTATACTTCAGCATCAAATCGACGGCATAGCCCCATACCCCACACCGTAGCCTACGCCATAGCCTGATGTGCACCTCCTCAAAAATGTAACTACACATCAAGGTGACATAGACCATAAGAACTGTGATTAGTCGGCTGCCTCCGAGCCAACAGGAAGTGCCCCGTGCTTTGAAGTAAATTTTAATAGCCGCCAAACCAGTGGCTGTAACACGGTGGATGTATATATTTGAGCGTCACAACCCAAGCGACAAGAATCGTTTCAATATCAGAATGTGATCCATTCGGTTGATAACATGTAACACACGTATAAAATTTAACCCCCATTCAAGTTAGCAGATGGCTAAACCGGAAATTAGCCTGCTCGGCCGGCAAAAGTCACCACAGTGGACGCTGTAGCGCTAACGCCAACTAGCGTTTGGCGGTGTAATTGCAGAATGATGGATACACTGTTGCACAAGAATAAATGCATGGCTACGTGTTTAGCTACGCCGTGGGCTACGCACATAGCCATGCATTTATACATTTATATGACGCAGAAGTATAAATCGCGCTTAAGACATCTTGTTAAGCGTATTACTGCATTTTATTACTCTGTAGCAGGGTTCAAAATGAACACCGCTAAGTGCCAAATAGGTGAAGATTTTCCAATTGGCAGGAAAATCTTGAAAGGCTGTCTGCCACACTGGCAGGTAAATGCTTACACACATCCGGTTAGACCTTTAAAATAAAGTTTGCCAAGAAACTTGTCAGGTGATGGCAGTTTGGTTAGGATAGGCGCCAAAACTACTTCAGGAAAATATTATGGTTGGGGTTAAAATAACTACTTCCTTAAAACAATCAGCACTGACCATTGGTTTCACATGGGAAACTAACCCTAGACTCCTGCGTGAAATTCCTGTTTGACCCATTACTTTTATGTTTAATCATTAAATACATTTAATAGCAAATACTTCCGTGGAATTTTGAGCTCAAGACTTCTTGAGTTGTATTCAAGCTTTTAGTTAATCAATTACAGATTAAAATAAATTTTTTTCAGATTTTGCTCTGGACTCTTCTTTAATTTTGTATTCAACATAGCCTAATACCTTATATGCTTGACTGGGCGATTTTTTCCCCCATCTATCAGTCCACCTGGTCAGTGATTAAAAAAAAGTTAATTTCAGGCACTGCTCTTTAGGGACAGTAACAACACAGTGTGTGTTCTCATTAGCTTCCTCCCACAAATTTGTGAACCCAACATAAAAATCTAGGATATAATGTTTAACAGGACGTACCTAAAATGGCTTTTTTCCAAAGTGTTCTCAAAGGAGGTTTTGAGTACAAAGAGTCCACACTGTTAATCAACCCCCCCCCCCCCAATTGGATGCTAATTATTTCATTGTGCTGTTATCCCTGTTTTGCTTCTGCATTAAAAAGTCAGTTGATATCTAGTTCCATCTAATGCCTGCTTATGCTTGCAGCCTTTTTGGTTTCTCAGATACCAGAATCAAAGACTCCTTGAAGAATATCACTTACCAGGTGGACAGATAGAAAATAACTGGACATAACTTGCCGTACAATATGATTTTGGGATTATACTTTCTAGATGAGGAGTAAAACAATCATAGATTGTAAGCAAAGTTGTAAGTAAGCAATCAAGTCTTGCACACAATGATTACATACATCAAACTCCAGATTGTGATGCACCCAGATGCTCGTCAGGTGAATCAAGCAGATGCCATGTTAGTCCACTGGGTGTGAAAAATTATGCAACATGGTTAGGCATCTGTTATTGTTGCGCCTGTCGAAACATCACAGGAGAAATGTTCTGCTACAAGAGAAAACATACTACTTAATTGAAAAACATCAAAAAGTGCTGTGCTAAATTTATGAGAAAATTTCTAAACTAGCTGGACTAAAATGAAAATGACATATTAAATGCCCAAAAGGTCATTTTCTTCCGCCTTAATATTTCAATGAGCTCTGCAGAGGTGGCAAAGGACCACAAACTTCAGCAATTTATTTCAGAAGTGGCACAAAGGCTGGCCATTAATACATAAACCAAAAGTTATTAGGTTTCTTTAGAAGATACTAAGCAGTGGACTCCTAACACTAGCTTCTAATAAATGTCTGCATGGGCAATGTTTACGACTACACTGTCTACTATAAACCACAAACCGTAAAAAACAAGCAGTGTTAAATAGCGTCTCTTCTTTTGCGATTCAGACATGATGCCAAGCCAGCCGGTCTGTGGGTATCAAATATTCATTGTTTGGTCAGGGATTATGGGCTTTGAATGTGCTGTCCTCATGGGACAGGTGGAACATGACCTGCTAATAGCCATCAGGAAACCAAAGAGGGGGAAACAAAGACGGGCCCTCGTGTCACTGGGCAGGCCCCCACAAATGTGCTCCCAAGTACATGTTGCAAAGTCCCTGAGGGCATTTATTCGCAGCATTGTCTCATGGCCATGGATTGGACGAGTATCTCCACACTCAAAGAACACATGAACAGACCTTTTCTTTGTAGGAGAAAAAGTTATGTTCTTTAATTCGGGTTTCTTTGGCACCAGATAAGACCCCCTTTCAACTTATAATTAGTGTAGAACTACAGAAGCCTAAAAACGTCAATTGTTCCACAAATTATTCTAAGCAGTAGATGAAAAGGTTTATTTCAAAAGTAATTTCACCAGACACATAGCATTCCTAGTTGTCGGACTACATTGCTACAGACACAGGAGAACCACTTCAGTCACTTCAGGGGGGCTATCCAATTGGTGGTGAACCGGACTATTGGAACTAGACCCCAGGCTGACATGGGACAAGCTGGGACAACAACACCTCTGAGTGGATGTTTGAGTGCTAAAGAAAATCTAGAGAAGGCTGGCAAAATTGTGGATGTGGGAGTCACAGGTCTGCCACTGCAGTCCTGACCCAGACCAGCTGTCTAACTAAGATGTCCAAGGAACAAACACTAGTGGTAAACTGGAATAATTTTCACAGTTGCGAAACAAAAAATCCCCAGAAATTTAGTTGATTAACCAATAAAAATGTAACACCTTGAGAGGGAACAAAGAAATGCCTGTTTGGCATTTACTGCAGCCCCGTGTGCATTGAATATATAATCATTTGCAATCATTCAGCTTTGTTCCATTATAAAGAACACAGCTGAGAAAATATTCATCTCCACCGAAGAAAAAACAACTGTACTGACAAGCTGAATTAAACTAGTTGAAATCAATATAAGCAAAGTAAAATGCTCAGGGGTTCATCTCAGCTTTGACTGCAGAAAGAAAAGTCAGACCAAGTAAAGTGTTACTAGTCTTGCAAGCGCAGGGGTTGAGAGGGCATGTGCTGTGATGTCTAACAAAATATTCCTGGACTCAAGTATGTGAGCCTGTACTGATGAGAAGAAAAAAAAAAAGGACGATGCATTAAAGAAGCTGAGACGCCTGACAGCCAAACACTCAGCGAAGACGTAAACTGACGCGAAAATGCTGTGAAAGACTCCAAAAGGTACTTCTCTGATCCAGGGCAAATGAAAGATTTAGTGTGTGCTACAATGCAAGGGTACTGGCTATGCAGCAAATAAACATTAAAAATATGCCCCTTAAATGTAAGCAGCATAAATCACCCAGCCTTAGGACATCTAAATAATCCTGACTGATATTATGTTGGACTAGATTTCTGCTTTTCCAATACACTGAATATTCGCTGACACCACTGTCTGGATTCATAACCAGGAAGAATGAGCGTCTGTTATTTGTTTCTCCTCTTTTTTACCTACATAAGGAAAATTCACTGTCTAGTCTCTATTTGCGCAATATAGTGTGACATACAGTATATACATTTTATAAACTGCATGTCTATTTACTTCCTATAAACAGTAACATTAGGCTACAATTCACTTTTAACAGTTTGCTTTGTGTGTCTTAGATAACCATTAACTACGTTAGTCACTCACTCAGTGTAGCACCAACATCAGCCTGATTTTCAACGTTGATAACATTACTACAAAAAACTGAGTTTTAAAAACAAATACGATCTCCGTCCACACCAGCGGTTTAGCTGCGTATCAGAACTGATCTCCATCTATATCAAAACCAAAACTCACATCTAGTGGCCGTTCAGATACACTGGGCATGCGCGTGCTGGTGTAAAAATGAATCAGATGGTCTATTCCGTACTTACAAAACATTTTGCATAAGAATAAAGTACTACAGACGAAGAACCACACCAGATTTTATTTTGCATGGACCAATAACGAGCTGGGACTGTTACTGAATGTAACACAGGAGTTAAAAACGGCTGTGGCGGCAGAAAACAGACTGGGAGTCGTTGCAAAGTAAATATGGCGACATGCACAGTACAAGTGTGGGCTATAAGTGTTGTTTACATGGTACAAAATAGTTAAAAAAAAATACCGATTCAAAAACTCTTTCAGTAGCATCGTGTTTCTGCTTTGCATGACTTATAAGACTCAGAGAGCCAAACATGACTGCGTCATAGTTTCTAAAGTCCTCCATTTTTGCCTGTCCACACAACGCTACCCGAAGTTTTAAAACAAAAAACAGTATCGACAGTTTTTTCAAACTTCCATTTTAGGTCTTCGTTTTCGCCGTTTTAGTCTGGACGGGAGGTGCAAACGTAACACGGAGGTGAACATCAAAATTATCAAAAACACCATATACAAAATCGAACATCAAAGACTATTAACAATGTGCACAAAGCTGATGAAAAGTGATGTAACGTGATCACTAAGGTTGGAGGCGAAGGTAACATTACTGCAGAGTTATAAACAGATGTGCAGTTTGGAAAACGGATATAAATCACTCCACATTGTGCAAGTAAAGAGCTGGGCAGTAGTGAAGGTGTGATGGTGCCCTACTGTCTCGGTTGTATCTTTAAAACAGTTGATGTCCTGTACTCCATGAAGACACCAAATGAATTCGCTTCAGATTATAACTTCATATCAGTGCTAGAAATATTGCTGTGTGGATAATGACGTCAATATTCAACCTTAAACATACATCTTGTTCATAGATCTATTTTGAGAACAAGCTAGTGTGGACAAAAAAAAAAACATTCATGACACTATAGATGTGCCGCAAAGCACAATCTGACCAGGCTCGTTCGGTTACATCATCAGCACATTACCTTTGAAACTGTGTGTTTGTGCTGACATCGGCAACTAAGAGATCAATGACGCAGTGACTTGTGAGGCTATTCTAGGACAATGAACATCTCAATTAAAATCCCACAGTCTGCTAACTGACTCCATTTATCACTCTCTTACCCTGGTCACCCAAATATGGCCGAGCCAACTTCACTGTGGCCATTTATATTAATCTGCAGCACAGGTTGTGGGAGATAAGTTAATACGATGTGTTTCTAGAGAAATGGGTCCACTCAAGTGGAAATGGTCTAATGAATGGATATTTGGGGTTTGGGTTGGAATTTTGAGAACAACATCTTATGGTGTCCAAAAATGGAAAATAAGCTACAGTACTGCTGACTTCAAACTAGGAAAATGCAATTCAATAAAATCAATAAAAAGTAATGTTTCTCTAACTCAGCACAAGTACAGTAAATTGGCTTTTGTCCAGAGGGAAATATGCCTAGCCTTGTATTTAACATTATCAATAACAAAAAAGTACTGACACTGACATTAAAGACCACAATTCTGCACCCAAATAAATACTGTAGCCTATAGAGCAGTATAAAGAAGTGCCACATTTTCATCAGCCAAAGCTTTGAGGACACCAAAGGAAATTACTACTGAATACACTAATCATGTTATGACCAAGGGGGGATTGAAATGTAACCTAAATGACCTGGTAGCTATGGAAACCAACAGCGTACTCCTTTGCAGATACAGTAGATGGACTTCTCCCAGCTTGGTATCTCCCGCGAGCCTCTACGTATTGGTATGACTGGAAAGCTGAAGTCTTTTGCACCTTTTCTAGGACAGCCCAGTGATGGAGAGACGCTTTTGTTCTCTCGGTCTCTAAGGTCAAGGAGACGGTAGAAAGTAGGCCATGGCTGTATGGGAATATTCTCTACTGTATGTGAACAGCTGTAAGTCCCCAATTACAAAGGAAGCACTGCTAGAAAAAAAAAAAAAGTGTTACATGTTCAGAAGCATGTTGGACTTCATTAGCATGTTCGTGTAGCACCCCTCCGGGGCATAGCAACACCTCGCTCACGTAGCGTGATAATCAACAACTTAATCGGCAGCGAGGCTCATTTAATGCAAGGAGGAGACACTTGCCATGCAAGGCAAAGGTGTCAGTGTATGCTACTTGTGCAATCACTGCATCTGCACAGCTCTCCAGTATCAAAACAAGCACACAATGCACTGTAAGGTCAGAGGATAAGGAAACAACGCACTGTTAATGACATATCTTTAAAAAAAAACAGCTTGATGCATACCAGCAATATGTGCCCGTGATCAGTGCATGCTACTTCTGGTAACCTTTATTCTGTATTGAACTCTTCATGGAGTAATCTGTTGGTAATCCACTATAATCCCAGATTTAATCTTGTTAATACCATTGATTCACTTTCTTTCTTATTAGAAAAACTCTGTGTGTGTGTGTGTGTAACAAACGGGAAACCAAAATCTTGTACGCTTTACAGCATGACACAGGTACAGCTATAATAAAAATGAAATAATGGATAGTGCTGTGTGCGTACTCCTGCTTTTGGGGGTGATTTCAGAAGGACAGGGCATCAGCATTATTTTTATTTTTACTGTTGTGTTTTTGACTGCCACATATTTAATTAACTAATGTCAAACTTTAGAAGGTACTAACCGTAAAAAAAAATAAATAAAAAAAAAACTGAAAATGAGACTATATACTCCTATAGAATAGAATCTGCAAGCTACGGTGGTCCAAATTATTAAGGTGCTAAAAGCATGATGACTGCAACGCTGAGCTGACGGAACCAATGAGTTTGTCAAATGCTTAAATACATTGGAAAAAATAGCTTTTAACAGCCAAAGTCTGCATAAGAAGCTGTTTGATCAAATATGCTTTTATTTTAATGACTTCACCTCTTTGCCTCTAGTCATAGTCTGTCCTTGAATCCTTTTACACATACACAAAGTATGATGCAGAGTGGGTAATAAATTCAAGCCCACTCTGGAAATCCTCACAATGCTCTAGCAGGTTTCGCAGGCATAAATGTAAACACGGTGTAAATACTCTGAAGCATAGATAGTAAGCAAGTGTCCTGACAGAGCCCCACGTGTCAAATGTCAAACTTTGTAAGAGCTTATTTTATCTAAACATGCATGAAGTGGAGAGGTTTGACCAAACTGCCAGAGGGATTACACAAAAATCTCTGCAGATCTAAGAGAATCACAGCAAAATGGAAACGCGGGACGGACAAATCCGCCACTCAAAGTCCACCAGGAGCCTTACCGGTGTTGAGCGTGCCTGTGACAAGTCTGAACAGGTACTGTGCGAACTTGAAGATCTCCCGTTTGCACCTTTTCCTGCAGCTCATTGTTGCTCCTGGGAAGGGGGAGGGCTTGGAAAAGGTCAGCACAAAAGGAGGACTCTGGCTTTAGGGTTTTTAAAAGAAAAAAAAAGAAGAAAATCCAAGTAAGACTTTTACTTTGACAAAGTCCAACGACAGTGCGAGGGTCCTCTTCTCTGCTCCACTCCTCTGGCTGTGTAAGCGTGGCCCTTGTGTCTGCGCGTGGTGGGAGTGATAATCATGAGTGAGTGGAACTCGGTGACGGGGGGGGGGGCTCGTCCTGCGTGTGTGTGTGTATATGTTGCGCGGCTCCAGTGTAAGGCTGTCTGATCAACGCGGGGGATGTTATGTGCTTTTTTTTGTCAGGTCATTAATATCTGCTTACCGGCGGTTTACCTCCTCCTCTCTGGGTAAGGTAGGGGGAGTGGGGGCTTCTCTCAGTCTCTTTTTTTCTTCCTCCAACAAAACTCCCTCCTCTTCTGACTTTTCCTGCAACTCTTCTTCTGTGTTATTAAAGGCTACTCTGTTGGCTTCACCATGCAGTGGTTGTCCAATAAGTCTCTGCGTCTCTGTCTCTCAGACACACAAACAAACACACACCCTCCCACACTTGATCTCGTAGTGCGCCTGCTGCTCGCTCTACTCAGCACCATCTGTGGATGTTTTACGCTCACTGACGGTTGCCATGGAGGTGTGGCCTGATTGGCCCGAGAGGAGGAGGAGGAGGAGAAGAAGAAGAGAGATAGAAAGCACACGAGGAGGAGGAGGAGGAGGAGGAGAGAAATAAAGGAGAATTAAGGGGAAAGTGTCCACCAATGAATCAGCAATGACAGCACATAATGGGCCAGCCGCATCACATGAAATTGAACGTTAAAACAATAAGTGACGGCGTTAATCCTACACAATGGGCTCTTAAGACACAGATAAAGGAAGTGGTTGACGGAGTGACAAATGCACTGTAAAAACAAAAAGCTTAGAGACAGAAGCAGGGTAGAGAGAAAAGCTGTGGAGCCCAGGTTGGAAAGATTTTCTGTCAAGGTCAGTAATAATAAAGACTGACAGGCTACGCCCAGTGTCTGTGATGACATTAAGACAAGCCAAGTGCATCATTTTTTCCACTAATTAGCCCATACTGTACCTCCATGGCACTCATCTATCAATGCCAAGCTCTCCCAACCGAAAAGCCTGCCATTAACTCAAACCTTTAACTGTTTCCACTTGTATTACTGCAGTGAATTTGCTTAATAAAACGCTCATTATTACACATCCATCAGGCCGACAGGCGCAGCTATGAAATAATACTGGGCTGAAACACAGGGTTGATATTCCACAGGTCACTAGACAGAGAGGCAGGTCTATTTTGGTAAATCCTACTCAGTGTAGAGTTTTTGCAGACTCTGACCTTGGAGTCCTTGTCAGTGTGTTATGCCACCGCGCGCGGACACACACACACACACACACACACACGTTCTGGGCAGGAATGAGCAGTGAGGGGGTTGTTCCACAGGTAGGAATAAAAAGTGTGCTTGGAGAAAAATAAAGATTTCAAGGACTTGAGGTATTGTGTGAAACTTCTGACTGGGTCGGAGCAGCACACAGATCTAGTACAGTGTCTCAATTTGGTGAATAATTTACAAGGTACCTGTGGGGCGTAGCAGTGCCTTTGTGACATGACTTGCTTTCACAGACTTTAGCAGGGGACATGACTGACTCAATTAAATAGAAAATGACTTTTGAAATTGTTTTGCGGTCGTCATTCGCTCAAGAAGAAGCTTTTTTAATTGAACGTACTTTAAGGCCTGGCCTCTTTGTTACCGTTGCTATGCCTGACATCACGTATGCTGTTTACAATGATATCAGTAGCAGATTTACCATCGAAATGCATAGCAATTTGTGATAAAATGGGTCCTTGATTTTAGACAGAGGCAGACAAAAACAGGTTTCCCAATTCTAGCCAGCTTAATAAGCTGGTTGAATATTCCGTCCCCGCTTGACTCGTTTTGAAACAGCCCTGTAAAAAGGTCTTACATGAGCGCCTGATGGATATATACATATGCTAAAAAGCCAAGGCTAAAGCTTCATGTCCCAGGCAAAAGTTAGCTTCTTCATTAATTGATGATTAGTGTTACATACAGTACAGTGTGACAGGGAGAAAAACATACTTTCACAAGCAAAAATGTATGCTATCATGGTTATGAGTTATGCTTTATTGTTTGCACACTTTTAATGTGACAAGAGGAAAGTCTTTGAGTATGAGAACTAACTGGTGTGTCAAATGCAATACTATTACAGATAACTGTTGGGCCTGGGTTGCTGGAGTGTCAGCTTCCCCCTAATCAGGACAGAGCAGCTAATGTTACATTGCAACAACTCCAGAATACTACGCAGTGGATTTAACATGACATGAAGAGTTATTCTCTAATGTAACCTGTAACACCCACAAAATAAATGATGTCACTAAGACCAGAAACACATTAGGAAAATGTTTACTGAGGTAATAAATCAAGTGAGATGTAGGGTTTTTTCAGACTTGGAGGTTCCCGCTTGGTTACTACTGTAGGTGGTAAGCTAGTAGGCTAGACATGCTAACATCTATGACTTACATTAGAGCAGATAAACACAGTGTTGAATCGATTCATTACATTTTAGTGCTTGTATTTTTGGTTTTGGGAAATCTTTAAAAAAGGACACGATCCCTCAAATACTAAAGAGAGTATAACTCTTGCTAGACCTTCGGCATGTGGAGCTATCCAAAGCTTGAGAGACCTACTGTCAATGGTGCCGTCAATGGTGCCGTCAATGGTGCCGTCAATGGTGCCGTCAATGGTGCCGTCAAGGGGGGGGGGATCAGTCATCAGTCAAAATCATTTCCTCAGGGTGGCCAGCCCAGTGGCCCACCCTGGCACGGAGTAAGTGTATAAAATGCTATATACTGTATATATTATGTAACCCCTGCGTTAGAGTTAAAAGGTGAATAGCAGCATACAAGTGCCCGACAGAGCCGTGTGTGACTGGCTGTTAACATTATGCTTTGAGGGAGACCGTCCTGTGCCTGTTTTCATCTTGATCTTTCTGAGAGGATTGCAAAACATGAAAACAGCGGGAATCTACTGGACGATGCTATGAAACTGGGCTCAACGTTACTTAGAAGGGTAAACATCGCAACAGGCGCTCCATTGAGTAGCATAACAAACACTGCAGGGGCACAACAAGTCGGCTGACTGTCTGAAAAACTTCAGAATCATCCAGAAGTTTGCCCAGAGTAAAAAAAAACAGCCTTTCTGTGGTGAGTGAAAGCATCTTTTATCATCCTGACTATGCTGCTGGTCCCTGCATAGGCAAAGTGTTGGATCGGTTGAGACTAGGCTACGGATTATGGTTGTTCTCATAATGTTGTTGTCATATAGTCACTTACATAGTGGTTTATTATTCATGATTATTAGGCCAATATGCTGGGTGGCTGCGCTGTATGAAAGGTATGGAACTGGGAATGCGATATATATTGGTGGACATTCTTTCCATTATGATCGCAGGGTCTCTGGATCCCTGAAACCTTTTCTGTGCGAGTCATTGTTGACTTCAGTGGTGTTGAGCTCACTATTCTTTGCTTATGGCCCTGTAGGCTGATTTGTTCTGAGCTTGGTTGTGTCAGCTTGAATATTGCATTCTTAATTTAGGTTTGTGACAGTGGTACTGTAACTTGTGTCAATGCACTCCTCTCTCTCTAGCTCTCTCTCATGTTAAGTGTTTTGTGGAGCCATGCGGTTTGTTGACATGTTACAGTAGCAAGAGAGAGTATGGTAGTTTTACTGGTATCTATCTTTTGAAATGGTTGGTGCCCCACTATTTTTACATATAAATATGACACTGGTCAGATCGGTGGTTAAAAAGTGGAATGTTCCAAGAATGTAACAAGAATAACAACAAACTTGTGAAATAGTATGTTAATAAATAATTACACAACTCTATACAGATACATATCGTATATTTCAATTTGAATTGAAAAATACATATATATTTAAGCTCCGTGATGTGTGTAATCTTGAGTAGACTTGTGTGTCAAATGTTTTGTTCCCCCCGTCAATACACTCCTACAAATAAAAGCAGTATTTTTCTTTTTAAGAATGTCGGGCGGCATGGTAGTGCAGTGGTTCACACTTGCCTTACAGCAAGAAGGTCGTGGGTTCAAACCCCAGTTTTCTGTGGAGTTTGCATATTCTCCCCGTGTCTGCGTGGGTTCTCTCCAGGTGCTCCGGCTTCCTCCCACCGTCCAAAGACATGTGGCCTAGGTGGATTGGTGATCCTAAATTGTCCTTAGGTGAGAGTTTGAGCGTGAGTGGTTGTTTGTCTATGTGTGGCACTGCGATGGACTGGCGACCTGTCCAGGATGTACCCCGCCTTTCGCCCGATGTAAGCTGGGATTGGCTCCAGCCCCCCCGCGACCCTGTACACAGGATAAGCGGTTGACGATGGATGGATGGATGGAAAAGATCAACTAGCCTATTAATTGCCTAACACATAGGCAATAAACATACATACATTAAACAGGATTTTTATGGAATGTTAATTGAACTGGTTTTAGTCTACGGACATTAGACAACTAGAAGGCCTAACATTAACTGTAAAATAAGAAACCAAAGTAATTCAGTCTGTGATTCCTTAACTCATATTTGTACGTAGTATTCAACTAGTCAATATAGTGCATAATAGAATTTATGGCTTTTGGTTTAGTGTGCCCCATTTGGCCACCCCTTTTCAATTCACACAATGCACACACATCTAAGTGGCGGTGACCAAATGAGCTTGATGAGGTTTGCCACTTCACTGTTTCTGAGGTGAACAGATGGCCTGGTTCCCATGTGAGTGATTGGCAAATGAACACTGACCAAAACATCATCATTCAGGTACACTGTGTTGCTGGCAAACACAGCATTTAGCTGGAAGCCATATTTTTTCCTGCAAACCGACACACAACTCCCAGATCACTCTCTCAAGGCCTCCCTGCCCCCCTGTTGAGTGTTAAGTGTGATGTGTGGGAAAAAAAAAATCACCACATTCCAAGGCCATATATATGTTTACCTTAATGAGTTTGGTCAAGGCACAAAGTGGTATGGAAGCTGGGGTCAACACCCAAACGTTGAAATCTTGAGGGATTTGCGGGTTTAAAGTCTGGACATTTGAACAGAACAGAGAAATCTAAAGTCTGAAGAAGAAGTAGCCTAATCTCAAACTATACTTCTTTATCTGCAGCCTTCGGGGTCTTATTCAAACATTTCAGAAAACAAGTGTGTTCATTCCTACAGCACAGACAGATACTGCTACTCAGCATCAAAGTATTATATATTGTAAGTAATTGTATCCCTGATGCAGGATCATTTGGCTGTTCTTAAGTACTTTTGTGCTTACCACAGGAGTTTACCTGATGAAGTGTGGACTGAGTTCACCTCTGTTCCTGCAAAAAGGAAGCTAAAATCAAAGCAGAGCACCATATAATATTAACAATGTCGATTTGGCCTTACAACCTCTTTGAAGCTCAGCTCAGTTGAAGGGAACAGATACACAGAGTGAGAAGGTGCTTCAGCTTAATAAATGTTTCAAATCAAAAAGGTCAAAAGGTGCAGGTTATTTCCCAAATTCTTACCCTTCAGCATCCCCGTCACCAAGAACAAAAAAAGCATTATCACAGTTTCAAAAGACACTGAAACACTTAATTATTTTGCTGTTACAATGAAACGTCAATACTAAATGGACCAAAAGATTTAAAATAGACCAAGAGTTTCAGATAGACCCACATTCAAAACTTTCAATTATCTAAGCTAAAAACAAATATCTCATATCACAATTCTGAAATCAAAAATCTGCTATCATTTAGGAGTCTGCGCATGTGGGGGACAGGTTATCGCCTAGGCTATATCTCTCAACTCGACATGTTGGGATGGTCAGTTTGAGCCAGCCTTCCAGTGTGTTCTGCTCAATGGAGAGTCGGCAAGGCAGGTGTGTGTCTTACCCTAGTGCCATGGAAAACTTTACATTTCCTTGGGCTTGGAGTTTCATGTTCCTGTTGTACTCTCCCCAGATATCAAGACCATTCAGGGTCTGTTGGAGAGTACAGGTTAGTTGGGGCGTCTACGTCTGGACAAGTGTCCTATCATCCACATATTTCCAGCGGTCTGTTACGTCAGTGCTGGGTAGACTACAGCCCCTAGTACAGTTCCCTGTGCATCTCCACATGTGGAATATTCCCGATCAGAGAGGTGTCCCTTGTAGTGCACTTTCTGGTGACAATCGATCATGAACCTCCAGATCCATGAAATCAAACAAAGTGTTGATAATGTCACAGACAGGAATGCTCATCTCACGTACAAACTCCTTTTTTTCCAGACTTTGATGGAACATGACCTTTTTCATGCTGTGAATGCTGTGCAATGACAGGAGCAACATGAAACAGGCTCCACTCAGAGAGAAGCTGACAGATTTATTGACCCATCTAGAAAACACTAACTGCAGGTGCCCAGGGATGAGATGAGAGCCACCATTACTGTCGAGAGCCCCCCCACCACTGTGCGAAAGCACCTTGATTGGCTGTAAAAAAAAAAATAAATAAATAAATTGCAGCTTGTAAACAAACATGGATCGGCACAATTTACTACCATAGGCTTTTCTCCGCGAGGTGTATGCATTCTAAACAGCAGTACCATTAAACCCACCAACCGCAAGATATAAATTAGAAATTTCTGTGACCCAAAGTACACCTAGAGAGACAAATGAAACCTTTGAATCTTTAAAATGAAAGTGCCATCAGGGCGGGCCCGACACCGGGCGCTTTGGAGAACGTGACCACTAAATCGTACATCAAGAGCAGAGAGCCACAATCTACAAAAGCACCCATCTGCAGTTGAGTTTGCTTCACACACTTGCTTGATAAGTGCTCTACCTAGTCAACTCTCCGTGCTCGACAGTATCCAGAAAAGGGTTCTGTAAGTTGTTGGAGTCAAGCAGGACACTGAGTTGTCAACTGGCCCTCCACAGCCTTCAATTTAGTTGTGTAAGTTGTTGGTGACTCATGGATTGAAATGAAGTGTTTTATGTTAGGGAAACTGATTCAACTTTCTAATTAATATTTATTATTTTTTATATTAAATGACACTTCTGCTATTTGCATCATGGGAGCAGCAGACATGAAAATTTCCATTTCCACCAAAACACAACACAAGAAAACTTATTAACAGCAAAGCTACAAAAGTCAACCCTGCGGGTACAGTTTCTGCAGGCTGTCAGTAGACAAGCACTGAGTGTAATGTCTTCCAGTACCTGAACATATCGCTGAACGCCTGCATGCGGAGATTAGTAATATCTGCAGGATTCAGTATAGCCAGCTTAGCTGAGTTTTGGTAAACAAGGCAAAAGCCAATATGCCATGAGCACAGTACAGGAGTCTTTAAGGGAACAGAAGTCAAAGTAAACAACCATTGGATGCACACCACCAAGCTGATGTCACTTTAAAGTCTTTTATAATTTTTCTAACTCTCTATACAATCTCCTATAAGTGATCTTGTGAGTTGAGATGTTCTGTTTTTACTGTTGTTTTTCTGTGTGAGGGGAGACCATGTCAACACTAACTTTACTAAAGAAGAAAGAAACAGAACTTCACTATGCTAATATGCTACAGTAAAATATCCCATCAAAGTTCAATAGAAAACTAGGCCTGCAACTAACAATCATTGTCAATATCGATTAATCTGCCAACTAGTTCCTTGAACTATCGTTTGGTCAATGAAATGTCTAAAAAAATACTCATCACAATTTCCTAGATCTTCACATGTTTGGTTTTGTCCAACCAACAGTCCAAAACACACAAATATTCAGTTTACATTCAAATATAATGCAGCAAATCCTTACATTTGAGAAGCTGAAATCAGAAAATGTTTCAACTCATCAAGTACTGAAACTACCGTTGCAGCTGTAAACATATTGAAACTGCTTAAATATGACACCTGTGCTGTTATTTTTATTTTATCATATCTTATCATTGAATAAGGACTGCAACTTACAAAATATTTTTATTATCAATACATTAGAGGTCGACCGATTAATCGGTCGGACGATTATTCGGCCGATTTTTGGCATTTTTTAACATAATCGGCATCGGCCAATATCCAAGTATATCAAGCCGATTACTAGGCAGGCGCATCTGTGGGCAGCCTAGTGTTGTCGTGGAACACGTGTTTGACGCGTGCTGCCGCTAGAGTCATTTTCCAGCCGAGTGAGCAGCAGACCTCATCCAGTGCCTAAGGAGCTAACGGTAAGGATTCAATTCTTATTACTCCTTTATATTTAATTAAAAACTTTTGATATGTTACTGCCAACTTCGAGAAAAAACCTGAATAAGACACATGACATTCGGCTAATTTGGATCGTAGTTGAAGTTGCATTATCACAGAAGAGTTGCTATCATGTCACAATAAGTAAGCAATAATTTTGCAATTACAGAGTGAATCTGAGACTTTTATTTGTTATGTTTGTGTGTCTTATATTTGAGAGGGTTGTCACTCAATGCAGAGAAATAAGTAATAAAAAAGAGACCAACGCACTATAGGCTAGTGACAGACTGGCTTTGCTTTGCTAACGGGTAGCTACAGACAGACCCGGTGCTAATACGGCACTGGAACCTTAACGACCGTTATCTACCGCACCGAATATCAACGCGGATTTCTGTGCTTCAGTTCGGTGCAAATAGAGGTTAAAAACCAAGCAAATATCGGCCAAAATAAATCGGCAGCATTAATCGGCCGACCCGGATTTCAAAAGATCGGTATCGGCGTGAAAAAAACCATATCGGTCGACCTCTACAATACATATCTCGACTATATTCATGATAAACTGATTGTTTAGTCTATAAAATGTCAAAACAATTGTGAAACATGTTGTTAACCACAATTTCCCAGAGCCCAAGATGATTTCTTCAAATTGCTTCTTTTACCTGACCTGTTGGTCCAGCATACATACAAAATACGAGAGAAACAAAATGCTCACATTTGACAAGGTGGAAACCGAGAATAATCGGTAAATATATCAATCACTCTTCTGTCAATTATCTAACCAAAAAATGACTATTTGTCTTCTTGGTACTAATTTAAATACTTGAAGTGGATGAAATGGCAAATGTCCACCTTTGTCACATGGCTGAAAAACAGTTAAGCTTGCATTCGTAGTAAAAGCAACACTATTGTGATCTGAAAAGCCAATGGGCAAATAAGCACTGGTCCAACAACCAACACAAGAACATAGAAATCTGGGAGGAGACTAGAACTGCAGTATTCTTTAAAACAGTAGTTCTGTTTACTGTTTTATATGAATGATTCCTCCGAGACTGCCTGCATAAACATTCTACTGCAGCTGATTTCAAGAGTAAGGGGAGAAATAACTGGAAACAGGAGATATACTGTAGACTAAATATGATGCATTCAATTTCAGATGGAACAGTTAAGTCTGGGCTCTCTGCCCAGAACTGCTTACTGAATACACAATTTCATGAGCCTCAAAGATGATGTGGTAATATGATGCGTTACTGCCAAATATGCACAATGACAGTAAAAATGGGACATTCTCAGAGCGAGAAGCAGTCAGTCATAGAACAAAATAATAAATAAAAAAATCTTGGAAAATGTACTGACTGCTCTAGCAATGATCTCTGAATCCATATCGCTTCACTGAGGCAGTAAAAACCTCGATTTAACGCTACAAGATGAAATGAAACACATTTTTCAGCACCTGAGCTTAAATGACCGTAATACTTTTAAAAATTTAAAAAATCTAAAATAAAAAATTTTGCAAAAGGAAAAGATGAGCGAGCTGTGGGATTTCTCATTTCTGTCAGAGCAAACCCAATAAAGTCAGGGTGTGGGCACAGCGCAGCTCTCTTTTCCCCACAAGAAGTTTATAGTTTTGCTCAAAGGCATGATACGGCTGGCAAAAAATTTAAAAAAATTAAAAAACGCTGATTTGTTGTAAAATTCCTCCATGTCAAACCTCACCAGTCATCTACTAATTTTAGCTGGGAGCTTTAAACATTGGTTCTGGACTGTGCAACCAAAAGGGAACAAAGAGAAGAGCCCTGTTTGAGGAGATGCAGGACTCTCCAAAGCTTTCAAGCCAAACAGCCTTTATGGAGAGATAAAGCACTACAGATGCTGTAATTTGCAAAAAGGTTGATCGATTTTGTTAAGCTGCCATTACGATAAAGGTTAGGAAGAAAAGAATCAGGATCTTTGACCCTGGTGATGATAGTGAAACACAAGATTAATGCTGCATCTTCCTCCAGCAGATTCAGTTAACATCCCGGGAATTAAGGTGAAGGCTGAACTCGCATCACAGCAAAATGTTTGAGCCTGTCTGGGCTTTGAACAATATAAATACCAACAGCCAATCAATGAGCTGAGAAACATAATCGTTTCTCCTTGCAGACCAAGACTGACGGGCGGGCCCCACTGCATGTGTGTGTCGTGGAACCTCTAGCTTTTTACTTTTACGGCTCGCAGTATATGTGATAGTCATATCAACATCACAGCAACCAAACATTCACCTAACAATACATCTGTAGAATATGTCGCAGACAAGAAAAAACATTTTTCAACTCAACACATTCTTTATCTGTATCAGAATAAAAGCCCTCTGGTGTTTCTGTGGACAGAATCCCTTCATTTGTTACACTTTTATTGTATTGTATCAAAGGCAAACTCAGCAGCAATGCTTTCCCTGAATAAGTATTACAATGTTCATTTTTAATTAATAAGCATTTTATCAAGCTTCTTCAGATGCAAAAAAAAAAACTAGACCTGCAAATAATGATTACTTTCATTACTGACTCATCTGCTGATTAACCGTTAAATCCAATTAAATGTCCAGAAATAGTAAAATAAATAATGCTCATGATGATTTCCCAGACTTCAAGGTGACGTTTCCAAATTGCTTACTTTGCCAGAACAACAGTACATAAATAAATAAAAAAATGTCATTTGCTACTCTTAAGTGTATGGTTAGGCGTGTGGTTGTAATCATTAATATTGATGGTTCGCTCAAAAGGTTGAATCTTTAAAGGATTAATGGATTTAGAAGTGCTGGCAGGAAAAAAAAAAAATCAATGCTTAAGCCATTCTATTTGTTTGTTTACAAATACTAGAAATTAATACTGAACTACTCACCATGTTCAAGTCTTTTAGCGATGATTGGATGTGTACAGTGTGTGAAGCATACACGAAGGTTTACTACTACACATATGTTACTCTCAGAACCCTGATAACCTGATGAGACGTGTCCTGAACAAAGCGATAAAAGAGGCCATTAGCTTTCTTTGAGGAGTAAAAAACTAAAAAGCCCTGCTGGTAACAACCATTTTCAGTCAAGTAAAACAATTCCCAGAAACATAAGGTAAACGGTAGCTGTAACAATGCAGGGTGTCACTGCGGATAAGAGCCAGGTCGATAACTGAAGACCATAATGAATTGCTTATGACATCAGTGTACTAATGTTAGCTCAACTGCTCCCTTAGGGCAAAGCTGAAAAGCATAAGGGATGCCTCCTCACATTAAAATCCATTTTCCTGCTTTACAGACCACTCAGGTACAGTATGTATATGTGTGTGTTGCAACAGAACAATAGGTCACGCTGAACATATGGCAGGTTTGAAATGGTGCTTTGTTAAAGGCTTATCAGGATGCCCACTGCAGTTAGTCTTCATTGGAATTCATTAACATTCTTTACTACAAGGCGAAGCTTGTTTTGAAAAGGTCATTACGGGAAACTGATATAATCCCCTTCATTATAAATCTGCTGCTAACAGCGCTGTGAAGCCGGAAATGCAATCTCACTTCCCCCAAGTAAGAACACAGTACTGTATATCTCTGTCATTACTCCTTAGATGCGCAGGTGACATTTTATCTACACTCCCGTATCCCACCAGTGGCCATTTGGACTGATGAATGCTCTCGAAATAGGCACTGATAAGGGTGACACGCTTTTTATGTCCATTCACACAGAGCTGAGAAGGGGCTTGTGGAATGGAAAACTGGATGTTCTGAGAAACTTCAGCCCCACAGACAGGATGAGCTCGGCCCAGCTCCACTAAAAAAGATGAGTGCTTTATTTCATCCTGCTTGCGTTTTAATTGCAGGCTCTGAAATGGTGAAATTGACTCCCAGCTCTTTTTTCAAGGGGCATTAGGTCTTATATTAATGCCTGCTGTCAAAAAGCTGCTCTCACACGGCAAGCCTCAATTCTGATACAACTGTTGAGATCAGATTTATGATTTCCGGGTAGATGATATCTAATACCAATCTGAAAAGGTTACATGCCCAAAATCAACCATGAATGCTTCTTTTGTTGAAGTCTTTAGATGTTTGAACCAATGCCTAAGGCTCTAAAGTTTGCTGTGCCATTGCAGCCACATTCACCTCTGTGTGTGATATGCTTTCAAACAAAGGCCGGCTATAACAGGCACTTTCAATTTTGCTCCAAGCATTTCTCTAAATCCTTATGGAGGTCCAACACCTCATTATTCCTCCACTGAACAATGTCCTTCATGCTCACTAGTACTGCCAACAGTATGTTAGACCGCCACTTTGCTTTACAAAGTGCTGGAGGGACATAAAAGTTGTATGAATTCTAATGACTTGTTAGTTGTCTCATGTGTCAGATGTGACCACAAATGTCAGACTCCATGCAACTCTTCACACCATCATCAAAAAATGGTGATCTGTGTGATACAGAACGATGAGTGGTGGGAATTGGACCACTTCAGATGTACAGAACAGAGTCAAAGCCTGGTGCACCTCAAGCACTGTTATCAAGGCAGCTCTTCACCTCTGGCTCTGACACAAAGACAGCTCTGTTGGCAGAGCAGGTGACCTGTGTTTTTGGCAGGCTTATCAAACAGCAAAGCATGTTGTAAGATGAGGGCAAAGAAGTTAATGCATGGGGTCCCCAACAGCATTATAATGCATGCAGGTGACCTGACCGTGAACATCACTGATGGGCCATGCTGACGCTTTAAAGTTCCACCCCAATAGAGCGTTTAGTATCGGTGAGCACTAACAGACGAGGTGTCTTGTTAGCAAACATGCTAAAGCACTAAAGGTTCTAGGTTCTTCGTTATCCAGTGAAGGTTGAGGTCAAGGGCAACTGGACTTTGTAGAAGAAAAACTAGAAGACGTTTCATCCCTCATCCAAGAGACTTCTTCAGTTCTGACTGACTGGTAGGGAAACTCAGCTATTTAACCTCTGTGGGGTCGTTAGCCAGGATCGTCGATGCCGCTGGAACGTTAGTGCTCCTGGCTGTGGTAACGACAGTCGTCATGGTCGTTAGAACCACCCGTGGCCAAGTCTGAATGACCATCATTGGTATCTTTACCTGAGGCCAAATGAAAATACTTGTTGAGTTTCCTGGTAAGTGATGAAAGGACAGCATTGTAAGTGGGAGATAAGTGGTGGCGTAGACCCCCTCCCCTGTTCAGCCACGGCTTCTCACTCCAGGTGTAGATGGCTTCCTTGACACCTCTTTCAAACCATCCATCTTCTCTGTCTAAAATGTGCAACTTGTGATCCTCAAACGAGTGTCCTCTGTCCTTCAGATGTAAGTAAACTGCAGAGTCTTGACCTGAGGAGTTGGCCCTTCTGTGTTGAGCCATGCGTTTGTGTAGTGGTTGTTTAGTTTCCCCAATGTACAGGTCTGTGCATTCCTCACTGCATTGGACCGCATACACTAGATTACATTTTTTGTGTTTGGGTGTGCGGTCTTTGGGGTGTAGCAGTGTCTGTCTTGGGTTGTGCTCTTGGGATTAAAAAAACATAGGGATGTGGTGTTTGTTGAAAATCCTTCCTGAGTTTCTCTGATACTCCAGACACGTATGGAATCACAACGTTATTGCATTTGATCTTCTTTTCCTCATCCCCTGTAGTGTAACCTTCGTTGGATTCCAGGGCACAATGAATGCACCTGAATTTTTTAAAGAACTAAGTGCCTGTGATATCATTCAACTTTACACGATCTACATATAATGGTGTAGCTGAGTATGTCCCAACTTAGTATAACGCAACAAATAAAGGAGGCAAAACAGGCAAGGCTAGGGTTACTAATGGAATGCAAATGAACAGGACTGAGACAAAGTTTTCACTAGAGCTAATTAGTCAATTAATCAATTGAGATCCATTAATTTCAGAAACGTAATCAGCATTTTTTTTTTTCTTGCATAGCTTCTTAAATTTGCAGATTTGGTGCTTTTCTTTGTCACATCAAATTAAGCTGAATGCAAAAAAACAAACAACCTAAATAAGGTTTTACAGTGAATCAGCTGCAGACCTGTACATTACACTGGATGGAAAGGGCCTTCATAATAGCAAAACAAGAAATGAGACTGGAGCAGTTAGTGAGAAAACGAACATATAGAAAATCCAAGATAACTACTTTACGCAGCCAGGAACACTACATTCATAATGACTAATGCCGACATTACAGATCTTGCTCATCTTTACGCACTCAAAAAAAATCATAGTTGCAGATTTTGCCCTTCTCCCTTAGACTTTGGCGGCATTTTGGGCTTTCTTGTGACATTTAAGATCTCCCTGAGTATATTTGTGACGCTGAAGGGTGGTGAGAGCAGGGAAGAGAGAATGAAAAAGGGGAAATGAAGAAGGAAATCACACTAGTAATGAACACATCAAGCCCAGGGACAGTAATGAACTTCATCCTCTTCTCCTCAACCTCATCATTCAGTTTGATTGAGTGAGGGGTCAGCGTTCGTATTCACTGAGAGCAAAAACAATAATGATCTGGAAAGCGTCAGTCCCCCAAATTTTACCGCTCCTCGGGCAAGCCGGGTCTTTAAATATGATGGCACATTAAAGACACAGACATCATGAATCAAACTATTTTCTGGAGGTGGCTGAACGGGCAAATGGGTGCACAGTATGGCACCAGAGAAATGTAGATGGCATTTAAATTATGGGTTTATATACCAGAAAGGGTTCTGCTTCTGTTTGAAATGGAGATGGTCCAGTGTTGAATGTTAAGCTGATGCCTCAGAACGTCATTTGCTCACTTCTTCTCAAGCAAGACCATTTCGGTTAGAAGGACACAATGGCTAAAACTTCTGTTCCAGCCAAGTAGGACATTTTATGAAGAACACAGAGTCTTGTTAAGGTAATTTGGCAATTCATTTTAAAGCTGCAATAAGTGCTCTCATATTGTGAAATACTATTTTTGTGAACCAAACCTCCACATGAAATATGTTCTTATTTCAAGGATGGATATGAAGCAACTAGAAATATTGTTTTGGATATAATCAATAGCTGAAGCACAAACAATTCAGACATAATAAAAAGGATTACATAGCAGAATAGAATATACTTTCAGAGGCACAACATACTGGCACAAAAAACAATGCATTTGTCTTGCCCAATACTGACAACGCAATGAATTGTGAAACATGAGGACCCAGCTTTATATCCATACTTTCATTTCCAGCATGGAAATGCTCAAAATGTGGAATTAGATGCAAATCACGGGTTTGAATAAAACCACAGATTTTCTAGGGCATCGATCTTGATAAGCTGGCCCGGCACTCGGCATGCAGATCAGTCTGTTTAAGAAGCTGCATCAAACACCTTTTCCTCCGAGAAAAATAATTTTTTGCTGTTCTCTTGAAATTAGAATATATGCTTGTTTTAAACATTGTTACTTTGATACATTTTCAAATAATTACACAGCTCTAGCTGTATATGGTAATTATATGAGAATTGGTTATATATGCTGATGAAAGTCAGTAAAGACCATTGTACATTTCTAGGATTTACATCATCTTGAGCAAAGCCAGGAAAATGTTGTCTCTGTTTTATTTGACATTTTTCCCCCCCTTGTAAAGTCCTTAAAAATAGATTTTTCCACAAACTTGAAATCCCTGAACATTTGGATGAAGTGTGAACATTAATCCTGACACATTAAATCATTGATAAGAGCTGTCGTGTGCTGGAGCAAATTCACCAATGCCCTCCTTCAGCTAGCTCACTAATAATGTGACAGTGGTAGCCTTGAGCTTTGGCGGAGGGGAGAAAAATGTGAGGTGGGAGATTGGGTTTACTGCTGTGTGGCTACTTTTTTATTTCATAATTCAGAGCTAACCCACACAGGTCCACTAAATGCCATTGTTATGGGCCATGCAGATACAGTAGGAACTGAGGGAGGCGAGGAAGAATTACACAGCAGAATATAGATCCAAGACTCACCCAGACAGGGACCTAATTGGACATGTTAACAATTAATAATTAGTAAGATACAAAAAGCACAGTTACTCTTAGTTTGAATTTCATATAAACAATGTTAGTGGCACATTCATTCACGAAGCTCAAACAATTTAAACTCGACCAGCTAGCCCTCACAGCCTCGTTAAAGTTTTCAGCTAGATTGTCGGATAGCAGGAGTGGGGCTTAACGATTTTGAAAAAAATATCTAATTGCGATTATTTTGACTGATATTGCAACTGCGATAAAATTTGCTATCTTGGAGGGAATTATCATTTTTACATAATAATTCTCATTTTTATTGAAAAACATTTGATTATGGTGTGACTCTGCAAGACAACAAAGATGTTTTTTTAAATCTGTAGAATACCTAATAATATCTCTGCAGCGCAACAATATTTAATTAAAAATTATATTTCGACACATATTTTTCCTTAAACAAATATTGCACCTCCTGCGGTTTGAATATTTCAGTCCTAAGCAAGAGCTGATTTCAAATTGTAATCGATGCAGCTGTAACGTAACGCTAAATCTCTCCAATTAAAGCAGTCCAACAGTCAGTCGTTACAGCCACCTTGTCGGCTGAAAGTGACTGCGCCTTAAGGGGTGGTGATAGCGCAATGGATAAGTCACATGCCTTTGGTGTGAGAGACCTGGGTTCACTGTGACACATCCACCATTGCCACTCCAGTGGTGTGTGACATGTATAACAATTGTTAAGTCGCATGAGATAAAAGCGTCAGCTAAATGAATAAATGTACATTTACCACTAGCAAAGCAACAGTCTGTTTCAGTGTAGTCCAGAAGCTCATAAAATCCCTCACCGTCCACCATGTTTATAGGCACCACAAAGCAAAGCCTCTGAGTTACTGCATCACTACAGCCTACAGAAATCTGGAGGATTTCATTATCAATATTTGTGTTCATTTGATGTAAATATTCAAACTTCATTTATAGTAACTCAGATCCAAACGGCCAGATAATATTTTACACTCTGTGTGAAATTTGAGATGGCCTTTGCAAGAGAAATATGTTCCACATTGTTATAGTAATTGAAATTGGAGGTCTATGTATAGTAGGGGAGGCATGAAATAACCATGTGCAGTATTCAAATTCACAGTTGCCATTAAATCACCAGTAAAGTAGAGCAAGAGAGCTCTGGGAAGCAACTGGGATTTGGTGTATGGTCGCCAGTATTATTAACCTGCCGTGAGCTAAGATACACTGAGCAAATCAAAGTGGCAACCCCCTACTACTGTGGGAGAATCACCTTACTCTGCAACACAAGCTGGAATTTCTCGGCAAATCCCTCACAGGTAGCAGCTCTTGTTATCTTCTTTGTTTTTAAGATGTAAAATGCATTCCATGTGAGTGTCAGCTTATAGAAATATCAATATACAAATGTATCAGCTATAAGGTGTTCCTTCAAATAAGATGATTTCAGAGACAAAATGACACTTAAAAGGCTATAAAGACTGTACAGTGTAAAAAGACTTGGGATGCGGCGTGAACAAATTATGCTGCATTTAAAATATTACCTGCTCAACCTATCAACAAACTTTTAATTCACTTATTCTGCAGCTACACAAGAAGGCTTCGTTTGAACCATCTAACACTCGGGTGCAAAACACTATTCTCTCTTGCAAAAAGCTATTTACTGAATGGCTGCCTTGAAGATGAGAAAAATAAAATAACTTAGTCGCTGCCCCGGGGATCGGCAGATTACACCCACCACCATGCAGTACAAATGATCATTAGCTCTGTAATTACTGGGAGGCCATCACGTTTGAAATTCATCAGCAGAAGTGGATTGCCAGTAAGCACTCCTAGAAGTACGAGGACATGCATCACAAGGGGATTATGTGGTGGCTAATGTCCTGCGTTTTACTAAAAGGTGCCATTTCCCCAACTAGCGGTTCGTGGAAAAGAGTCCCTGTTTCTTTGTAAACAATCGTGGATCATTCAGCACCGTTTGCATGAGTCTGGAACAGTGTACTGCATGTTACTAATATAAACCATCTACTCGATGATCTAACAGTCCTTTTAGTAATATGCTGAACATTTTCAACAGTACAGTCCGAGTGTAATGAAAAACACTATTGTTATTCCATAATAGGTGCTGTTACTTAAGCAGGTTTTCATTATGTCAAACAAACACACAGCGAGAACTCATGCGCACAATTTATTCTGGCGAGCGACTCTGTTAGTGTTAGGACGGAGTTAACTGTCATAACAAAGCGTATATTGTGCCATGCTAAAAAGCTCTGCAGGCCAGCTGAGAGCCTTCTCTTTTCCATGACCTCATTTTGTTTGGTTTCTTGCAGGAGGCCTGGTGTGGTTTGTTGACCTAATTCCTGCAGGGTGTGCGTCTGCCGACAGACCGACACGCACAAACTACAACAGTTACTTAAGAAGGATAGGCCTCGTCCACTGGGAGCACTGATACTCCTGTTTTTTCCATCAAGGGAGCACAAATGGGACTGGCGCCATTAGCAGAGCAGCAAATATCGAGGTTGCCCTTAATGTGTCGCTGCACGGGTGAGAAATTCCCAACCTTGTTCTTTGTGAAAATGAGAAAAGAAGAAGTGCCATTTAAAAAGACTGGGTCAATGCTACCAAGGTACTAATAAGACACCAATTTCCAATTGCACAGCGAGAAAGGGACCTTTACTGTGTCATAAAGCTAACAAAGTGAGCTTTCTTTCACAGTAAGTTCTATGACAGCAAAAGAAAATAATTCTCCAAGGTCGATCAAGGCACAGGGCACTGGCTGGTGTTTCAAGGGAAACTGATCAAGTGCATGTTGGTCACACTATAAAGTATACCGTATTTCCAATATAGGGCTCAGTATCGTTTGACATTTTTAAATACTATTGCCAATACATGCAGTAATTTCCACAATGATACCAAATGTATTTCTTTCAGGACCCTATTTCAAGGAATCAGAAACAGCTTTGTTACCAAGTAGTTTTTACACATACAAGGAATTTGCTTTGGTAAATAGGTGAATAGCACTAGGCATAAAAAACTATTTTTAACCATGTAGCTCTCGGGGTGGTCAATCACTTTTGTCCACACAGAAATTTCTCAACAACTACTGGATCTACTTGCAAGGTCATTTTGTACACATTCATGGTTCCCAGAGGATGAGGCCTGCTGACTTGATCCCCTGACTCCTGTGTCACTACCGATTTCCACTTATCTAGTTATCTCTAACTGGTATAACATTTTGTTCTGAAATGTATGGTTCACCTCACATTATGTGTTTTTTTGCAACTTTTCTCTGGCATTTCGGACAGAGCTCCCACCTTCAGACATCTGTCTCCTGTCTATACCTGTACGTTTACTGTCCTTATCTATTCCTTCCACTGTTTCTCTGGTTAATTACTATACTTTTTCTCTCTCGACTTCTCTATTGTCTCAAATGTCTCTCTCCTGGTCTTCTATTCTTCACCTTCCACCATGTATCTGCTCACAGATGTCCCTGTTGGTTGCAGTGGTCTCCATGGCTTCCACAGTATCTAACCCTGCTCACTGGTCTCACAAGCTCAGCTGCACGGTATTGGCACATAAAGGAGCTCCAAACAGGCAAAAGTGTGAGTAAGAGGTAATCATCAGAGAAGTCTTTGAGTTAGAGTCCAAGTCAAGTCTCAAGTCTCTCGTGGTTATAATGAATGTTGTATCACCTGCTGCGTTCAATCCAGGTTGCTCATAAAAATGCATAGCCATAAAGGAGTACTGTAACTGTAACCTGTTTTTAACTTACAGAGCACAACCATGTAACGTGCAATGCAATCAATGACAGCTTGAACTACTAAGTCAACACATCCCCCACTCTCAAACCAGTGTAACGTTATAAATGTATAAAACTGCAAGGTTACATGATCAACAATAAACCTGTAACCTCTTTCGACCCAACGGCAATAATTAAGGTGATGGCAGTCAGCGGGACGTAAATGATAACGTTAATCGACCGCCACAAGTTTGGCAAGTAAACAAACGCTCATTCATCTTTTCATAATGAACGACAGTCAAAGTACACCTCCCGTAGGTCTTAGCTGAAGCAAGAAGCAAGCCAACGTTAGATGGCCAATGCTGAGCTGGTGGTGTTTACTCACCACAGGTTACTAACCTATTTTGCATTCAGCGCTTCTTTGTTTGGGTCTTGCTGTATGAAGTTTTAAAGCCAAAGTTTATGATGAATAGCACCGCAACTACAGCTGTGTTTGTCGTTCTCTCTCACATGCGGCCGCGCACATCTGATACTAAATGTTGCATAAGCAGGTTATAGGTAACGGAGGGAGAGAATAACGGCAAGCTCATCAGAAGTTTCCTAAAAAATAAACAATGTTCACGAGTCCCTCACCTCATGTTGAGCCGAGTTGAGTCTGAAGTCTTTTGAAGACGAGTCTCAAGTCGAGTCTGAAGTCACTGTGCGTGCGACTTAAGTCGCACTTGAGTCTGAGTCTCTAACTCGAGTCCCCATCTCTGGTAATCATTTAAAAGTCTTCCATTTCACATAAAAGCTATTTGTGCTTTCTATTTGTATCTGTGTGTATATCAGAGTACAGGACAGACAGTAAGGAGATACACACAGGCCAGCCTATCTCTTACATAGTGGTGATTTGCCTACCTAATGAGGCTGCAAAGTTACCATCATTTAATTATTAAATTGTGGTCCCACTCAGGAGTGCAAAGCAAATATGTATTCTTCAAAAGACAGAGCTGCAATTAGAGCTTATGCAAAGGTTAAAAGAAAGCACACTATCAACTGAGAGGCAGTCACTGTAAAAAATAAAAATAAAAAAATAACAAATACTTATGCACCACCCCAGGTCATGCTCTTGTATAATGACAATATCCTGTTTTGAAAACTGAATCGATATTACAGCCGCCAAAACTTTTACTTCCTAATGGATATTTTTTTTTTTTTTTTTTACAGTATGACTGGTGCTCATTTACAATCATGATCTCAATTAGCAAAGCTGCAACTGTCAAATATCTTCCTGCCACACAACTGCTTTCATCCGTTATCGTAACATTAGCAAATATGAAGCACATTAAAACTCTGATAGCCAGACAGTTAGTTCCGAGGAATTTTACCTTTCAAGAGTTCACTTTCATTTGTTAAACATGGTACCCAGTTTGGACAGAAGAATCAATCTACTTTTTATCTGTACAGCTGTTATGTGACTTGAATATTGCCAGGGACAAATATTTTTAAGTCTGTAACTCAAAGATGTTTTAAAATGAGAGAAAGAACGTGCAGTAGCTTTCTACTGCTGCTTACAATTCCTCGATTTATTCCTGCTGCAGGAAACATAATTTTCAGTGTAACAGATGTTTTTTTTCCCCCAGTAAAGACGTATACAAAGCCAGGTGATTAGAAAAGCTAAGTTAAAATGCACAAAACATGGTATAAATAAGACATCTACTGTATTATTTTAATGTTACAAATGCTACAGGTTACTTTAATATGACTTTACTCAAAGCATTAAACTATCCAGAAAAACCTAATTACAGTAGGCCAGAGATGCTCATCCTTCATGCTGAACATTAAGTACATCACACCTTATTGGACGCTATTCTCAGGGGGGAATATGAATGAACTTGCATGGTCTTTCTGGCAGTGAACCTCTGCCTGCTGCTTGGATGCTGCCTGACAAAGAGTCAGGGGAGACAAATTAGACCGTGACAGGGACAGGGGTGTTAAAGCTGAATGACACAGACACAAGAAAGTCATTTCTGCCTTGCGGCAGCTTGTGAGGTTTCACTGTACCGGGTATCAGTCAGGAGGGCCTATTTATAGAGGGCCCGGGCTGCTGCTAGAATACAAACACTTGACTGAAGTAGGTTACCGGCAAAAGGCTGTATCACCAGCAGACAAAAGGACAAAGGAGGACGTGTGAGGAGAAGAAGGAGGCCAGGTTGAGGATAAGATATGCAGAAGCAATTGATGATTAATGACATTCGCAACTTTATACCAACTTTTCTGAGACTAATGTTGCAGTCTACAGCTAGATTAGGAGCCTTTTACATCTCCATGGTCTGTTTCCTACTCCATTAAACAGGGAGCAAAGTCACCCATTTGAATATACTTTACTGTTAATCATCTGATTTTCTTGGCTCATTTTTTGAAATATGGTTGTGTCTATAAAATGATAATGAGTGATGAGTGATAATACCCCACAACAAGAGCCAAAGTGACATATTCATTTTGCTTAGTTTTTCTGGCCAACTCTCCAAAACCCGAAGAGACAAGCAGCTCACTACAAGCTACATTTAGTTACTGTTCTGGTCACTGTTCAACTGACTGGTTTCCACTCCTAAAATATGAATATATGCTGATTTTCTTCCATGACAGTGAAGTGAATACAGCTGATATTCATTGTATAGACCAAATGATTAATCAGTGAATCAAGAAAATGTTCTGCAGATAAATAGATATTTAAAAAAAATTCATTAGTTGCAGCTCCGTTTCTCATTTTCCTTTGATAACGGACTTAAATGACTAATTGAACGGTCGATTGATTTTCTGTTGACCACCTAATTGTTCAATCTACTTAATGGTTCAGGACTAAAGCAGTGCCTCGGCTCACATTTGGCCACCTCTCAGAAACAAAGAGTTCCCAGGTTTGTGGAAAAAAACACCTGCACTCCTGCAGCAACAAATGCATATTTAATGTGTAGAATGAGTTCCTGGTATAGCTCAAACAAAAGGACCCAGGCTTGGTTACAGCGATGAGCAGCGTGCAGCCACGTGGTGAAGCACCCGGCATCTCAGTTAGCTGTATTCAATTGACAGGATGGAGTACGAGTGTCACTGTCTGTCAACAGGCTACTTTGAGTTGTTTTACACAACATGGTTTGCTGGGGTCGTCTATTCTCCGACTAATCCCCGGCTGTTAGATGCTAATCCCTGTTTATCAACACAGGCGTGCGGGTCATGGCCAAGTCTGAGAAAGAGAATGCCAACTTCACTGTTGTGCGACATAACAGAAAGCGCTTCTTTAATCATGTGAGCTTCGGCTGGGTGATATTTGAGCCATTTATAGAATTGTTAGGGAGAGTATTAACTGTAATATCACAATGACCAGCATTCTGCACTGAAACACAATAATTGGAATACAAATAACAAAATACTAATTGCCAGAGTGCTGTAAAATGCTGTATCCCTGGAGGATAATATAAAAATCACTGTATCCAACAGAATAGAACAAACCTGCTGTTAGATCAAGACAGAAGTATGCAGAGATTTGAAACACGCTGGCCACTGCATTTCACTGTCGTCATCTCTGAGCCCATTAGTTGTAAACAACATGTAGTATTTTCTCTCTGCTGTCACCAGTACTAGCTTGCGCGATGAATAAGATTAATGTCAGGGAAACGTATCACCATTGGATCCTTTCCCCCTCATTCTCCAGCAACCCTTTTCACAACATATGAATCAAATCAATGACAACAGCAGGACATGTCTGCATCTCAGCCAGCCAGCAGTCCCTGGGCAATCGCTCTTCTTCCCCTCTCCTCCGAACTGAGAGGCTGCATGCTGCCTCGACTTCCCCTCTAATCCATCATTGCCGTTTCCCATTTCCACCTCACATCTACAGAGGCCTGCACTCTTGACCAAGTGGGAAAGCAGATTAAAATGGAAAGCCAGTTGCTTTACCAAAAGCGGACGTATTGGGCTACCTAAAGCTAGTGGCCAATATGTGAGAGCTGATTCAAATAAAAGGCTTCTCACTGTATCACTGGAGAGAATTACACTCATCAAGGGCATACACCCCAGGACTCTCTTAATGATAGTTTAATATTTTCTCCAAAATAGGGTCCTTTTAACAATGTCTCTCGCCATGATGCCGGACTGATGGATGTGGTCTCACATTGAGCAAACTCTCAGCAATTAAATTCAAATCAGTGAGGAGTTGCGGTGGGATTTATACGTGAAGTGATCACAAAGACATCCTAATGTGTGTAGAATTAAAAAAGCCAGAGGTTTAAGTCAGACAGCAAAAAAATGGACTGAGGAAGAACTTACTCAGAACGATTCGTTACTGGGGACTTTGTCAACACACCAAGTAAATTCAAATTTTCAGGCCATTTCTGTGCTGTTTGAAGGACAAAGTGGAAGAATTCTGCTGCTTATAGCTTCAATAGGTAAAGCCAGTGAGTGTAGTGGGCCACTGGAAACAGCATGTCCAGATTGGAAGTCTAAAGCTACTGTGCTGGCTAAGGTGGGGATTAAATGACACTGCAGTGTAGATTTTCCAATGAGCAACATGTTTTGTTACAATGACTGCATGTAGAATGAAATGCCTATGTATTTAACAGTAAAAACAAACAAAGGAGACCAAGAAGCAAACTAATCAAACAGCTCTCAACAGTCAGGGCGTCCGGGAGAAAAATAGAACAAGGTGGCAAATCCTACATGGGTGGAATTTGCTGCTGATCAACACTGATATGCTCTACACTCCCCACGTGTGTTAAATCATACAGAAGAATGAGAGTTGAGCTACCATATATGCCTGGCATCATATTTTAATACTGTGCTGTCGTGCCACTATCAGCAGAGACTATAGTTGTTCATTTGGGGCCACTGAAATACTACTGCAGTGCAGGCACTCACAGTTTATGTCAGTATCACCACCTGAGTGTTAAAAGACACGTGATGTATTCAGGCGGAGTGTCGTCTTGCAGGGTTGCTGTATTGGATTATACAGGACTGTAATCAGTTGATATTGTGCCTGTACTTTTATACAAGCCAGGTAAAAAACTGCAGCATGCTGCATTATTAAGAATCAACATTTGTCATCTTTAAACAGCCTACAGGCTTAATGTTTTTCTTTTGGTGTTTTTCAGCCACTGCTGCACCAGCGATGTATGTTCAGTGATACAAAATATGCAACGTAAATTACTGCACATTCAAACTGGTAAAAGTGTATATCATTCAAGGCACTGCTACAAAACTGCTCTGAATGCAGCAAACAGTACATCATGTTAGCCGGTCATTTATTCTGTAGCTTGCTGCCCTCTCATGGCAGGAAACATGAGGTACAGTGATGGATTTCTACCAGAAGGTGTCTACAATAAAAGCACAGAGAAATTGTAAGAAAAAAGGGGATCAGACTAACTCTTGCATCAAACTGCAATACAATCTAAATGAATAAAAAAATAAATACAACTCAACTTAGTGCATCAGATACATTTAACATTTGTGTGTGAGTATCGCACAAAGGAACAAAATATAATAAAGTGGAACTCTGGTCCAACACATTGGGTAAAAAGTCACATTTCTTTAATGTAATCTTTGTTAAACATCACTTAACAGTAAATTAACAGCGGATTTTATAGAAATCTAATCCAAAAACAGGCTACAATCATTTTGGGATGTACATGTCATTAGTTCCCTCAGCGGGAAAAACAACTGACCCATTTGAGTGCGTCATCGAGACAGCAGGGATTTGTAAAATGCCCGAGGACACAACATGGGGCTTGTGTATTTCCAGAAACTTCTGCTTTAGTAAGCATGCTCATTTTCTGGAGACTGCTCCAATATCCGGAGGGTATGACTGCCACCTGGCAGGTTTATAGTGTGAGCGTCTACATGCTGGGAGGTTATTCTGGCTAACACCAGGTGATAACACTATTAGTTTGAGACACCACCGAATAATGAGAACACCTACAAACAAAAATATGCTCAGAGAGGAGTCTTCAAAACCAAAATAGCAGTTTATTATTATTACTGTGTTAATTTGTGTTGTCTAATTCATGGTTTTCAAAAAAAGTGTAGGTGAAATCCACAAGTGCAGTTTGGCAAGAGAAAGTTCTATTTCATACCTAAATAAAAAGGTAGGACACTTGTGTTCCTGCTTCAGCTACCTCAAGCTAAAACTTGAGGCGGTATGAAAATGCAGCCTGCCCTGGGATGGAGGCATCATGTTTCCAATGAGAAGGAGCGGTGAAAAGGAATGAAAGTCTGAACAAATGCCTCGTCTAATTCAAAATGTGGCTGACAGAAACACCTGGGTCCTGGAGTGGCTCCAGCTGTGGCCGCCAGCCCGCATGTTTTTAGAGGGATAGATTCAAATGACAACTGTGCAGATGCACACACACAAGCACTTGCACGCAGACATACACACAAACACGGAGTGGCCAACCCAAGAAGAAACCTGACTAATTACAAAATCTATTCCCTTTTTCTAAAGAAGGTGTATATGCATCATCTCGCTTCTCTTATTCATGACAAGAACAGCTGTTTGGGAGTCCTTGTGTTGTTGTTTTTCCCCTGCAGAACAACCTTCACTTCAGATGTCTTTCAGTCCTACAGTGACATTCATGACTATTTAATAGCACCCTAAATCATACCCAAACACCAACACATTTATCTGACAAGCCATATCAATGCGGAACAGCACCTGGCAATTGCAAAAACAAGCTCCAGGTTTTATGGTGATGCTTGACATGTCACTGAGCTATAACACAATCATAGGAACTAAGGAAGTGTAACTAATGAACAGCAACAATGAGAACAGACGAGGGAAGAAAGTTTTTAGCGCGGCCAAATAAACACTCAAGATATAATAACAAAGTAATTGACTTTCCTCTCATTACTAAAGATTTTAGAAAAAACTAATTGCATATATCACTAAGCAATAAAGAAAAAAGCGAATTTAAAGACAATTGCCTAAAATTTGCTTAAGTAAAATGGGCGCTTGGGAATCAAGCTTACAGTTTATGTGCATAAATACCAAATTGGAAAAGTTGAGTAATATATTCAAATATTCATAATAAAACTTGAAAAAAACCCCACATACATTTATATTATTTTCTTGTTTCTGAAAGGGGTGTTTCATTCAAGCACTGATGTCTGGTCACATGTCTACATGTGACCTAATGGCCTTAGCCTAGTGTTTTCCCTCTATATTTTACTGTCTGGTGTGTTGCCTGTTCCAGTGGCAAGGAAAGTAGCTATAAATCCTATTATATAAGGCTCTATGGCCATTGTGACTATATAACCCGCAAAGTAATCAATACTCATCTAGTTTCAAAATTAATTCATTTACAGGAGCTGTCGACTGTGACTTCCAGTGCGTTCTGATAATTTTTTTACTCCAGACAAATCATAAATTCTTCCTTTAAAGGTGAAAGGATGACTGATCAGTAACACATTAGTATGTTTTAAATAGTGCCTGAGTGGTTTGTGGACCGAGTACCTTCTCTAAGGAAGGTTTCGAGTCCTGTGCTGGAGCTGCTGCCCCCACGACCCAACCCCGGATAAGCGGTTGAAGATGGATGGATGGACATTCTCTCAGTCTAGTTAAAAATAATGTTCACTGTACATTTGATGAGTGTATAGTGATTCTGCTAAATCGAATCTCAAATACGTGTTATTAGTTTACACAAATTTATTCTTCAAGTGCACAGTGTACTTCGAATATCCCCCGGACATGTATATCTAACATTTTACTTGGCTCTCCAGCTTTAACTGTTTTAGCTTGTTGATTCACTTTCAGTGCAGTAAATGCTATTTACCTTGTAAATGCTATGTCCTTGTTTTTGGAATAAATGTTCATAAAAAAAATATATACACAATATTTCAGCCTTAAAACATTTGTATTCTTCTGTAAATACAAATTGACTATATACAGCACAAGTATTCCCTTTTTTGCTGCCTGTAAGACTGATCCTGCATTCATGCCAACTAGAATGTTTCATGGAAAAGTTCTTAGTCAGTACTTCAATCTAAATGTCAAACAACTTTTCATTATTTAAAAGACACCAGGTGTAAACACTATTTTTCAAGACAGATCTGTGAACAACAAAAATACAGACTCAGTCAGAAGATCCTACGAATGAGAGGCAATTGAATCACATTCACACTCACTGAGCACCGCCTTGGTTCTGCGTATAGCTCCCATCTGTACCCGTAAATCTGTGGGTTTTTGTACCTTTTGGTTTTGGGGAGGCCCAGTTGACAATGTGCCGCACCAGGCAGCAGTTGAGCAGGACTTTCTTGGAGAAGCCGTGGTCTTTACGCATATGCTGCAGGTCCTCCCTCCACTGGGTCCTCTTGGTTGGCGTACACATGGCTGGAACGTCTCTATTTTGAAATATAGTGTGGCATTATTAACTTTACCTAAATACATTATACACAGATACTGGCCTAATCATTTGGGTACTTCTCCCAAAGGAGGAGTTTGCAATAAATATAATTTCATATTGTAACACAGAGGTGATTATTATTAGCCTCATAATTCAAATGAGGACCCCTTAACATTCAAACACAAATAGCTACAGCCAGTGCAGCATGAGAAACTAACTGCCAAAAGTTCAGCAAAACTCCTGAGAATATATGCTAATTCGGGATGTGTTTTTGCCCCCAGTTATGCGTGGCTATAATGAAATGCAAGACATTTCAGCGTGCCCTTTTGGAACCGGAAAATGCTTGTCTTATGTGTCCTGAGCTGTTGTCTTAAGAAGGCAAGTTATTGTTCCAGCAGTTCTGGGACCAGTGATGCTAAAAGCAAATACACCAAACAGATCTTAATGCAGACTGGCGTGCAAGGACCCTTTGCCTACAATTTGCCAGCAAACATCCTGATTGTCTCCAGATAACAGAGTCAAACAAACAAGATTTTATGACACAACTAATTACCAATTAATCATTCACAGTGACACCCTACCCTACAGTACTATGATTACAATCCCCCTGAAGGTCCCATTTCAAGAGCAGAAGTGTCAGACATCAACAAATCATGCAGCGGCTTTGACTGGAGTGCTTGCACTCAGGATCGCAAATTTTTATCCTTCAATGCCCAGAAACGGAGGTCCAGAGTGAGGGCTAACTGCTATCAATTGTCCCCTCTGAGCATCAGCTTACCTTGAAGGCTCAAACACGACGTGCTCTCTGCTTCCTCAGTCTGCAAGTGATCCTCAGGTTTTACACTAGCACTTTCCCTTTCCTGAGCTGATCAACAGAGTGTGAAAGGGGGCGGGAGGAGGAGGAGAGCGAGGACCGCTCTGTGAAACAGGGAGAGTGAATGACTGAGCGAGAGAGAGAGAGAGAAGAGCTAGAAGACAATAGTGCTGTTGCTTCAAGTTAGAGGACCATGTGTGTGCTTTTATTCAAGTATGAGAGGAAGAAGAGAGAGTCAAAGCATTTGCTGGTGCAGCGCCACCAGCATTTGACTGGTGGCGCTGGTTCACAGTGGACTCCTTCGATCCAGATCAGTGTCACAATCTATAGTTTATACTTTATCGGCATCTTCAAGAGGTTGTAAAACCCCTCCTTAAGAAAAGGGCTAGGTATTAAACCTCAATGTGTTGGTACCAACTAAAATGTGTCTTTCCCATCATGTATGAATGTCAAATAACCAAATGGAAGTGTCATTAATTTCACATGTATCTGACAAATCTTAATTTTTACATCCAATATTTGTTGAGATACTTCACTCTAAACCACCAATGTGAGCCTGATGATAGAGGACATCTTTGGTGCCAATATAAACCCGTTGGTGTTGAGATATTATAGGCTTAGTCCTCTGGGGTTCCTAAATGTACAGAAATGCATGTCAATTCATCCAATAGTTGTCTGCACACAAAGAAAAAGTTCTTCCAAAAAGCAGCAACAGGTTCCAGGACGTCAGCCGTAAGAAAGAGCAACAGATGTGTTAAACGTTCAAGAACCATATGAGCATGCATATATTCTGCTGGGATGTCTGTGAATGAAAAATGTCCCTCTCACCTCCAGGAGCACCGTCCTGTACCTGATCCTACCTTCTGATCTTGAGTTGTCTTTATTGTTTTAATTAACAAGGCAGCCATTAATGTCATATACTTTATTATTTCAGAAAAAAATCACGTGGCAGATCAGTCTAACTGGAGAGCAAATGTAGGCATATTTCGCACCCCTTTCTAAACTATATTTAGATGTTTGGTTACAGATGATGCATACCACTGCATCGAATTTACAACCCTGAATTTATCACCACTGAATTTATCACCACAGTGTTGCAGAATATGTTGGCGGTGGAATTTTTGTCAGCATTGCCCAAAGCAATCATTTTCTTTAAGTTACCACACACATTAAGTGTCCTAAAGGTACGTTCATAATACGTTCCCTGGTCATCGGCCAAACGGACTTAAGCTTACATTTAAATGCACACAGCATTAACTGCCGTGCAGTGATAGATGGTTATGTTTAAGGGGAGACAGCAAAGCTACATTTAATTTGCTTCTCCTGAGATGAGCAAGGAATATTCTCTACCTGAGAAGACAAAGGAGGGCCCTGGATGGAGAGCTGGGAATAGAGCCATCCTTTCCCAGTAGGGAACACGCACGCCTGATTGAAACGAGCAAACAGATCGGTTGCACTGTTACGGTATGATATGGGTTCTGTGGTAACACTTGCACAGCCGGAGGTACATCCACATCCTGAGGGAGGGAGCTTGAAAGCTCCAATATATTAAATATTTATTCAAGAAGTTGTTGCTGCTCATTGATATTCAAGACCACCTTAGTCAAGAGTTTGTCAACTCCAAGAGCAGACTGTGGACTTTTGAGTCAAGAGCAGGTTTCTTAAAGCTGCTATAATCAATATTTTGATATTAACAATGTAATAAATGACTCTATGTATGTGTATGGGGTCACTCACAGTAATGGTTCATTACTGCACAGTAATGAACAGTGAATTATCAGTCAACTCTGCATTGTCCTCATTTTAGCACACTGTTTCGGTTTCATGACCCACAATTTTTACTGTTTTGCTTCGCTGTCCTTTCCGGACATGCTGCTGTTTTTAGAAAATATTTCGTTCCAATGTTCGGACACACTTTGCAACTAGCAGCTGAAGAGACAGATTTAGTTTTTTTATGAGCTGGTGGAGAACAGACCAGAGCTAACAGGAGAGTGAATATAAGGGACACACCAATCAGATACCGATATCAGTCCGATACCAACTCAAATAGCTGGATCAAATACCGTTGAAAAGGGGGCCGATCTATGTTGTTTAACAAAATTAGGAAGCAATGTTTAAAGTCAAGAATGATTACCTTGCACAAATACCCAAAGCCAAGGTATTGGTATCAGTATCAAGACTGTAAAAGTCAGATAGTGCAAACCTAGTGATTATTGACTCCAAATGAGTGCTTGCTTATGTTACTCCGGACACATAAATAGGAAACGGTTAACTAACATGTTTGCCGTGTCAACATTATAGGGTGATAACATGTCAGTGCTGTATTTACAACTTGTTGTACTGTCCCCAATATTAATGCATAAGCACATAATGAATAATTATAAGCTGGACAACTTTTACACACAGCTTAGCGCTTCACTGAGCCCTTCCAACTGTAAAGCACCTCAGACTGTGCATAATGCTAAGGATAGTGCCTTCATGGCAGACATCTTTTCTTATTCATAGCAGGAAAGGCACAGGCATAACTTGTCTTGGGGGGAGAAACTGAGTCTGTTATATCCTAATTACAACACAGCCTCTTGTGTCAGGTAAAGGTACTTGCTAATTTAAAGGTTTTTTTATAACACCCGATAGTTATACATAGTTATACAAGCATCACACAACTCACATACATGTAAACAGAAAACAAATCTGAATGTTGGTTGACGGTGGAAGGAGTCTTCCCATCCAATCACTTTCAGTTACGATTATCTGCCCTGCCCAAGTCACTCCATTAAAAATTACTGAGATACAATCCACATGCATTAGCTTCTAGGTGCTATGTGGTTAGTGTTTACAATTGAGTTTGTGGATCACTTGTACACTTAAATATTCATTGTTCCTCTAATCAATTATGTCAGAAGCAATTTGGAGCAATGTATTCTGAAATCAATTCAGAGAGCCAGCTCATGTAGAAGGAATTTAAAGTTATATTCTAAGTAGTATAGGAATTAGTATTTGGCATCAAGGCTCTGACCTTGACACTGCCTGAAAAGATACACCAAGGTCAACATGGAGGAGACAAGGCAACACTAAATTTCCTCTTCAAAACCTGCAATGAAAAGAGACTATAATGTGTGGGATGGGCAACATACCCCGCATGGTTATCCTAGAAAAAAATAATCTCCAATAAAACCTGGCAGGAATAGGCAGATTACAATCCGTCCGAGGTGAGTGCAGCTGACTGTAGCTGCAGTATAAACCACAGGACAGGAGCTCAGCATTTCTAAGTTCAAATAGTTTTTAGATGCATAGCTACAGAAATTATCAATACACCAGCTATCCTGTGGGTGCACTGAAGAGTTTGCGATAAAAGCAAATTGCAGAATACTACAACTACAACTTATGAATGTCAGACTTCAAGCACAGAGTCAAGAGGAAATGAGCCCAAAAACAGGCAACATCATCAGGGGAGCATAGGTAACAGCCTGAAAACATCTCAAGTCAAAGTGGCACAACAACAACCAAAAGAAAAAATGCTCAGGTCTACACACAGGTAAATCGCAGCAACGACAATGAAGACATTAGCAGCCAGTATCTATGTACATCTAGGCCCACAGGCAGCCTCACCAAGCTAATGTCCACAGACTAAAGAAAGTCAAGGCATCTACCGGGATGCACATTTAGCACAAGCAGCAAACACTTGGCTGAACAGAGAAGTGATCCCCAAGCATCTCAGCGAGCTTTGGAGAAGTTTGGTACAGTTGTTGTGGTCCCAGGCTGCCGGCACAGACGGGAAAGCTAGCTCCAAGCGGCTCTTGAGGCAGCAGCTGCAGGAAGCACGGCACAAAACAGATTCTATTGCTTCTCATCTGTCCTAAAGTGACTATACAACTGTGTTGGCAGCTGCAGGGTGACAACAAAGATAATAAATGCAAAAAAGCAGCAGTATTGGTAACTGAATATGGACCTTTAGGAACAAAAGTTCACCTTTTACTGAATAATTGAGAGCATTATGTAATTTCCACCTTACTGCAGGTCATTTCTGAGTAGAGTGTTTGTGTCCCTGGTCTAGGTCTAATTTTGTGAGGATTTACATCCTCAGTTGTGCTTTTACATTAAAATGAGCCACCCTATCAAAGCAGCAAACGCATTAAATAACTGACATCCCAAAAGATGTTTTACTGGATTTCAAGTTCTGCTGCAAGCAATGTTTCTGTGGATACACAATACAACTGGATTAAAGGTTAATTCTGCTGGATATTATATTCTTAATTTTGCTAAATTGCTGGTTTATTTACAACTACAGCTGCATTAATCAAATAATCAATTAGTTGTCGACTATTAAACAAATCGCCAACTATTTGGATGATCAATTAATCGGTTTGAGTAATTTTTTAAGAAAAAAAAATATTTGATTCCAGAATCAAGTTGTAGTAAACTCGAACGACCTTTTAAGATTACCTTGTTTGAAAGAATGGAAGGTCTCTACCATTTAAAACAACAACATGATGCAATGATTTCTGCATCAACACTTTCACCAATTAACTAATTAACAGAGGTTCAACGCAGTCAGATTCAGAACCAGTCAAACACCAGTGTACCTGTCAGTACTGTGACTCGTCGCCTTTATCGTCTCAGTGTTGCGGCTGATTTTGGAAAAGCTTAAGGAATATTAACAACCCTACTTCCTCAGTATAAAATGATGGAAGACACACATTCAGGACAACAGGCTCATTTGAACGAAGCCCTGCATTTCCATAAAACCTTGCAAGGATAATGCAGTAGCCCATTACAGAAGCCATTACCCGTGGCCAAAGGATGTTGCCACCCAGCAGCATCAGCAGCACAACATGAATTCAGCTTTATTTCCTGAATGTTCTCCAGCACATTAGTAAGTTGAACTCACTAATTGCCTTTACTACTCAAGTGTAATGTTAACCCCTAGGGATGGAGCAGCTCAGCAGAGCCTCCTTTATGTGGAATCTTTTGGAAAACACCAACATAGGCCCGACATGTAATCATTGTATGATGTTATCAAAGGACGGTTAAAATCAAGGGAATTGGTTGAAGATACTTCAAGACATCTCAAACTGAACTGAAGAAGCCTCTGGGATGAGAGGCGAAACGTCCAGTTCCCCTTGATTTTATCCTTCCTTGGATAACTCTGACCTGGATGGATGAGAATCTTCACAGACACTGTAAGAGGTTGCAATGAAATCTAGAGTACATGGAAAGTTTTAATTCCTGTGTTTATAAAATGAAGGTCAAGATAAGAGAAGTGGATTGAGGCCAGAAAGAAACAAAATCTAACAACTTCCCTTACTTGATATTCAGTCTAGATAGAAGGAAAACCTCTCTTGTGTTTGTGTATTTATTATAGATAATGATGAGAAGTAGGATATTAATACACACCACTTGATTAAAAATGTTCAGATTTCATCCTGACTTGTTACACTGCGGTTGCAGCTGAAATGACGTTATTCTGAACACAACAGCATTACGTTCATACAGCGAGCCCTGCAGCCTCTGTGATTTTAGAGAGGAGATCTTAATTAATTAACGGGCCAGAGTTGCAGCCCATCTGTAGGCTATAATTGAATTATCCTAACTGAATTCACATATATTTAGATAGACTATTTTAGGTGTCCCGTGACCCTGTACGCAGGATAGGCGGTTGACAATTTATGGATGGATGGATGGATATTTTACGTGTCCAAAAAGTACGGAGCCAGGGTGAGGGTTAATAAACCAAGCAAAAAATAAATCCTAGATGAAAGTAAAATTTACAAGTACAAATATCGAAAATTCCTGGAAATTAAAGTCACTTTTCACTGCATGTAGCCTATAGGCTAATACACGGCAGACGTGTGTGTGTGTGTGATGTTGCAGCCTTGCAAAGTTAAGTTTCTCTCATAAATGTGTGATTATAATGTCAGAGAATATTCAAGTTTTTTACCTAATTTATTACCTAATCTTGGAAATTAAATTTTCTCTCGGATTATTACCTCTCTCTGCTGGCTCCTTTTTTTCTATTACAATGGACCTTATGTGCAGTTGCAGCATCTTTACATCTTAATTATATTTCACATAGGCTAAATGAAGAGTCCATAGAATAAGAATTAGTCTACAATAAGAACACTGTGAAGAAAATTACAAATTTACTCCATGCAATACCAACAAGCCTCCCTGTCGGCCGCCACGGTGTTAGACTTAGGCATTAACATGTCTTTAAACTGTTCATATCCTGACACAATCAACGTGCATTCTTTTGGAGAAATGCCAAAAACTCCTTTTATGCGAACGCGCACCAACTCCAATTAAGTTAACACCGGGTAGACACCGACTCAACTAACCAACATCTTATCCACCTTCGTAGTGCCGTTTAACTCCAGTGTAGGCAGTCAGAGTGTGTCAACCCTGACTTTGCCTTATAACCCAGTAGAGTAGATTGAACTCCCTCCGTAGTACAGGCCAGTAGTTATATTATTGTTGTTTCTTGCCTTGATGCACAAATATTTGTCACAGTATACTCCAACTAATTTTTTTGTTGATACTGTATTGTCTAAAAGTAAAGTCCTATTAAACAAAGGGAAACATTACATTGTAGGATTTCTAAAGTTTTTTAAAGATTGCCTAATCCCAGCGTCCCCACACACACACACGCCACTGCAGAACCCTGTCAAAGATGCTGTGACAAGTTGGAGCCATAAATGTGTGCTCATTATTCCCTGTTGCAATAGCTTGAAATTAAAGGCTGCTGTCGATGTCATCTTTCCTTCCCAGTTCCAATGCCATGGTGGTCAGAAACCCTGCGGCTCAGTGTTAGCAGGTCAGTTGGTAGTCACGGAAGGGCCAGACAGAAAACCATAGAGAAAACGCGCTGGGTTGAGCCATGTGCATCTAGGCTGGCTGTCTCTCTGCCTGCCTGCCTGCCTCCAACACACACACACACACACACACACACACACACACACACACACACACACACTTTCCCTTCCAAATTTCTCACACACCCACTGTGACCTTGTCCTCCAAAGTGGCGGCTAAAATTATCAGAATGCATGAAGGGACACGGCCCTGTGGATTAAATAAACTGCAATGCAGTATTTAAAGAAGGTGAAGTCACACTACTTTGTATCAGCACATCACAGATTTATTTTCTCTCTCGTATTGAAACAGGAGAACTCCATAATGGCATCCTTGCGGAAACAGCGGTTGCTCACTTATGTACTTAAGCTGACCTGGAATCGATACAACCACCTCTTAAACCATTGCCGAGTAATGTGATAGGTGGGAGAACATGCCAGCCACAAGAAAGCCAGGATCAGATTTTACAGAAGAAAAAGGTGTCTATGACGTCTTTATATAACCTTGCACTTGTTACAAGAGGAACCTACTTTCCTAATCTGGTCGAACGTACAGTACTAAGGAATCCTGCAGCCCCAGAATGCAACTGGTTTATTCAAATTAAAAGTATCAACAGCTTCAGATGCAAAGGCTAATCAAAAGGTCACGCAAGTTAATGAAAAACAGGGCTGTGATAGATACCTAACAATCTTGCTCATACAATTACGTGTCAATCAAAGCATTTGTTCATTATCGCGCTTCAATTATGCACCAGTATTAATTACTGCAGAAATAAGGGTTCAGCACATTTAAATGGGTAAGTGACAAAGCTCTTGGGAGAAGGCAACTCAGCATAATGAAAATGAACAGTGCGGACAGTCCATCAGTTCACATTTTCCAGATTTCCCTCACACAGTTCAACACATGGCACATACTGCCAAGACTACGTTGTATACATGTATAGACACCAGCGCACGTGTTTGAATATGCACACTTTCACATCGGTAAAGAACCCGACACAAACCCACACACACACACACACACACACACAAGTCTCCAGAGACACGTGCATCGAACCTTTTACTACTTCCCTGCCCTCTGTGGGTGCGTATCGTTTTCTGAGTCACTGTGTTGGAATGCCTCCATAAATTATTCAGCCGCAGCGCCTGCTATCTGAAGATAACAGTGGCTCTTTATCGGTCAGCGTGTACCAAAGACACTGCTGGTGACTATACAAGCACCTGGGGGGATTTGGGGCACCTTCTGTGTAAGGATGCATGTCATTGTGGCAGTGAAGCATACAAAAAGAATGCGGCCTATCTGGAGGTTTATGTTATGATGTCACTCTCTGTTTCTCTGGTGATACTCTCATGTTTTCAACTCAGCAAAAAAAGGGCAATGTTTTATGCCACTGCGTAACTAATGAGGACTAAACATCAGGAAAGTTATCTGTCATCTATAGGCCTTCCTTGTATTACTAAAGAGGGAGTTCGTTCAGAGAACAAAAAAGTAATCTACTCACTGTAAAACAACCCAAAATACATCATGGGAATCATTAATTATAAGCCCTGCATTTTGTTGTTTAATCTAAACTTCCAACAATCAATCGCTTATACTGCCTCAGACTCTGTTGATCAAATACCTGGTCTGCACTGCAAAAATGGGCTGTAACAATTAGGTTAGTTGATTATTCTATCATACAATAAACAACAATTTTAATCATCCATTAAGCATATTAAGTCATTTTTGAAGCAAAAATGCTTAAAACTCACTTTTTCCAGCTTCTAAATTGTTGAATGCTTTCTGGTTTTCTCCATATTCTATGATAATAAGATGCATAAATCTGGATTTTGGACTGTTGGTTTGACTAAACAAGCAATCTAAATATGTGAACTTAGGCTCTGAGGAATTGTGGTGGGCATTTTTTCACTATTTTCTAAGGTCAAAAGATTAATAGAGAAACATCATTGACAGATGAATGAATAATGAAAAATGCAGCTGCTTCATTACCGACGACATCATCATAACCTGGTCTATGTGTCTTTCCAAGTACATCTGTCAGTTAATAACATCACTTTCTTCCATGTCTGACAATATATAGTGATCTCGACACACAATATATATTAGGCTATAACAGGTAAAAAACACTGTACTGAGGCACTCTCTTATAATGTCAATACGAATAAAATAAGCAAATAAATCACCCAATAAACAGTGTTAGGACATCTGTCCACTGTATGCTTGTAGCTAAACAATTGGAAGAAAACTATGTGACACCATTTTCTCTGTATAACCACTTGGTGTCAGCCTTGCACATGGCATGGATGCCAGTACTAGCACACAGTGGACACATTCTTTCCACGATTTTCAAGGTTGAAAGTTAGTTGACACAACATTGCCAAACATCTACTGATAATTACATAAGCCACTGTAGGTAAGTCTTTTGACAGTCACTGTTATTCTATGCAAACCGCTGTTGTATTTCCAGTCTATTTTCTGGTCTCCTCTAACAAGATGGACCGTGGCTGGCATATGGCTCATGTCTGTATACTTTCCATGTCGTAATCTCCCATCGGAATGAGAGATGTGTTTAGGATTTCATAGTCTATATTAAGTGCTGGCAGTACCCTGTTGGACACAGACATTTGGAGGGACTTTTGAGCCCCCCCCCCCCGAATTGGGAAGAGAAGAAAGACAGACGGACCCTCCAGTTGGCCACTCGTGCCAGGCCTGCCTCCACATATGGCCTGTATGATGTTCAGCTCTGACACCATTTCATCAAGGACCCCTTGGAAAGACTGATCCTACTAGACATACGGCTGATTCTTTAATGTTAGTTCCATAATTCTTTTTTTGTTCATAAGGCACAGTGGAGAGTGATGTTGGGGGAGTGAGATGTGACAACGTTCACAAGTTAGATCCGATCTCAAAAGCACATAGTAATGCGCTGTTTATGATTATTTGTGGAACTAATGATTACTAATTTGTGCAGGTGGGGTGGGATTTAAAGTCCCAAGATATATTATCTCAAAGAAGAAAATGAGCCAAAAGATGAAAAGCAAAATAAGAGCAAAACTCAATAACTGGATCTGAACGCCAAGTTGCTAACAGAGTCCAGTGGGAAAACAGTAGCAGCAGGACCCATACAGTATAATAAGGACACACACACAAACACGTTATATATTTGTATATATTATAAAGTGATAAAACACATATAAAAAAACACAGTCTACTCTTTTCTGAGAAGCACTGAAACAATGAGTCTGTAGGAGTTCAGTGTTCTGCTAAAGGACAGTTTTAAAGCAGTGGTTCCCAACCTGGGATTCAAAACCCACACAAGTACAGATTCATAACGTGATGAATCTAACTAACAACATAGTGACAGTGTAATAAAATCAGAAAAATCTACACAAATTAGCTTTTATTCCTTGTGAAATACTGTATAGTTTGACCTGTTGAGGCCACTGTCAAACATTCTGAGAGGGGAAAATTATTTCAAATGAACTACTCACACCTCACAGACATGCAATCTGTGAAGAAGGGTCAGATAAATGTTATATTAAAGAGTTACAAGCAAAACAGGCTGCGAAATGTGAGGATCAAACCTGCAACTTCTTGATTGTGGGACAGTGAATGTCGCTAGTGAACAAACCTGCCACAATCTAAAGTGCTATAAAACAGGTCATCAGCAACTAAAAAGAAAATAGAAAGTTACATAGTAGAATTTGTACCTTTGTCAGACTTAGAATAACAATAAATAAGGAGGAAATCAACTGTTTGATGTTGTGATAGAATGTTGTTAATGGGTTACTTTACCTAAAAATAGATGGACATTATTCATAGTTGGTTAAAGATCCAAAAGGCATTTCATCTGTTCAAATTTTGTCTTAAAAAAAATGCAAGATTCTTCTTTACAGGTCAGTCAGTTGAGTGCATAATATCTACATCAAAACATATTAGCATACTTGGAAACAAGAAGCAAACCCTGCCGAACAGCCCTTCAATTCACTGAAACTTCTTTACTGTCAGAACGACAACACAGAACATCATTAAATATCTATAAGACAGATCAGCTAAAATAAAATAAGATACAACAGCAAATGAAGAACTGATGCATATTGCAAAGTTATGAGGAACTTCAGCCTTGAAACATATAGGTTAATTCCTTAACTCAGAGACACAATATCACTGATCAAAAAAGGCTGTTCTTCAGAGGTTTGTGTACTACAAAGCGCTTTCTAGAAATATTATTTTTTGTATAAGCACTTGAACTGAAAGGTGAGAAATGAAGGATGACTAAAGTTTTTTGTGCTGTTATTATTCTGGGCACTGGGGACTGCAGTTTATCTAGGGTCCCATGAAATATGTTTCAATTATTTCCAGATTACATTCATTTTTTCCCCAAATTTGCATTTTAATTTTTCTAAATTCGGTGAGAGTGAGTAATCATGTAGTGGATGAATAAATTGAATATCTATTAAATAGGTTATTAGGCTACTTGAGTACTGTCAATTTCTTCCCATGTAGCTCATGCAGGAAAAGCCTCCAAATAGCTCTGACGGAGGTTACTCTCACGTTGGCAACACTCGTTCTTGTTTACGTAGCATGAACGGACATAGCTTTTTCATTTTTTCCAACGGAATATCTGACTCGACCCCATACAGCCACAAAGTCTTACACAAGCTTGTGTCTTTGTGGCTTTTGTGGTTGCACTTTTGGGAGTTTGTTGAAGTGATGAGCTCTTCATCTCTCGTCGGTATGACGGCGTGTGTGTGGAGGAGGTGCTGAGCCCCACCCTCAGTGAAACACAGAGCGCAGAGGACAGAAACAGCGTGTCCTAAATCACACCAAAAAATATTTATTCATTTGTTTGGCTTAAGTGCTGTGGAAAAACATACAATAATGCTATAAATTCCACAATATTCTGCATTTTACAGTTGATCCTTTATAATATCAAATTCCGCGGTGCTGTCCGCAGCGTGGAAAACATCATAGGGCCCTAGGCTATTTATCCTCAATATGACCTTGGCACAACCAAAGAAAGACACGTTTGCAAACCGAGGCCAAGCGCTGCCACCCACTTGGCATCGGCTGTTTGGCATGCCATCCAAGGAAGTCAAATGGAAAGAATCTGCGGCATAAACAAGCCTGCGGGTGGAAATCTAACCATGAAAGATGGTCCACTTCTTTATAAGCCTTAAGCAATCATAAGCACCTTATGTTCCGCTGTGCCTACAGCTATAGCCACACCAACAGAGCTTTGACCCTCCTTCCACGAGCTTCCCTTCTCCATCCCAGTCAGTCCATCACTGTCTGACTCTGTCTCTCCCCCCTCTGTCCCCTGTATCCTCGCCTCGCCCTATTTTCCTTCCACTTCTCCTTCCCTCCTTCTTCTCTGGCCTGAGTCCCAAGGCAGATGGCCCATGCAAGCGGATGCTCCCCACCCAGTCTCTCAAAAAGAAAAACAAAGGCTGGATCCAAAACAAACAAAATCTGCTGGAGGGTGCCCAAGAAACAAGGAGGGATGTTCATGGTATGATTAATCCTGGATTTGACCAGAGGCCGGCTTTTTCGACAGGTAGAGAAGCACACAGGTGGTCACCACAAAAACTAAAAACAATCCACCAACGACAAAGACTTCTTTCTGGGTCCCATGTTGATGCTAAGGAGTACATTTAACTTCACAGCAGTTGCCATTAAGACCATCTGATGTGTTTAATAAGTCAAACTGTGCAATTTTGAATCTTTTTATAAAGTGAATGTAAAACTCAGCAAACAGATCCCAAAAATCTGTGATCCTCGCTGACTTTATTTTCTCTTCATCAAGAGGTCTAAAGCAAGACTGGAAGTCACACAATTACTTCAGTAATTTTCACAATTAAAACAAAAACACCTGAACATGCTGTCAATTTGGGTCTTTTCTGAAGCTGCCCCTTGCTAAAAATGTCTGCCCTTAAAAACAATATGTGGTCTGAACCTTAAGTTAAATGAGTTTGAGAATAATTTTTCTTTCCCATCAGGTGGACTGTAATTTATTCTAATAACAAATCAAACAGCACATCTTTTCTGGTAACAAAGACAGAAAAACCTTCAGATTGGCAATCCCGTGCTGCGTACTGTCAAAACATTCCTCTGAAAAGCTAAAACACACCGTTCTGCTATCTGACAGATTTGGAGCAGTTTCAGATCACAGCTTCACCGCCATCTGAGAACCCCTGGCTGACAGATGCTGAGAAAACACACACACACACACACACACACACAAACACACACAGCATGTGGTCAGTCCCATGGCCATAAAAGCTCAACGCTGACATTTCTGAGCAGACAAAGTACACTATGGTTCCTTCCTTGCCACTATAAAAGAAATACGTGGCTTTTAGCACAAGGACTGCACATCTTTCAGTGACAATCTCGACTGAAACATCCCACATGAAAATAACCATCTTATATATTCTGTAAATTATGATTAACTATCTTTTTAAAACCATACTTCATACGGTGAGCTTCATCTGGGCACAACCATGTCACTAAACCTACGTTCAATAAAGAAAGTGTCTGTTTTTGGCAGAGTGTGCTGCAGTCACTATCAAACTCTGTGTACTGCGTCCAGAAATGACTAAGTGATGACACTAATAAATGCTGCAGCTGGATTGTTGCACTTGGTTGCATCAAAGTCACCATAAATAAGCACATAAGCCATGAGCTCAAACATTAAAATACTACTAGTACTGATGCCCTCAATAGTGATTTTTTCAGAATGGTCTGTTGTTCACAGTGTGATTTGTTAAGTCTGTGACTGACTTCCTCGACCTTTAACTTTCCACTCTATGCTTGCACTTGTCCCCACCGGTGTACTAACACTGCATATATTGTAGTTTTCCTCTTGACTGACAGTCATCAGCAAACTTTTTAGTTTATTAACTTGTTCTGTTGGAAAGTATTATGCGTGTAGTGGGCAAACATAAGCCTAAGTAATTAAATGCAAATCAGAGTAAATGAAGAATTGATTCAACAGCTATGAGGTAATACCTCATGGTATCATTTTTACTGTTTGTTTTATTAGCCAGTGTTGTTTTGCACTATTCGAGGCCCTGGATACACAACATGAGGCATAATTAGCTATGATAATTCATACCGACACAAAGGAAAAGAGGACATACATCACCAAAATCCCAAAACGGATACAGCCTGTTCAAAAAACGGAGCTAGCCATGGTGCTGAAAGTGGCTCATTCGGAACAATAAACCTTGCGGGGCTTCGTTTTATAGTTCGCCTTTCTGAAACTCGGGGATAGGGTACTTAAGGAGAGAAATGTCTAGGGGAGCCTTTGGCAGGAACTGACAGAAATTGTAATGATGATCTGAGAGAGCTCCAAGGCACTGATGCAAAAGAACCACTGCACCAAGGAAGCAGCTCCTGGGAGGATCATCATGGCTGGGTGGCTGTAGCATTTTTTTTGGGTGATCGTTACGTTTTAAGATTTCCCTTGGGACCGTGATGTGGTACCCTGCTGGGGACATAGTGGTGGGGGATTTTGAGGGTGAGGAGAGAGGGGGAAAAAATAGGGAAAAGCTTCTTGAGAAAAGAAATACTGCATTACATAATTTTGGTTCACTATACAGGACTCAGTGATTACTTAGAAACATACGCTAGAAGAAAATGCCATGCATATCTCTAGCCCCCCTGGACTGACCCTCTGTAGACCAACTGAGATTTAAGCCACCTGACAGCCAGCAATCAATATCTTTCAATAGTATAACACCTAGAGTGTAATACTCTAATACTGCAGTATCATATATCTGAGACTGTAACAGTCAGATGTCTTCACCACAAATAATGACCTATTCTGGTCAAAAACTGAACAGCATGTCCTCTGTGTCCATTTCCATGATCTGCATTATTCAGCACCTTTGTCGAACATTTGTCAAAGTCAGCATGTCCTCATTAGTTGGCATGTATTTTACCATTTAATAGCAGTTATTTTAGTTTCCCATTCTTCATGCCAAGGGGTAAGGGCAACTAAAGGCAAATCAAAATTCCAGAGACATAACTGAATAAAACATTTGCTAAAGAAGTATTAGGTTGGAGAGGAATACCTCTCAACGGCTCAAATCTGTGTTAAACCTTGAAGGTATGACTCATATCCTTAACAAAGCATAATTAGAAGTCAATTAGGTGTGCAAACAAATATTAACCTGGGCCAGGAATGATGAGCCGTTAACTGCTCTTCTGGCTCTGAGAGAGGCAGTGAAAAGCCTGGGGGGAAACCTATGGACTATAACTGAGTGATCATTATTCTGGATGCCGGCCAAGTACTGTGGAGGTGGGAACCCAGGAGAGGATTTGCAACTGAATCCATTATGGCTGATGTTTAACTGATACCCCCGTACCCATGTACTCAAATTCAATTATCACAAGAGGGTTGCGTGTAAACAAAATGTAGGCTACAGTGGCAGACAAATTGAAAAATAACGCAATGGGGATTTCTTAACCTTACCAACCACAACTAAACTTTAATGCCCTGTAGGTAAAACCATTCAGCAGTAATGTTTACAGCACAAATGAAGAACTATTGCTGCTGCCTGGTCCTTCTGACAAATTGACCAAAGGTCGTCCATACAAAGACCATCAACCAAACATTTTCCTTTCAAGAGAAGGCAAAAGTCCAGACATGACTTTGCAGTGACAATAAAAACAAAATTCAAAATGTATGTTGCAGAAGCATGCAAGCTAACCTTCAGAATGAAATTACGCCAAACTCCTTTCAAATTAGATCAATTTAATGTTGCCTTTCAAAAAATTCGTATACAACTACGAATAAACTAAAGTTAAGTTACATAACCTAACCTCACCTAAGTTACTATTAACGGATACTGTAAGTGTAATGGTCAACAACAAAATTTAACTGCTAAGTTAGCTACCGACTAACGTTAGACAAATACAGTCTGAAGACCAGGTGAAATAAGCAAATGTTAGCTTTAACAGCTTAAAAAGTTGGCATTGTATCAAAAGGTGTTTGTTGTTGCATTAATTACAAGCCAAATCAAGGAGTTGTAGCAAGCAAAATTGGAGTTATACTGTACAAGCTGTATTCCTTATTTACATATTTTTGACCTTTAAGCAAGGCAATATTAAATTGTACTTCTTATGCTTGGAGTTTTGCCTGACGTTTTCTCATATGCACGACCGAGCTGACGATAAAACATGCCACCACTGTCCTACCAGGTGAAGACACAGCAGCGTCCACGCGTGCAGAAATGGTCTCCACTCTCTTTGCGTCCATAGTTTTTCTCTTTTTCCGTAGGTGGACTTTTTTTAGTCAAAAGACCCTCGTTTCAGTCGCAGGAGCTCCTCAGCGCTGACTCCTGAGCGGCTGGTACTAGTTGCTGCTGACTGAACTCCCAAGTTTCGCAGCGAGTGAGCGAGAGAGCTGTAACGCTGCTCGTGCACGCGGCTCTCGGCGGCGGCGCGCATCAGTAAGTGAGTGTCAGCAAAAAAATGCCTTCGGTTGTGAATGTGTCATGATTTGCATTGCTGAAACGATTAGTTAGTAGTCATTGATTTATTGACACAATTTAGATAAGTGATAAATAGTTTATAGAAAAATGCCAAATAGCCTATTTGCTGTTTCCAACAAACCAAATGTGAGGATCTGTTTCATGATTAAGAATGTTATATCCTTGGGTTATGGGAGGGTTGTCAGTCAACACAACAAGCAATTCAAGACTATGGGAAATTGGGCATAGGGATTAAATACGATTGATCAATTAATCTAAAAATGAATAAATAATCAGCAGAATAAATAAAAGTGGAAATAGTCAGTTGTGGCGGATTTTATAGGATCTAAAGAGCCACTATAGATTCAATGTGTACAAAGATCTTTCTATATATATATGTTTGTGTACTTTTAGTCTAGGGCTCTTTTTTGATATTTGCCAGCCCCAGAGGTAGCCACCTCAAACACGGTATCCTATGAAATCATTGTTCAGGTTGGGGTAGAAGAACTTGACTGATACACAGAGCCTTAACCTCACCCCCATCTAACACACTTGGGTTGACTTGGAACGCTGACTGTGAGCCAGGCCAACAGTGGCCCGACCTCTTGTGGTTTAATGGGAGCAAATGCTTTCAGAAATCCTGCCCATAACCCAAACACATATGGGTATAATGTTCTGGTGTCCACATACTTTTGTCCGCACACATTTTCATACCAGATGGTCAAATCATTGTCCCTTAGTATCCCAGAACTGTGGCCTACACATGCAGCAATTCCAGGCTCACGATGAAACATTTCCATCCACTGGCATAAACTGAATTTATGGTGTCTGTACCAGTGTGGTTTGTCCGGCATGCCAAAGGCTACGTTAAACTTTTAAGTAGCGGTTCACAAAGTGTGGTTCAGGGACCACCAGAGGTCTTTAACCATGTTTTCATTAAACATCTCTCTTTCCCATGAACAGTTTAGGCAGTTACATAATTCTGCAGCGAGTCAAAACACTTTGGGATGCTGCCTGATCAAATGGGAGTCTGCAGACAAATACACACAGCACTTGATAAAAATTACACGCATACATTCAATGCACAGTACTCCCTCTCTCCTTTTTATTTTTCACCATCTTGCACACAAAGAAACAATATAGACAATATGTCAGCTGTTGGACAGAGCAGCATGTCTGGAAACAGGGCTACTGTTACTACAACTACAACGCTCTAGATGACAATAAAGCTCACAATAAAAAGGTAAACCCAGAATAAATCAGACTTCCTATTAGCAAGCCAAGACAACTGTCAGCTATTTTGAAGATGACAACATTTTTGTTGTTCTGTTTCATTGCAGCAAAGAAGGAGAGTTTGCAAAGGATTGCTTAACTGTCTCCCAAGAATACCACAAAGGATACAGTTTTCTGTCTCACTGTAAAACTCCCACTCAGTTCACCTAAACGCCACAGACAGCTTCAGACGAATAGTGACACAGCAGGCTATTTATTTTAGCTGGTATTATTGGAAATTGCTGACACTTCTCAAAAACAGGAGCTTCTCCCTTAAACGATTTTGATGTGTGTGTTAGAGCAAGTAGCCACTTTGAACCAAAGTGTAATGAATATTTTTAGATATATTTATTTATGAGATGTACTGTACGTGTATCCTATGCAGCTGATTTCAGCAGATTTATGATGACAAAAAAGAAATCCAGGAGTGTTATAAACTGTCACAGATTCATCAAGACAGATGTTGGTCAAGGTGAAAGGTGCATATAAACTGCAGTTTGCCTGATGTTTGATGTACTGTATGCCCTGTGAGCATCTTTCTATTCAGAATGGTAATTCAAAGCTGTCAAAACATCAAACTCTGGCTTTAAATCTAAAATGAATTGATTTTGTATGAAATTTGGCCAAAATAATATTAAACCTTTTTAAGGATTTGTTGTTAAGGTGTGTTTGTGGATCATTTTGGCATCAACGAAAGAGCACAAAATAACCTCTTTAATGCAAATACAGTATCTCACAAAAGTGAGTACACATCTCACATTTTCGTAAATATTTGATTATATTTTCATGTGACAACACTGAAGAAATAACACTTCAGTTACACTGTAAAGTAGTGAGTGTACAACTTGTATAACAGTGTAAATTTGCTGTCCCCTCAAAATAATTACACAGGCATCAATGTCTAAACCACTGGCAACACAAGTGAGTACACCCCTAAGTGAAAATGTCCAAATTGGGTCCAATTAGCCATTTTCCCTCCCCCGGTGTCATGTGACTCGTTAGTGTTACAATGTCTCAGGTGTGAATGGGGAGCAGGTGTGTTAAATTTGGTGTTGTCGCTCTCACACTCCCTCATACTGGTCACTGGAAGTTCAGTATGGCACCTCATGGCAAAGAGCTCTCTGAGGATCTGAATAAAAGAATTGTTGCTCTATATAAAGATGGCCTAGGCTATAAGAAGATTGAAACTGAGCTTCAGCACGGTGGCCAAGACCATACAGCAGTTCAGCAGGACAGTTTCCACTCAGAACAGGCCTCACCATGGTCAACCAAAGAAGTTCAGTGCACGTGCTCAGCGTCATATCCAGAGGGTGTCTTTGGGAAATAGACATATGAGCGCTGCCAGCATTGCTGCAGAGGTTGAAGGGGTTGGGGGTCAGCCTGTCAGTGCTCAGACCATACGCCACACACTGCATCAAATTGGTCTGCATGGCTGTCATCCCAGAATGAAGCCTCTTCTAAAGATGATGCACAAGAAAGCCCGCAAACAGTTTGCAGGAGACAAGCAGACTAAGGACATGGATTACTGGAACCATGTCCTGTGGTCTGATGAGACCAAGATAAACTTATTTTGTTCAGATGGCAGGAAAATAATGGTGGCCACACAAAATATTGACACTTTGGGCCCAATTTGGACATTTTCACATAGGGGTGTATTCACTTTTGTTGCCAGCGGTTTAGACATTAATGGCTGTGTGATTATTTTGAGGGGACAACAAATTTACACTGTTATACCATCTGTACACTCACTACTTTACATTGTAGCAAAGTGTCATTTCTTCAGTGTTGTCACATGAAAAGATACAATCAAATATTTACAAATATGTGAGGGGTGTACTCACTTTTGTGAGATACTGTGCGTCAGAGAAAATCTCTTACATCTGTTCAATATTTGGAAACCTCGATCCACAAATGCACCTCGGATGATGATTGATACCGTGTTTGAGGTGGCTATAAATAACAGAGCACCTGGACAGAAAGGTGCAGCCGAAATCTGCTCAGACAGACTGGCACAGGTAGATGGATGGCAATGCAAGGGGCATTAATGAGAGCACAGGTCCGCCAACACCTGCGGATGAGAGCTCTGCAGATGGCTTGATTTCATCATTATATGGCAGTGCATATGTGTGTGCTTGTGTAACTATGTGAGAAAAAGATGGAAAGTGGCATTAGAGAGTGAATCTCATTTATCCTGATAATTATAGGAAGAATTTTGAGAATTATTTTAAACTTTTCATTTTAAAAACAGCAACATATCAGTGTGGGTCCGCTGGGAACTTTGATTTTACTCTTGTAGACAATAACGTAATCACAGTCCAGGTTGTCTGAATACACAGTCTCACAATGGAAAAACTTTTTCAGTACACGCACACACACTGGTGTGTTTCTGATTTAATGATATCAAACCAGTAGCACCAGATGAGCATCTATTTCTGTCCTCCTCTCTGATGGCGCCCAAAGTTTAATCATGATATATTTTGGTTTGCACAAGGTCTCTGCGCTGTGCTTAATGAGGAGACGAGGCAGATATTACAATTCCTTCGCTTCGATTCATCTGAATATACAGTTAAGAAATGAGCATAATATCTGCATCAAACACAGTGAGGTGTTTTTTTTGTTTTGTTTTTTTGCCATTCCACAATATAAGAGAAGAGTCAATTATGAGGTAGAAATTGTAGCTGACTTCTGCAGTCTTTAACAGGATGAAATGTGGAGGCAGGCAGATTCTCAATTTGGGACACCATGAGCTAAAATGGCACTTTTGCCAAGATGCCCTTTAGACACCTTAATAAGTTTGAATGAAATTAGGCAGAAAGGTAAAGCATTCATCTCATTCAGGCACAGGACTGACTGTCACAAAGGCGATCTCAGAGGCCATTAATGCACTGTTGCAAAAGAGTGTAATAGAAGGAGGTAGTAGGCTGTGTAGCTTTCTGGTTTTGTCTCGTGAGCTTGAACTTGATGGAAACAGTGTGACCAAACTGAAGCAGAGGCCAAAAAGAAATTCGAGTTCAATGGCTAAAGTGCTGGACAATAAATTAATACAAGCTGATACGCCTTTAGTTTGAAGGTGGCAGTCAACTTTGACTATTAGTCACAGTTTGCCCCCTGGAAACACCACTTAATGACTGGGTTGACTCCCCACTTCTTAAACACCCTCCCCTCTCTTTCGAATAACCTACATCACTTAAAAGTCATTTTCATACGTTCACTTTTTGAATCAGATACATAATGTGGGCAGGAAGGTTTCTATATTTTTCTGATACAATTCCCCTAAAACGCCTCTTTAGCGTTATCAGTATAAAAACGGAGTTGGCATTGCAGAATGCTAATTTGCAGACAGCCACATGCTTTGGCTGCAGTCAGGATGTGAGTAAACCCCTTGTTTAGGATTTGAAATATGCAAACACGATATTCTTTAAGTATGAAACAATTCTTATGAAAAATGAGCAATTAATATCAATAATGTGAGAGTATCCCTGTAATGTAAAGGGCAGTGACAGTTTCTGCTTAGTGATCATGCATTTGTAGTCAATCAAAGTTGTGCAGAATGTGTCACACTCTGCCGGACAGCCATTCTTTGTGTTGCACTTTTTAGTTACTATCTTCCTTATAGTATGTTGGGTTTTGGGGGTCTGTCTTGTCTGTCGTCTAGTGTTTGGTAACCCTTGTCATGTCTGTTACCCCAGTTATCCCTCTGCATGTCTGTCTCTGTTTTCCCCTGCTCTCTCTCCCTGCCTGTGCCTCATTAGCCTCATGTCTTTCACCTGTGTTGCTCCCGCCCTGCTCGTTAGTCCCTGTATGTATATATACCTGGTGTTTCTGTCTTGTCTTTGTTGGGTCATTGTATGTTGTCACCCTGTGTAGCAGTATGTCTCGTGTCTCCCTGTTACCCTGCTCAGTTTTGGATTCTGGTTTTCACCCTTTTGGATTTCTGTTGGACAGCCTTTGTTTTGGGACTCTGTCATCAGCCACTCAGTTTGTAAGTGTGCTCGCCTTTTGTTTGTTTATTAAAACCCCTTGAACTGTACCTCCTTTGCCTTGCGTCCTGCATTTGGGTCCTCCAACCTGCTCAACCCTGCCTCACCCACACCAAACCGTGACAGAATGCAACTGTAGGTATGTGTACAAAGTCTAAACATTTGCAAAAACCCTGACTTTAGCACAGCTTTCATGCTGATGTGACTTTGCCTCATTTGCAAGTATTTAAGTCCACATAAATTCACCAATTATCTCTGCAGACAGCTGCCTGACAGTGACGGTGATCGTCACAAACCCTGGATGCTTATTAATGCTTTCATCAATAGGCTTATGTCAGGCCTTAGGCCTTGGAGGTTTGGGGGGGGGGGGGGATTAGCACACTGCACTGCAGGTTAAACTGTTGTGGTTCCCCTGGACAGCCTCAGCCACCTAATTACAATCAGCACAGTCAGATGGCTTCACTTTCTCCAAAGTATCAATCTTCATTCCGGTGGCAAGTTTCCACAACAGAGCCAGATGCTTCCTCCGGGCGCAACGAGCAGCAGCGATTGGAAAATGTAAACAACACATCACTTGTCTGACGTTGGTCGTCCCCGGGCCTCCCGGTAAAGGAATTGCGCTCAGCTATGCTCCACAGAGCGCGTTAAGTGGGAAACTGGGTGGGGAAAGTAGGCCTATATCATGGAGGGATCATCACTGCGTCTGAAAATAGAGTTTATCAGCAACTAATGCTTATGGGTGTTTGAATTTGATCCGACTCACTATTTGTATTCGATCTGACCCTAAGACTTCTGAATGAGAGAGACGGAGAAAAAAAATCTAAATGACTTAATTTGTTTTAACTTAATTTATTATCGATTTCTGCCCAAGGTGTCCCTGTGATCTTAAAGCCACAGATAGGATCAGTTTATTTGCCTTGATGAGCTGCACCAAAACATCCCCCGATTGTCATTCCTGCCTGGCTGACAAACCTCGGATGAACTTTCTAACAGATGGCTGCGCTAAAGAACCTTGGCAATTATTTGAAGATCACTCTTTCATGCCTGGAGGGAATCAGCGAGGCTGCCACCAATCAAGGCGTAACTGCTCTCTACATAATTCAAAAGTCTTATTATAATTTGTCACATCCAAGATGGCCGGGCAATACATCTTTGCCTGAGTGAAATATGCGTTTTATTAATATGCTATTTGAAAAATTGTAGCTTGCTGTCTCGCCGCTAAGATGATCAGTAGGCAGGCGATTACTGTTCATTTCTTAAATGTGGTAAATTGTGGGGATATTTTGCAGGATGACCCTAGAAAATTTAAAGATTTGTTGCATGCTATAGGAAAACATGATTATGACGTGACTTTTAACAGGTGGTAGGCTACTTTAATAATATCTATGCATTGGAGAGGATATCGGAAGCTCAGACAGTGTGTCAAGGAGGCTATGACGTTATGCAACTACCTACCAGTGCATGGTGGAAAGTAGTAGGTAGGCATTTACTCAGTCCAAGTTTGAGGTTGGCTGCATGAGTATTCCCTTTTTCCGCCATTTTATACTTCAGCTCGACTACATTTCAGAAGGAATTTTTTTTAGTCCACTACATATATCTGACATCTTATCATCCTCGTTTTTAGTACCAGAACAGCAAGGTAAAAATACATTACTAAATTATAAGTTTTTTATTTTCACTTAAGCAAAAGTACATAAGTATTATCAGCAGACTCTGCTGTACTCAGTTTCAAAAATAAAAATTCATTTTGCAGTAAAATATCCCCTTTGTCCTGTGACTGATATGTTGTTATACAGTAGCCTATTACATTGGAGTAACAATGATGCAACAGTGTATAAGCAGAATTTTATTTTTGTGGCTGGTTAAGATGGTGCTAGTTTTACTGCTTAATATACTGTTGAGTACTTCAGTCAAGTGGTTCTCAACCTGGGGGTCGGGCTTTCAAATTGCACTTAAATACACCACTAAAGTAAATGTGCATAGTTACTTTCCAATTAAGATTTAAAACGTATAATCTTCTAAAATATAAAACACAACATGCACGAGGTTAAAGCAGTGGCTCCCAACCTTTTTGGCTCATGACCCATAATTATTTCAATAATCTAGTTTTATTGTCCCCAACAACAGTGACATGAAATATCTGCCCTTGACTGTTACAAATGTTTTGGGCCCCTTATCAGTTCAAAGAGTGATTTCCCATAACATTTCTCAAATGGTTTCACTTAAATAAGTTCCATTTTTAAATGAAATGTCGAATACATTGATATTGTTGAACCACAATATAGAGGTGTTAAAAAAAATTAAACTTTTTTTCCTTCTTTCGTGCCTCATTTAAATCTCATGACCCCTCAGATTTGTGTTGTGATCCTATGGAGGGGTCCAACCCCTAGGTTGGGAACCACAGAACCAAACTTCCCAACTATAAGTTAAAACTAGCTCCACTCTGACCAGCTGCAGCAGTAAAATGCTACTCACCCATTGATTCACTCATAATGGCTATTTTCCTGCAGAAGTACTTTTTTAATTTTCCAAACACATTTTGCAGAGAATATGTAGGCTACTTACCTCAGTAGGACTTTGAAGGCAGGCCTTTTACTTGTGATGGAGGAGTCAACATACTACTGGATTTTACACGGTTGTATAATTTTACTTCTAGGATCTGAATACTTAATTCTTCCACCTCTGTTCAACTACCCTTTAACTCTACAAATGCAGATAGCTGCTTCCACATCACACTTGAACGATCTGTGGCTGTTGACACAACCAGTCACATACGTGGCATTCACCCAGCAAAAATGTCATACTAATCCATTTTCAGAGTACTCAGCAGTCAAACTGTACTTTGTCTGCAGTATGCTTTCTCCCCGACAGCAATGTCATGCTGTGAGCGGGACCTCCAGTTCAGCTGCCAGCAGTGGAGGAGACGGGGAATGGAAGGAGGTGGACGAGGAGGAAGATCCACTCCCTCTCATTATCCTTTCTTCTCATGGCAGCTTCACTTGCCCTGTGAGTCAGCTGTCAATCACAGCCCAGGCATCAAGTCAGTGGGGAGCCCAGAATGTACGGTGCACTCATCAAATCTGCCAGCAGGCAGGTTGAAAACACCTATTGAGCCCAGTGCCACAGCCAGTTGCAATTAAAGTGCTGCTCTGCTGCGGAAAGAGGAAACGGGAGGCCACCTGAAGGTCAGTGGAAAACCCAATTACCAGCTTGTCGTATACTGTCAGCAAGAGTAATTCTTGGAAACAAAATAGCTCTGACTCACCTCTGCGCTAACTGCAGAGAGGATTGTGGGTGTTATCCCAAGAATAAAAACATTCAATTAGGTGAACGCAACTTTTGTTTTATTATTGTTGGGACAAACTAGAAAATGATGAAGGAAAAAAAAATCCCCAGGGTCCAGATTTGCACTAGGCCACAGCTCAGACCATGCAGTTTCATTTACAGAACTCTTAAATGGAATACAAAGGTTTCGATTAAACATTATAAAAATAGATCATTTACAAAAACATATCTACAGAGACAGTTCAGTGGCAGTAATGATTTGATTGATCGAAAAACAACATAAAAGAAAGACACTTCACAGTTTAAAGGTGAGAGCATATCACAATGCAGTCTTTGTGGCGGAAACTGTCGCTACACAGTAGTTTCATGTTTCCACAAGCCAGTCTTTATACTGGCTGCGCTCTCCGCGTTAATTAAAGGCACCAGCTGTCCATTTTCCTTTAGTGTGCCACCATTTTGAGTGACAAGGTTGAGTCCATATGACTTTGGTTGGCTTTCTAGCTCCGTGCTGCTGGGCTGCTTCACAGGACCGGAGTCTTTACTTGAGCTTGACGCCGAAGCAGTTGCCGCCGGCTCAGTCTCTACAGTAACCACTGCCCCGTTCCCCAGGGGGCCGCCACCTCCTTTGTCTGCGTAGCGGGAGCGGCGTGGCAGGCTCGCGCTGTCGCTGCTGTCCTGCTGCAGCTGGCTCTGGTGCCGCTCTCTGTAGGCCATGTAGGCTGCCCGGCGACTGTTGCGGGCCGCTACGTCGTAGTGGTGGTGCCGCCTGTGGGGGGCGCTCTGCACGCTGCCGTCCACGCTGGTGGGGACGTCGTAGGCGTACTCTCGCAGCACAGTTAGCCTACTCGCCCTGTGCGCTCGTGCTCTGTTCTTGTGGTGCCTACTCGTGTGTCCGTTGGTGGCAGCTATTGGGTTGTTGATGTTGTTCATCGGGCGGAACTGCACCTCAACTGGTGCTACGTGCATTTTAATTTCATTGTCAAGTGAGTGTTCAGTCAGGCTGTTGTCCAAAACACCTGCCCGATTGGCTGTCACCGGTGCAGATGCAGACTTGCACTGAGCTGCCTCTGCGTGCAGATTGGTCAGCTTGCTGCCATGGGCGGAGTTGCGCATGCTTGGGGCGCTCTTGTTTGTGTAAGATGAGTCTGCGCTGCTGTGGCCACACTTTGTTGACTCCCCATCTGCCTTGTCAGCAGATCCTGCCGTGGATGTCATTGCCACGCCTGGCTGAGGCAGAAGGACGTCCTCCTGTGCAGAGTAGGCTCGCCTCCCAGAGCAACAAGCCTGGGACCAGTAGCGCCTCATATCCTGCCTGTTGACACAGTGATGTGCCACCATGAACGCCGCCAGTGCCAGTGCGGCCACCCCAAACAGGCAGGTGAAAGCTAAGTCAAAGGGGTGGTCCTGTGATACAGCCATGGCCCCAAACACCCATAGGGCCGCGTATAGCCCCAACGCCCCTGCTGCACCCATCAGCTGAGCGGCGAAGGTGTGCTCGTTCTCCAGGGCTGAGAGTGGCACAGCGTGGTGGGCAGATGCTATGGAGGACGGCGCCTCGTGAGGCTGGAGCTGGAGAGTGAGTGGGTGGCAGTGGCTGCTGGGACCATCTGGCCCGGCCTCAGTGTGGTCTGAAGCCAGATGCTGATGCTCTTCGGTTGGCTCCTTGAGCTCATAACGGCGCTCAGGGTGGCGGCGCAACTGGAGTAGGATGCTGAGGAAGTACATGCAGTCCACAAAGACGATGAATCCCACTGGGCCATAAAAAGCCCCGATACTGGGCTCCCATGCCATCCAGCAACTAGAAGGAGAGACGGACAAGACCAATCAAATATTTCATTTTCCGTAAGATAACGGATGTGGCTTTCTTTTGTTATTATTATTATACAAGGGCATCTGAAAAACCAGTGAAAGGAAAAAAATAATAAAAATCTTTGAGCTGTACTCTTGATATAGTGAAAGTTTTTTTTCAGCACACCTGTTTGTCAGGTTTGGGAGAAAACCCATTTTCTGTAACAAGTAGGATGTACAAGCAATAATATTTTTACAAGAATTTAATTTGGATTTGAAACCCTATGGCAAAGCTTGATGAATGCCCAGACTTACAGGTGCAGCTCAAAAAAATGTGATCTTTCTTTAATTTTATTTTTTTTTAGATGCACCTGTATCAATATCATCTTTTAGCAATAACTAAATACACATGTACAATTAAATTAGACAGCACTTCTTAAAGGAAAACTGCCATCATCTTATTCTGCCACCGTCAATATTTACTTCAAAAAGTTAAAATGACTCTTTGAATAACTTCTATGTCTAATTTGTTACCGTAACTGTCCCATTACATTTAATAAAATGGGCTGCATTCATCTTACTTGCAAGAAATTAATTAAACTCCAAAGACTTCAGACAGATACCGGTCCAGATTTCTCAATTAGTCAGCCACATTGCACAATCTAAACAGCTGCCATTGTAGGGGAGGGAGGAGGGGTGTGGGGGCGCTCGCTGTAAACTGGCAGCAGTTGCTTGTTGCTTGGATGCACACACCATTAATAGGCATCCATAATCAGAACTTCAGGGAATAAACTTTTCCTACCCTCATAAAAATATCCATTATTTAGTAAAGCAATGCGGTCTGGCCGGTCGATAACTAAAGCAAACTCCTCCTGAGGACAGAATGTAAAAGCTCTCGGAGGGCTTGGACGCTCCTTCATTAAATGCTGCTGTCCAGATAAAATGACACAGCATTACCAGCAGCACATACTGAGGCATAGGAACTTTAATTGCTTTCTATACAGGGACTACTTACTATGGTGCATTGATCCGGCTACCGTAGTTCTTGATGTTAGCTGCTGCAGTGATCCCGCAGACAATGATGGGTATCCCTCCGCCGATTAAGTAGAACCTTTGGGAGAAAGCAAAGAGAGGTAGTTCTGATTTAGTCTTTCTGTTTGTAGGGCATGAACTGGACGCAGAGATTCCAGTGGTGTTTCAGACCTCTATGCTGACACCATGTGGCAGTTTCACCAACAAACATGAGCTCAATGATGAAATATGCCCTTTCTCTCTTCAGAAATGGACATCAAGTAAATGTATTCCATGTATATAAACCTAGCATGTCATTTTTAACTCTACAGCCATCTTAAGCTTGGTTCACAAACGTTGCCTACTAAGGAAGAAAAGGGATCACACACACTACCTGATTATGAAACATTTAAAAAAAAATCTATTTGTTTTGAACAGTAAGTGTAGTTTATTTGCTGGGGCAAGATTAAAGAGAATTTTGTGTCAGACTGGGTGTGTTGGAAAAGAAACAGACAGCACATCACAAGTTAGACTCTCATTTTGGGTTTGTTCTCTTCTTCATTCCAGACGGTGAGAGGCAGATATAGCAGCTAGTTCGCACTGGGAGAAAGCTGTAATTAACACCACTAGATCTCATCCCCTTGGTAGTGTATTATATTAAGCGTCACAGTATGGCATGCTTGGTGAACATTAAAGTGCCTGCATTGTAATGACTTTACGTGTCAGCAGCAGTGTAAGTTATTCCTGTAGTTACCCAACGCTGCCCCTTGGATGTGCTAACATGTAAAGTGGTCTTGCCCTGCAAAGAAAATGCAACCCAGATGCATCACTTTTGCCACGCAGCAGCTGCTGTAATCTAGGAGCTGCGGTGTCATACCTCAGCATAGGCCGCGGAGGTGGAGGTTCGTCCAGCTCTTCATAACGCTTGGCCTTGCGTGTCACTTGTTTGTAAATGTTGCGTGCGGTCACGCCCACCCACAGAGCGGTAGCCAGGGTGGAATAGTGCAGCAAGATGCCCACCTAGAAGAGATTCCACCATTAAAAAGACACCGTGTGAGATACATCGAGAGTGGTTTAAATAAATAAACAAAAAGTTTCAGCCAGGTACTCTGTGCAATGAAAAATTAATAAGTAATGTGTCTCAGTACAACACAGCATGAGGGGAGGTGCAGGGTTGCCTCTAGCCATGGAAACGATCTACTGTATTTTTCTAAGCATCTTTTACTGTGTTTCCACACGTTTTATGAGCGGAGTGAACTTGGCCAAAGGCAACTCTTTTCCTTAAAACAGACCTGGGACTTCTGTTCATTTCTGACTGGCACAGTAGGAGTGTTGGAGCTGTGAAGGGTGGTGTTTACTCACTGCTTGGCAGACGCTTGCGTATCGCGTCTGATTTATGCCGCCTACGAAGACCCCGCACGTGAGGGAGATGTGGAAGCAGAGGTTGACCAGCATGTGCCAAAACTTGCGGCTCACACGGACAGACCTGGAGTCACAGAAACGAACAGCAGGATTAAAACGGGGAAAAGGTCTGTTGTGCAGGCTTTTCTACTAATTGTTTATGTTAACACTGATCTGGGTGTTGTTTTGTCTCAAGAAAAAGAAGAGACTGTAGTCTGTTGAGCAGAAATGACTAGAGGCTTGAGGTAAAACCAGGTCATCTCTTACCTGTGATGGTAGATGTAACTGATGATAATGATGAGCAGGCAGAGAAGGAGTATGATAGTGGTGGCGTAGATGACTGGGTGCAGGGGCTGGATCCTTGGAGAGAAATATTCCACACTGCTGAGGTCCTGAATGACAGACGAGGTGATAAATTTAGGTAAAATTCTTCTGTCTTGTCACTACATGTCATAACCCAAAAGTTATAGTGCTTATTGACAACTACAGAGTGCCAGACAAAAAGCACACTGTGCTCTGCTGCAGTATATTTTCCTGATTCAGTGTGAACCTTTAGCAGACATGGCAATATTTCCTAACAGCCACTAGAGGGCCAATCAGCCAAATGAATAAAAGACAGTCTCTCTCTCTCATATCTATATCTCTCACTCTCTCACACACACACACACACACACACACACACACCCCTAATGATCACTGGGAAAACATCACCTCAGACTAGGTCAATCTTCTTTCTATTTCATACTACCATCACCCAACCTACCATCAGCAGGCCGTAGTTGCCAAGGGAGTTGCAGGATATGGTGGTGAAGTTGTCATGGTGGCCAAGGATGCGACAGCTGTCGCTCTGCCATCCCCCGTGGCCTCCTGCCAGGCTGAAGTTCCAGCAGGCGGACACAGCGTCAGAGCCACGGGCAAACCGCCGCAGGGTGACATTAACGGGCGTACTCAGGATGTGGGAGGACATGCCGTCTGATGGGAAACATAGACAGTGGTATCAGAGAAGACACAATCAGTTTTCATTTAGTGTGTGAGAGATTTCTCCTCTCTACTTACAACTCTAAACAACAACATATTAAACACGACTATACAAACATATTATGACTCACCTATCTTGGCCATGATGACAGGGGTGGCCACACTCCTCCTCTTCCCACCATCAGCCAGTTGGGAGGAGTTGCCAGTGGAGGGAAAAAATTTGCCATTGCGGAAGCCCAATAGATGGAGCTTGTAGACCGTGTCCTCGGCCTGGGTAAAGAGAGACTGAGGAAGCTGCAGGGAAGCCTCCACAATGGTGCTCTACAGGGACAAAAAATGCATTTTTTTTAACAATCAATGTTTTGGAGGATTTCCTTTTATGTGCTTACAAGCTGCAGTCAGCAAAACAATCTGCAAACAGATTTTAATTATCTCGGGTGGGAGCTGACCTTGTGAAGGATACTGGGGAAGGAGCTGGTTGTGTTGCACTTGAAGGTAAGTTGACGGTCCTGCAGCGTGCAGGTCATGCCGTTCCAGTCGTTGGCCCTGACAATGTGAATCTCCAGTGCTATGTTAGGGGATGTCTGGAAGGACAACAGGAATAGCAAAATGTGACTCAATTCATTGTAAAAATGTTACAATGCAACATGATACCATATTTTAGGCACAGTCTGCTATTTTGGTTCATGTAGGTGCAGAAGCACAAAGTGTGAAAGAAACAAACACTGATGAAGCCATTTACACAACCACATCAATGTGACGCTATTTCGGTTTTAATGCAACTGTTTCTCACGGCATAATGTAAAACGTGACACAACCACAAAACTTTATGTATGACAGGAATATATATGAAAGGCCACTTTTTGCTAAGAAGAAAATTGGAATGGAGGCTGTGATGCACAGGATTGATGAGCGGCTGTAATCTGGCGTGTCTCCTGCATAGACAGCAGAATACAAAGTCATAGGCAGGAATTTAATGGACTGAAGGTGAAGCTTGCAATGCAGACTGCTTTTAGCAGCATTCCTGCTTTAAACACAATAAATGTTCATTTTTATGCAGATTCTTGCTTATGGTTTATTTACATTTTAAGCATGTTGTGTTTGCGTTGTGCATTTCCTCCAAGTATTTAGTTTTCTCTTGTTGATGAAATCAATGTGGCGTCACACTGACATTGCACCATGAACAGATGTAGTTCTGAGATGTCCATTCTCATTTTAATGAACCTCCCACCTGTTTGTGCCTCTCTTCCACTGTGCAACAAAGTACTATACAAAGCAAATTTCAAGGTCGGGAAAAAACCAAACCGTCTGAGCGCTGCTGCCACAAAAATAGGGCCCATAGTGTTGTTGAGGGGACTAACCAGGGAGAAGGCCTGTGCTTTGGCCAGACGGTAGACAGCAATCTTCTGGAGGCAGGCGATGATGCGGGAGCAGGCCATGGCTTCACGCTGAGCCATCCACAGCACCCTCTCATCGGCCAGCATCAAGTTACTGGCCATGCTTACCATCACCCCGCCCAGCTGGGAGACAAGACATTGACATGAGTGAATACACACATAGATGCATTCAACTTTCATGATCCAAAAACATTGACTTGCTACATGGAGCAGCAGCAGCTCATCATCTAAATTACTTGAGTGGAAACATGAGAAGTGAATACGTTCAGACAGCATCTTGTTTAAATCAAACAGCAACTAAACATATGCTTGACTCGCTGTAGCTAAGTGACTATTAGGAACAGATTTCAAGCATAGTGTCGCCCAACTAAACTTTAATATGCTGAAAAACTGGAGTGCTCTCTGCCTACAGCAGATGCAACATGCTAGGAGCACCTTCGAAAACGTTTCCTTTTGTTGGCCCAGAGCTGTGCCGAAAGTCACTACAAGACATCCTTTCTCATTAAACAACATGACAACAAACAGCTGTTGAGCATTAATCTATTTGTCCTTGAAAGGGGTAATACACCAAAAGCATGCATCACATTCAACTGCTTGTGAAAAGGACTTAATTTGCTACTATAGAACTTACATCTTTAAACTTCTCAACAAACTTGCCAATCTTCTCGATCATCTCAGCCACAAAGATAATGTCCATCTTGTCCGCGAAGTTGGCAGCGTCATTTGTGCAGACCAACAGGCGCTGAGCCCTGGCCACCACACTGCTCTCATTCAGAGGCATCTAGGGGGACGATACAGAGAGAGAAAATGAGCCTGTATCTGACTTGAAATGGTCCTAGCAAGGCAGGATGGGTAGAAGGGATAAGAGGAACTCAGAAGAGGGAATTAACATAGAAACAGAGAAAGAAAAGACAGTGAATGAGGTTACAGCGCTGAAAAAAACAAAACAAACAAAAAAAAAACTACACACAAAAACAATCTCACCAACCAAATACAGACCTGGTTGATGACATGCAGAAATCTTGTGACATCTTTCTGGAACTGGCAGCGGGTGTAGTCATCCTCCGCCCACAGCCCCTCGCGATCACAGTAGCGCCACGCCCGCTGCTCTTCCCCCGGGCTGCCCGAGTAGGTGCCTGCGCTCGATGGTAGTCTGTTGCAGGGGAGGTAGGCTCTGATCCCTGCCAGGGTGCGCGGCCACCTGGAAGGACCCAGAAAAATCAGTCCTGCTGAGGTAGTGTATACGTTTAACCACAAGGGGGAGCCACAGTGCTTGACATCACTGCATACTGTACATGTTGTACTTCAAATATATTTGTTCATACTTTCAGAAGGGATCTGTGTACACATTTAAACCCACATTATTATTTATGAATACCTGTTTGCTAATAGAATTCCGTTTCGAAAAAATGCCTAATAAGCCATTACAAGCAAAAATAACCAGCTATTTGTTGCGTGTGCACTAACCTGAACTCTCCCTTGTTGTTGGAGACGCGTTCAGGCGCACAGTACTTAGCAGAACTTTCCAACACCACAATACTGACAGTCCTGGTGGTGTTGCCCCTGCTTGTCCTGACCCGGCACTCCCAGTTCCCAGTGAAACCAGGCTGAATGTTTGAGATGGTCAATGCGCTGATGGGGACACGTGAAGGAGAAATCAGAGAAACTTCTGATACTGACAGATGATGCTTTTTTTGTTTATCTTAAAAACGTAAAATTCAGCTGCTAATGATCACAGACAGTCCACTCACTGTCTTCTATTAACATGAATGTACACTGCCATACCTAGCGATTAGAGAGCAGTTCTGCACCATGCGCTTTTCAATGAAGATTCCTTGGGCGGCGTCGGGTTTGACCATGCGGCCATTCTGGTACCAGAGCACCTGCATGTCCTCGGCCACGAAGGAGGCCTGGCACTGAAATGGCAGACTGTCTCCCTGAAAGACGACCTGACGCTGGGACGGAGTCAGCTGGAAGGAGGGCAGTTCGAGTGGAGCGTCTGAGGAAACCAGACAGAGATTAGGAAGAGAGTTAGGTAAAAAAAAAAAAAATGTGTTACTTGGTTCCTATGTGTCACAAATCAGTTTTTATTCCATTTACCCTGGAAACAATGCCTTTTTGTTACACTCTTGCCACTTTTTGGACACACAGGGAAACTAAAACAGTGCCTTGAATTCTGGTGCTATTTGTCATTCATGTTTCATAATCCCTCATTGTGATGAGTGCCAAACTGATAAGACATGAGCAAGTACAAACAAAGGCAGCGCTGGCCTGGGCAGCCCTCTCTCTTATCTCCCGTGTCATTGCACAAGCCCCTGTTCCTCAAACACCATGAGCCGTGCTGATACCAAAACAGAGAAATTAAAAGAGACAGCGGTACCGTTTTGACACCACAATCTGTGTCACAATTCAAAGTGACTTATTTCGACCTTTCAAAATGTCTGGGACCGGACAAATGACACACCAGAGTGTCACTGAAATGATGAATGATTCGGTTTCAACTACTATTTCAGGTCGCTGCTTTCGCACCGTGTCAAATCTATGTACGCAAATGTTTGTGTATGTGTGGTTCAGGTGTGTTTGTCCCTACCGCATGTGAGGAGCTCTGGCCTGATGGAGGTAATGAGCTGGCCCTGGAGAGACTGGGGGTAGGAGCACTTGGTGTTCTTGACTGCAATGTTCCTCTCTTTGATCCAACGCAGCAGCCACAGAAGGTTGCAGTCGCACAGCAGGTAAGGTGTCTGAAACTCCCTGTGAATGTATATTAACACACACATACAGAAACAAGAGGTAAGATAGTAAGTGGTGGGAGTATGTGAGATGGGAAAACCCCAATTTTGCTGTCATATTTAACAACTTAAGTAATTTCCATTGTATATATTCAGACATCACAGTCTTAACATACTTACAATGATTTCAGAGATACCAAGCTGTCAAAGGTCCCCTGAGCCAACGAAGAGAACATGTTCCCTGTAAGGTTTCTGGAAAAAAGATGAAAAACATCTCACTTTTATCCCAGTCTATTAATACAAATACATGATTATATAAATGCTTGTTTTAGCAAACTATTCATATATATTGTAAAATAAAATAGTAATGACTTACAGTCTGGTCAGACTGGTGAGGCCCTTGAAGATGTCCACATTAAGACAGCCGATGCTGTTGTTGGACAAGTCTCTATAGCAAACACAGAAAAATATGTATCTGGTTCATGTCTTCCACAATTCAGAAATAACACACAGCTGCAATGGTCTAAAAGACCATCAATTAGTAAGCTGCATTAAGGCTGGGAATGAATTCCAAAATGATACACCCTAAAAGAAAAGTCACTATCATGAGAAAAGTTGATAAACATTAAGATGTTTAAGTTGCAGAGATAAAGCACAGAAGGTTGTTTTTTTTTTTTTTATATAAAAGAGCCAAGTTCAATAGAGACAAGTTGAGGCAAAGAGCCCAAACCTTCATCTGACAGGTTTACAACTTTAAAGGTGATTTTAGATAATGTCTGTGTGGGCCCCCGGGGGCGAACCTACACATCAAAGCCAGAGGAACAGATGATTAATCACTTATGATTAATGTCAAACACGTCAAAAGTATGTGTTTCTCCTCTGGATGTGGCCTGACATTATGTCTCTGGCAAACATCACAAGTTTCTGAGACTCCTGACGCCTTTTAGAAGGGATCACAGATGAGTCCAGGACAGAACATGGAAAAGACTGATCCTGCTTCTGAATTAAACCCAGTGTGCAAACGAGAAGCTGCAAAGAGGACATTTTTACTGGTAAACTTTAGTAGACTGCCCTCCGATACAGTGGTTCCCCGTCTGTGGGTTGGGACCCCACAAGCCAAAACATATTGGTCTTGGACAGTTAAGATGTTCTTTATACTAAGAGTGTTGCTGGAGCTTTGAACTTGATTAAAATGATAAGAAATAAGGGAAGAAATCTGCAACAAAAGCAACGTCTATCCTTTAAACATTGCTTTTTTTATTGTGAAATATTGGATCATTTCACTTCTTCTGACCTCCAAAACCTCCAGAAGCAAAGAAAACTTTTTACAAAATATTAAGATAGTCATTACTTCAACAATATGTAATCTTGCCTCGAGTTTTGTATTTGAACGTCTACCTAACGTTCTTGTGGCCAGAGTGTTAGCAAACAGCTGCCTATTTACACAGCGAGCTGACACAGACAGATTTATTTGAAGTCATGTTTCCGGCCACCTGGTGAATTTAAGTCCAACATCCTCTAACGTTTTAGCTCCGTTTTTGATCCAACAATTCCTGAAGGCAATATCTGATCTTTAGCTGCTAAGGAGGCTTAAGGAGGAAACTAGGCTGAACCAAAACAGTACGTACGTGGGCCGCAGAACCTAAACAATGTGCTGAAAGGCGGCAAAATGCCCTGTAGAGCTGAGAGAAACTGCAGAGTTGGCTGATAATTCTCTGTGAGTTTGTCGCTATGGCCGGTATGATTGACCCATTATTGGCAAAAAAATATATGTTTTTAGTGCAGTTTTTGTCAAACATGGTGATTAACCAACAATCACATTTTGGACTCTTTAAATTCCAAGAGAGATAACATTTAAAGCAACCAAAGTCACAGCACCTTCACAAAAGCTGTAACACATACGCCCTCTGTGAATGATCCAATCACTGGAAAAAAGACAGATCATTACCTCAACCCACCAGCTAAACTGTGTCCTGGGGTGCTTGAGGAACGCGCAACTGACACAAAGTGATACCTGGAAAATGACTGTCAGGCATATGCTAACATCCGAGCATTTATGTAATTATTGGTGTTGGTCCTTAAGGTGCCAGCTGGGGAATTTACTCTGTGAGGTTATTAGTTCCACTTGGAAGAGAAGAAAAAGCCGCCGTTTGCAGTCCTGCCAATTTGTGCGAGCATTGTGGGAGAAGGATAACATGGTAGAAGTGAAGGGGCAGAGGGGAGGGGGCTCTCCTAGCTAAAGACATACTTTCATCTCACTGGATTCAAATACTAGAGTTACAGCTACATCACAGGCCTTAAGACAAGATGGGGGATACTGTTATTACTTTTAGTCACTTTTACCGTGTTAGAAATCAATGTAACATATTTTATTCAGAACACTGAAAATACATCCACACATAACTGGCTATGAACCTATTGCTGACTCAAGTCTCTAATCGCCATCTGCTTTTACAAGTCGACTCGAATTCATCACCAAAGACTGATCTCAGATGCGTCTTTTGAACCACAGGCATGTAAGCACATAAACTGCACAGAGGATTGTTTCATTGCTGCAGTTGTTGTGAATGATATGAGGAGTGGAAGCAAAAATAGCCCGATGTGATTAGACCTGAGCAGCGTCTGTTCAGCTGTTTGTGGAATGCAGAGTAATGAGGGCTGAGGCCAGAGGGATCCATAGCCTCCGAGTGTTGCATATTGTGAGAGATGGGGGCGTTTGCATATATTTGTACGTGTAAAACGGCGTGTGAGATCTTTCCCCTACATAGTTATACTCTTGAGGACGCGTTGGTATACGTCATTGGCGTAGGTACGGCGCAGAGGTACAGACGAAGCTAAACTGTTTCTCAACCGCTCTACAAAACTTGAAAATCGGACAAACTTCAACTTACTCCGCTTACTTCAACTAAACTAACTACAGCTGCTTCTTAAATATAAATACCCTTTGAGTGTGCCAAAAAGACTAATGTCTGATGTGTAGATGCCATTTTATCCAAACTTCTCCAGCCTTTCTTTAAATGTCCCAGTCACTGCTCTATGACAGGAGACACAAGATAAATAGGTCCTCCAAATGGCACGTCTTGAAATGAGAAGTAATCTCATTAGGCAATACTGAGGAGGGAGGTAGAGGCACAGATGGAGGGAAATCAAAGGTTGGCTAGAGTAGAGTCAATGATAAGGACAAAGAGAAAGGTAGAGAGAGAGTATGTGAAGATATGTCAGATAAATGTTACATAAAAAAAAAAGGTAAAAGTCTATTTTTATGTACTACTTATTCCACTCCCGTTTTCCAAAAACCGGAGGGGAAAAAAAAGTCGGGGGGGATGTGTAGCGGTGGATGCCAACCCTTGATGTAGAGCTTCTGTGTTTACATTCCCAGGGTCCAGCCCCAGCTCATCGTCTTCTTCACTCGTCTTCCCTTTTCCGCGCTCCCTCCCTTTCACAGTCAAGTGAGTGACAAACACCCTTTTAAAATTAACTGAGGCGGGCGGTGGGGCCAATTAAACTTTGCTACCCTTAGGCAAAAACCAAAATGACTCTAGAACAAACATATCCACGAGAGGTTGCAGATCACTCTGTGGTGATAAGTCTTTATGAATAGCTTGTGTGCAGAAGACATATAGGCAGGCTTGAATCCATCCGAGTGGTGCATGAATCTGCATCGAGGACCGAGGATTGGGGGGGGTGAGCCCAGGTCTGAGCCAAGGAGCTGACTGCCTTCCTGTCTCGCTCTTATTGCTCCACACCAGAAGCCAAGTTCAAGTTTGTGTTGGCAGCGGCTGGGTACTGTCGGATGATTCCAATGCATGCTGTGCGTTCTCACACACACAAACACACAAACACACACACACACACGATTTCAGACCTCCCATACTCACACACCACATATCCCAAATACACTGTAGCTTTGGGTTTGCTCTGCAAATCACAATTGTCGTCACATGGTATTCATAGACGCCTTCATTTTTTTTTTCCTTCTTCAAATGTGTGAAAGCATATAAGGCCTCATGCTGTCTGCAGTGGTCTCTGGCAGTGAGCCAGACAAAACAAGGCAGCAGAAGTAGACTGCTGCTTGACCATGCTCCCTTATGGACACTGGATACACTCTAGACCTGCTAGAACATGCACAGCACATTGCACAGATAGATCCGAAACAACAGCTGCCTTAAACACAATATAGGAAAACAGCCCAGACTGTTAAGGAATTTGTAGAAGCCTTCAAACTACAGATTTAAAAATACCAAAACGAAAATGGCTTTAACCACATTCGTTTTAACAGAAGACAGCTTGAACAAGAGGCGTCACTTTACTCCCAACAATAATTGTAAATCACTATTCTCACATGGCAAATAATTAAAAGTGAGCACTCCCAGAGGGGCTGAACGTGTGAATACAGAGGAAACGCACATGTGCAGAAACCACATTAAAAAAAACAGACAGTGAGGCTGCAGAAGCTCCACCACTACTCACAGTCTTTTGAGTGCCGCCAGTCCGATGAAAGCGCCCGGTTCAATATGACTGATCGTGTTACTCCGCAGGTCCCTGTAGGGGAGAAAAAGGAGAACATTTTAGGTCCTGTATGCAATTCATACAGCAATAAAATAGTAGAGCTGCAGCGATTAGTTGACCATCAGTCAAACAACAGAAAACGAATCTGCAACAATTTTAAGTAAATAAATGCTTTTTTTTGTACAAAAAACCTGGCAAATGTTCACGTGTCCCAGCTTCAAAAACGTGAATGTTTTCTGGCCTTTTAAATGTTCTATGACAGTTTACTCAATATCTTTGTGTTTTACAACGTAGGTCAGAGGAACCAGACAGCATTTCTTCATGATTTACTGACATTTTTCACTTCAAACCATTAACTATGAAAATAATTGGTAGATTGACTGACAATTAAAGTAATTATTAGTAGCATCCCTTCAAAATAACCTTAAATATTCTAATTACATGGAAACCACTTTAGCCACCAGGGTTTTGCAATTAACATTTCAGTAGGCAAGCACCGACATGGCACGGAAGTAAAAGTGGCCATCCTTAAAACATAATGATACAAAGTCACTGCATCTTCCATGTGCATGCATTTCTTTTGCATTACCACACAGCCTGACATCACCGACAACCTGACCCTCAAAAGGTGCTCTCTGGCTCTGAACAACCCCCCCCACCCCACCCCACCGATGCACAGACACACAGTCAGACCTCCCTCTCCTGAGGTACAAAGACTTGCGATCACAGAATTCCTGTGGCGCTCACCTGTGCTGGCACTGCCTAGTCACTCATTACAGTGGAGGTCCAGAAGGCTTTGTAGTCGCCACCTGAACTCACACAAAGGGCCTCTGGGAAACTCTGCCCGTTTGATGTCGAGGAGCTGTCCTCTGAAGGTGGGTAGGTGGTCATAGACAAAAAAAAAAAATCTATTGCTTGTTAAAGCTTTTGAAGTGAGCGGGCAGACTTGGCTTTTCTGTGCACGAGTGTTGAGAGATGAGAAAAACGGGAAGGCAGGACCAAGAACACAAATATCCTTTCAACCAGTGTCAGGAGTGAGTATCAATGTTTTAATGTATTTTTAATAAAAATTTGCTGCAGTTTTAAAGATTCTGATACTGAGAAGCTTAAAAAGAGTTACTGAATGATATCTGCAGGTCTGTCTTCACAGATCAGGTATCATTCACACTGGGAAACCTCATTGTTCGGAGTAAACTACTAATGAAAAAGAAGAAAACTGTCGCTCTCTGATATTTTAATACTCGTGGATAAAACATGGGCAGTAAGAGATAACCAGTGCATGCTTAAGAATCCATAGCTGCACTTTCCAAAGACCGCTGACCACACATGACCGGGCACCTCTTAAATCTATTTGCAGAGGGAAAAGAAAAACAGGTTTTCTTGACTTGCTCAGACTGAAATAGCTGGCTGAATTTTCGGTACAGTGTCCCAGAAGTGTTCTTGAACTGGCCCCAAACCAAAACGTTGGTTTTGCAGCTGCTGCCATTTTTAAGGGCACACAAGCCATCTTCCAAAAGGTGTTACGCATAATAAAATAAAAACACATGTGACTCTTATTTAATTCAAGGATAGTAGCGCTTCAGAAGTAACAATATGGCTAACATGAATGCTACTTGCATTGCAAATGTGTCTCCTGGTGACTTTTTGTTTTACATTTGCAATAAAACCATCGGGATTCTTACCCAGGCTAAACAGAACTGTTGAACGAGTGTTATATATTAAGTTTGGAAACATTAGCTAATAATAGACACCACAAACTTCAACTTTTCATTTGTTAAAGAGAAGATTGTGTTTTAAAAAGTTACACGTCTTACTTTAAACACACTGGTTAAGCAAATTAAGCTTGCTCAACAGCATCCTCCTCCCACAGTAAAAGCTGTACTGCGAAAAATTCATTTCAAACTAACTTTATATTTATGCTTAACTTGCTTACAGACATACTTCCACAAGTATTACACCGTTCATGAATAGACAACAATCAGTTCTTCAGAAAACACTGCACACTGGAGCGGTTATCCTTGCTCTCTTTGCCACAATAAGCATTCCTCCACAGCAGTGGATTTAGAAAGGAATTAGCATGTGACGGCCGCCTAGCTTGGCTCCTATTTCTATAAGAAAAGTGATAATGGGGATTCTGTGTGGCTTATTTCCAAGCAGGGGCACCTTTGGCCCCGACAAAACACAACGGTCTCCACAGTTACTTTGCAATTTCACGCAGAGTGCCGGATAGGCGCAATTGATTCTCTACCCCTCTCCGACACTCACAACCAGCTGCTGTCTCAGTCTTCAGTCTTCATGGAGGGGGAGGGGGAGGGGGGGGCAGAAGCTGTGAAGGCAGGAAAAAGGAGGGGTGGAAGGCAAGATGGAGAGCCTCAGTGCAATTCAAGCATTCAAACACACTCAAGAGTTTAAGGAGAAAAAGGGAGTGGGGCGGGGGAGGGGGGGCGGCGGGGGTATAGGAACATTTCAGAGAGGGAGAGGCTCCAACATGCATGGTGTGTATGGGAATCGCACTGCTGACACCTCTGGCCTTAGCTTGGCCTCATTACAATGACAAAAGCAAGCAGGCCATCTAGCAATCTCGCTTCACTGGACAGGGGTGGGGTCTGTGAGGCACAATGTGAGCTGCTTTTGGAGATAAACCTGCCTGTGGATTGATGCAGGCAGACCAGAGTTTACAACCAAATTGACTGGCCGTTCACAGACAAAGCACTTAAGTGCCTTTAAGGCTTTCTTGGAGAAGAAAGCTCAAAAGGTTTGGGTTTGTTTTTTTTTAAACACATTCAGTACACCATCTCCTGTTTATCCTCCAAGTCTGAGCTCTCACATCCAACCAAATTCAAGAGCCCGCAGAGAATTCCCCTTATTAACATGGCAGTCAACTCGAGAAAAGACATGCCGGGCAATTTTACATAACAAATTATGGCCACAAGATAAAAAGAGGAGGAAATGCTGCAGGTGCTTCATACTGATAATGTACAAAATCAAACTTTGTGAGATATACATATATACATATATATATACATATATATACATATATACATATATATATACATAATACATATACATATATACATATATATACATATATACATATATACATATATACATATATATATACATATATATATACATATATATATATACATATATATATACATATATATATATACATATATATATACATATATATATATACATACATACATATACATATATATACATATATATATATACATATATATATACATACATACATATACATACATACATATACATATACATACATATACATACATACATACATACATACATACACCACACACACACACACACACACACACACACACACACACACACACACACACACACACACACACACACACACACACACACCACACACACACACACACACACACACACACACACACACATACATACACTTTCTATGTTTCTGGTCTTTTTAACCAGAACGGGAACAATGCTCTTAGAATTCCATATCTATGCAGTCATGTGTTATTGCAGCCCTGGTTAAAAGCACGGCCATTAATGGTCTGGTTATTTTATCTGCATGAAGCCATTCCGGAGAGATAAGTCACCGATGGCCCATATGTGCGGGCCTAGAGCCATTTTCTTGAAATCTCTGTAGGAAGGAAACACGGGTGATGACATTCCAATCTCCAAAGTCAGAGTCACATGGCATGAGCAATGTCTCTCCGTCGTTCAGGGAATCTCAGAGAACATGCACGCCTATACCAATAAATGTCTTCACCATCTATAAAAGTGATTTCCTTCTCCTCTCACTTTTTTTGCCAGTTTCTTCCCTCAAAAAGGCTCTACTCAAAGATAAAGTACTGAGAATTACTGTGTCTCTTACATATATGCTATTCCTCTGAAGTGGGCCCCATCCCCAGAATACCCAAGCAGCTGTATGTTGAGAGTATATCACCAGGCAGTCAACAACCAACCCTTGGGGCTTACCTATAATTAGCCCTTTCTAGTACCATCTCCAGTCTTCCACTATAGACTGAGGCTAAGTGCTACTCATATGACCTGGATGTTCCACATGCACGAGGCCAATGTGTATTTAACAAATCTCAAGCCCAAGCTTCACTTGTGAGAGATGGATGGGTGCTGCTAATGCACTGGTACATATAACGTGAAATACTGCAATGGTATTTGACAACAAAAGCACCACCTTTTTTAAAGTCCATTGGTGACAGTTCATGGATACACACAGCTTTTGCAAGATGGAAAACATCACTTTTAAAAGCTAAGATGATTTCTTCTATTAAGGTTTTGAATCTTAATCCAAGCACAAATTTCAACTGCCACAGTAAGGTTTTACTTTAAAATGCGCTAGTGGGACCTATAGCAGAAAGAAAGTTGAGGTAAACATTAATACATTAGTGCTCATGTAGATCACTAGTGGAAAGGGGAAAATAATAATAGTACTTACAGTTTTTCCAAAGTAGACAATCCAAAGAAGGATCCATTTTTGAGTTCTTGAATCTTGTTGTTGTTTAAAATTCTGTGGAAAGAAAAATATGTAAACAAAAAGCAAGTCCACAAAAAACTGCATAATTTCTGTTGTATTAATATAGATATGTTTTTCATTGCACCCAAAAAACCTGTGTGTAACTTTTTATTTCCAACACACTGTGTTATTGTTGGCAGATAAGTCCAATTTAATACAGGCCTACAGTTAATGTTTGCCACAGCACTGCAAACATCGTCAAGGAATGTGTGTTAATTAAATTGCGAAAATTGATTCAAAGAGACCTGGTGTCTTTTTTAATCACAGGTGGAACGGTGCCACACTGCTACTACTTGTTGACAGATAACAATATTAAGATATACTCTTTGTCCTCTTGCCACTCTTAGCTTCCAGTCACGGAATGTTTGCTCCACCGCCAGGAAGAGATCAGACGAAAAACAACTTGAACTTCAGCCGAGTATTTTTCTTTCATGTTAAATTGGCAGCATCTGAGCACTCTTGAGACAGGTAGCCAAAATAAGATAAAGAGTTATCTTTCTGTGAAACCCAATGGACTTTAGCAGGTAAGCATATCATAATCTGATCTGTAGCAGCAATAACTCGCTGGTGATACCATTTGTTTTAACCGCCACATGATGAAAGCTTATTCTAACAAGAAATCCAAGCTTTTGATCAAACACAGCTTAAATCTAGCCATGAACTGCCAAAGAATTATACATTGTGTGCTCACGGACAACAGCGTAGTAAACCAAAACTTTAATCTGGGTTACATCACTAAAAGGAGCTGGGACACCCAAACAAAAACCCAAAGTCTACATACTAGAAACAAGCATTACGTGCATAGAAATGACTGATCATATTTACAGCTAGCACTGGATTAAATGCAACAAATGCACACAAGTAGCCTGTGGTCTTCACAAGTCATTGTTTTCAACATAATCACCACAAAATAAAAGTGAGCTTGAGAAAACCTTCAAGTCCAAGTGTGAATTCTTGATTGCTTCCTCCCTGGCTAATAAACCGGCTTTTATTATCCACTTTATTCCCTGTGCATAGCACAAGCTGATTCACCGCTTGCAAAGCTGCAAAGTAAAGCTCAACAGTTTTGTGCCCAAGTCCCTGAGAGTTCTTTCTTGTCTTACTCCCAACGATTCTGGGAAATCAATAGCACTGTTAACTCCCAGCAGAAAACCCCAGGCAGGGACCTGTGGTTAGCATATGTTTCTGGCCAACAGGGAGGGGATGTGGTGGGGTGACAAACATGCTAGTGGCACCCACAACCCGGGGCCAGATTGGAGTCATTATGGGGTGTTGAGGGGTTGTTTTATTACAGGGTTGGACAGTGGAGACTCGTTGGGAGAGTTGCTGCTTGGCTCCCTGCCGCTCAGAGTGTGCGCGCACACACACACACACACAAACAGTTCCCGTGTTTCACCGCCTGTGTTTCTGAATGCTGAAAAGGCAGATGTTAAAACATGGTGTTGTACAAGGCTGCAAATTCTATCACTGCCTGTGTACACTTGATCTGATGATATAGGCAGAGACCATGGGCCTCCCAAGACTGTGGTCACAAAAGCCTCATTTATATTGAAGAATACTTAGCATACCAATAGAGTGCATTTTACCATGAGGCCTGTGTGAATTTAGGAATGTGGCACTCAATCCACATAATATAGAGTGCACAAAAACACCGTACAAAACAACAGAACTGCAGTTAATACTAGTTTGGGGTATGCTTATAATGTTCGGCTGACAGCGTTGACAACTGATGCGCCGCAAAGTATCACAAATCACAAAAATAGAGAACACCCTCTTTCCTTAGACTCTCAATTTAAATAAGGAAAAATGGGAAAATCATGATGACTAAACTATATGGTAGTATAATTAGGCTTCCAGGTGCTGCCAAACAGATAGGACCTGAGCCACACGACCTCCTCTCCACCACATTAGTCATCTTTAATTCGGGCCTGACAATCACCCTTTTCATCTGGCAGAGTAAGACTATTACAGAGGTGCAAAAAGTGCTTAATTATCCAACGTTGTGACAGGAAAGTATGGCAACTCATGAAAGACACATGCCAAATAGCAAAGACGTAGAGTGGTCACAATTAGACCCTCACAAACATCGACCTTATTTAGCTGTTTGAGGTTGCATACGGCACAAATAGACCTTTTATCTTCACTGAAATTTGCATAGTCATATTTCAAGAATAGATTATAGATTTAAAACAACGCATTATGGGAATCATTCGAGCTTGGCTGCATAAATACACCCTTCTAGCCTTGTGACTCCATGAGTCGTCAAAATAAATCTGTGAAAGAGAGTTCTCCTGAGAGTCATGAGCCCTTTCCTTGCCCTCTTTCCATTCCTCCCTTCTTTGCATGCTTAACCCTCTTTCCCTGGCCGGTCCCTCCCTCTTCCTCATGACAGGAGTGTGACCTCGGTAAACTGCTTCAGCTACAAAACTGAGAAAGAAAAAACACACCATTGGCTATATAAGCAATATACACAGCAAAGCCTCAAATCTGCATGGAAATTACGGCCATTTAACCACCACCCGCAGGACGTCTGTAACTACACCGTCTGCTTCCTTACGTCTGTCTCTGGATGTCAGCCTGAGGTCTCCAGGTTATTGAACAGTCTATGGAATTTCTTCAGGCTACGCCTCAAACGATGGAGGAGATGGGGAGTCTCCCTTATCTTGATGCATAGATAAGACCTGCTTGAGCGCAAATCAGAAACAAGCTGCAGGGGGATCCCACCAAATCTCCCATCCAGTCTCCTGATAGCGATGCTATAAATCTCAACGACATTTACGGGAAAGCTGTTTCTGAAATAGGAATTTCTACTCTGAGTCAAAGAATATCAAATGCATTGGCCTAGATTTCATCTTGCCTTCAGAGTGTGACACTATTGAAGGTTACCTCCCAAGTTCTTTTTCACTTAAGAAAATACACTGGTAGAAGCATGCGCTTCTGGCTGTAGGCACATTATCCAGAGGACGACTAAAAATGGGCAGCAACTACACACTCCCCTCACAGGCAGTGTTTTAAGGACAAAGCCAGCTGATCCGCTCTCTCAACACTTTCTTTATGCTCAGGAGGCCTTTAGACAATCAACTCCAAAGAGCAGAGTGATGTAACTATTCATCTGTTTTCAAATAAGTTTCAGGCTGCAGTTGAGCTCCTAAAGACCTTTCTGGAGTGACTTCCTCTGAATATAGTGGATGGAAAATTGGGCCTCAAGTCAGGTACAAAAGGGAACAGGTGCAGAGGCGGAGGTGCTGCAACTTGTCACGGTAATTCTTGCAGTTATCCCGAACTTTCTTGTTCCACAAAAGATCATCTCTGAAGGTTTTTCTGCAGTATTTGGATTAATTTTGGGAATGGGCAACAAAAGGTAGAGAACTTTGCGACTAGTATTTTTGTTTTACATGTAACTAAGGTAATATCAAGTCCTTTAAAGATCCCCTTGCATTGGGGCAAGCTTAAAAGAGAACTTGTCATACAAGCTCTTTTTGCCTCTTTATTCTTGTAAGTCGTACAGCAGGCAATGCAATATCCTCTTTCAGCGTCCAACAGGCCAAGCCATTAGAGCAAGGCATTCACCTTATCTCTGCCTGAAAAACGATCCACCGGGCAAACACCAGGATGAAAGTTAAATTAACACAGACGAGAAGGCATTGCACAGCCTTAGCTCATCTCTACACACTAAATGGAACTGCTTGTCTGGGATTAAATGAGCCTTGGTGCAACCCGGAAAAGTCAAACAACAGGTCTGCGAAATGAAAGCCTGCGAAATGAAAGCCTGCGAACTGACTAAGCTAGCTGTCAGTGCCTCACCTTTGGGATTTTGCTTTCTTCTGCAAAGACTGCAGAACTACTATGAAAAGCACAGGCGCATTCCTTTAGACCAATGGCTCACCTGGAAAGCAACAAAAACAAATCCTCTTAGGACGTGCATGACAGCAGGCACCTGTGGTTTAGTTACACAAAAACTTCAAAAATGGTTCCCGGCATAACAACTTTTTATTGTTGGGGGAAATACACATACTATATGATTGACATAAAGACTGATCACGCATTCCAAACTGCTGTGTCTGTGTTTACTATAAAATTTTAAGATCTGAAATCCAAAGGGAAACCTCTCCACAAGCCTGACGAGAAGGAAGTGAAGTCTTATGGAACCCAGGGCGAAATGTAACCCTAGCTGCCAGTTTGTGCTGCTGTGAAACAAGACAGTTTACTTCACTCCTATGTGTCATCAAACTGTGCTCGCTTTCCCTGTAGCAAGGGAGGAAATCCTTGCTTTCTTCCTGACATTAATCCTGTGTTGGTCTGTAAAGGCCAAAACCAGGTGCGCTTTTTTGCACTGTCCAGCCCAGGTGCTCCCAGGAATGGATCCTGATTACATTAAACAAGACCTGTAAAGAAATGTGAGCTGGGTGAGAACAGAAGGCATAAATATAGTCGGCTCTGCATGGGTATGTAGGCTGAAACTTAAGCAGGTACGCATAAATAAACGCTCATGTATACATCCATAGACTATTCATACAAGTTGATTTATCCTTCCATGTGAGGCAAAGATTCATCTCAGGGCCTTGTATTTTAGCCGAGGCCTGAACTGACACGGGAGAACCGGCCAGCTGTAAACACAGTTGTGTCATTTCCTCTCGGATTACTTCGGCACGCGGTATAATTTGGAGAGCACAAATGCGGGGAATGCGTTGCTCATTTCTCTCCCTACAGAGAGGCATTCAGAGCAGAGCTGCACTGAATATCTACACACATTATTAACCGAAAAATTATTTAAGTCTGGCAAAATAGCATAACTGTGGAACTGCTCATGTACAAACATGCGTAGTTCAAATGAAAGACAAGGTAACAGTAAGACCCATCATGTGAGAGTATCTGGGGTAACCTTTCTGGCGTACAGTCAAAACAACTGGTTTGATTCAATAAGGTCACCATAAAGAGCAGTTGAGCCATTTTCTCAAAGAAATGTGCTTGTGGTTCAAATCTCCTTTTAAAAGTGCTCTCTGAAAAGCCTGATTGATATTGTGTTCATTAGATTCCAGACCCCTGAAGAGGAAAACAGGAAATCTTAAGTACACGGGGGGGGGGGGGGGGGGGGGGGGGTATGATGAATGGAGTGGGTCTCTAATCACACCTAGCTTATGCTGCCATTTCTGGCAAGGCCTTTAATTAACACACACAACAAGGCGTGTCAACACACAAATGGAAAAACATGCACTTAACAAGGGAACTATATTGCCAGCAGTCACTACATTAGCGAGATTATCCGAAAACTGAGTAGTTTTAAAAGTCAGGTACAACATTTTGTGTTACTTTGTGTAATGATTTTAAAATGGAAATACGTAGCCTACATTTAAAAGAAGTAAAAAATGATTAATTACAATTCCAAACAAACCAATTTAAGATGTATGTCTGCTTAGACTAATAAAAGTTAGGTGCACAGTCCATTTAGGTCTGGGTCTGTTTGTTAATAATTTTCGTCAAAGTCACAGAGACCCAAAGGACTAGTTGCAAGTTGCAAGTGTTCAACATCACTTTACAAAAGTCAGTGAAACGTTACGATGCTAGTCCCATGAACGTTTATGAAATCGCCAGTCTGTCTTGATCAAATAGTATCCTTAAAGCATCGCACATTTAATATTCGGTAAAATAGTCACTGCCACTTGAGTCACAGCAGGATCTAGGGAATTGTTTGTGAGAAGTTTCATGCGCTCACGCTAAGTGAGAAAAGCTGAACACGGTGGGATCTGACTTGGCTTAAGACGGAGAAATAATGGCTGGTGATTTTCAAGTCTGAGAAAGGTTTCTCGTAGCAGCAGTGTCCCCTGCTTCGGTTCACTGCAGTCCAGGCCAGCCGTGTCTCTGCCACGGGTCAGCCTTGCCACAAGACACTGGGAGGGCTGTAAAAGAGGACCACCACACTTACTTGAGAGGGCTCGCTGATTTTACAGGTCATAAATTAACACCCAAAAAACTGCACGGCCAACATAAATTGCTGTGTCAGTGCCACTCACGTCTACAGGGAACTGTGAAGAGAGTTCTACTTGAAGACGATAGTTCTGTTGATGTCCTACAATGGATGACAACAACAAATGTCCAGAAACGCAAAAGTGGAGAAAACTGGAAGGAATTCCTGAGAGTCGCACTGCTTTCTGTTATTACACGTTACCCGTCCTTAGGAGGCCATCCTCCACATGACAGTACTCAAGCTCAATGCTAAATCATGAGGAAACCTGGCTCAACCTCCAATCCATCACTGTCAGAACAAGATGACCGATTCCAAGCTCAGTAAAGACACACAGACATAGCAAACACCAGGACAAGAAGAATGGCTCTGCTAAATGACTTTAGAGCACAGCATAGTGAAAAGAGATCAGCGTATTTTAAATTATATAAAGATCTGAGAGGACAAGGATAATTCCAGAACAGAATAAAGAAATTCAAGATCCCTTCATGTGTTTTGCATGTTTTAGCCAATTTCCTCTTACTCACAGGCCTGCACTACAAAGCAACAAGCATGAAAATGTTATTATAAGTGTAGGCTACACATGTGTACTCAGTGTTAAGTGTTAATGATGGGAACAATTAATACACACCACTTGATAGAATATTTTTATTTTTCATACTGACTTGTTGCCACATGGGCTTTCCACTAGGAGTTAATTATTTTTAGAATTCATACAGGCAGCCGTACAGCCTGGGGGCTTCAGGGAGTAGATCTTAATTCATTAACAATTTCTGAGATGTAGCCCATGAGTATAATTGAATTATCCTAATTTTTTTCACGTATTTAAAATGACTATTGTACCTTTACAACTCAATCATATTACAAATAAAAAAGTCCATATGACTAAATAGAGATTATACAACAAGAACACTGTAAAGTTACTTACAAATCACAAAAACAAGGCTCCCTGGCTTTGTTGGCCACCACGGTGTTAGATTTGGCCGTTAACAAAAATACGGAGCAAGAGCCGTTATGAAGAAACTCTTAATCTCAAAACTCAGTCAGAGTTTGCCAACCCGGAATTTCTGTGATAACCCTGAGTTAAATCTGAGTGGTTTAAACTCATCTGCAGTACCGGCCTCAGATCTACTACAAAAGCTTGTTTGTTTTCCAGATAAAATGCAGCAACGTTTCCTACAATCTAGGCAGCTAATGGCCCCCCGTTCTTTTTGGTACGGATTATGCATTCACAGAGTCACGTTACTTGCTCGAGCCAAGTAACAGTGAACACGTGTTAATTCCGTGGTAATACAGTTCTTTAGAAGTCTGCCAGTGTGGTGCATTGGGTAGGTAACTGAGAGTCAGCTCCTGAATACAAGCAGCATCACTACAGGTTATATTAAGTGTTGAAGCAGGTTTTGAAGTACCTCATGATGCACTCCTTTGTATTTTTGTATGAGTAAGCACATCGTGAGCAATGTACAATCCCGAGTCAAATTCCAGGTATGTGTACACATACCTGGCAATAAAAGCTGATTCTGATTCTAATGCTGAGTCCTCCAAATGCATGGCCTCAATCCTAAAACTGACCGACAACATGGAAGTCAGTCAGCGAGGAGGGAACAGATATTTCGTCTTAACTAGAGGCACAGTTTTACAGACAGGCTTCTTACTCACTCAGTCGAGTGGTTGCCAAGGGTTCAGCTCCACCCAGACTACATCACACTGGCCTCATTTGGATTCTTTTTGGCTCCAGTTGCTGATGACTGCAAACACAAACCTAAACTCCAACCATAACAATGTCCCTGCAGTAACATGATACCACAGACAACACGTTCAAGTATTTCTAAAATTTTCCATATCGTCACATGCTTGTGCCTGCATTTACATTGTACGATGAACTAAGAAGAAATAAAAAACGACATATTGCTCACTTACGGATTACCAAACTCAAACAGCTTTTAAATGTGCTTTAATACTGTCCTGATATTTCTACAATCTAAAACATAGGGCCTATTTATACAGATTTAAACCTCTAAAACTCTATTTTAGATAATTCTTCAAAGTAATCAGAATTTGATTTGTGGTAAACAGGTTAAAACAAGCACACTCACTGAACTTACCAGCAAATCCTATCCCTTTCTTTCCCTCCCTGGAGTCTATTATTTGCTTTCTACTCGTGCACCCTGCCCTGGTATTCTCATGTTTCCCCCATCGCTCACCACCACCACAAAGCGCAGAGTGCACTGGTACGCACAGCTATGACTTTCTGTCTTTTTGCTACTTTTGTTTTTTGGTGTCATTTGTTCTGTGAAGCACTCTCTAATAAACCAACATCTAAACTGCTTTTTAAATTGAATCTGGTATGATTTAAAAAAAAAAAATCAGGATAGTAACATACAGCAAAGGCCTCAAAAATCTGCAGAAACATTTTATGATGAGTTCATCATACCAGTTTTGTATGGGAGATCCACTCAGTCTGTTGTATGTGTGTGTTTGTGTTTCATCCTTGCCTGGGAGGCCACACAAAGACTAACAACTGTATCAATACACAGCGGTGACCAGAGTGAATGTACTTCCATTCCTATTCTTGACTTCTCAGAACACTAAACTAAAAGAAAAGGGAAAAAATGGGTGAAACATCAGTGTGTCATCAATAACAAAGCACCACACAAGCTAGATCTTACCCAATCAGTGTGTGTAAAAAAAAAACACCACAAGGGTTAACTCAACAGCCAATGAGCTCTTAAAGCCTTGGAGATGTGGTCAGATAAGTGTCTCCTGCCAGCACTAGTAGCCAGAATATCTCCCTGTGTGTGTGAATCACTACACTACTGGAAGACAGACAGTTGTTGTTATGTAGGGTTTACATTTACACATTACATTTACGCTTGGAAAAACTGATGTTTGGCTGACATGGAAAGTACAAAGAAGTATAGCTTAAGTTTGTCATATTTATCTTGTTTTTCCCATTTTGAACTATGCATAATGTAGATGATAGCGTATGGAAAATAACCACAGGGTTATTTTGAAAAGGATAAGCCTCCCTTTCTTTTTGAAAACTCAGCTGTAGTTTAATAAGTATATAAAACACGTTTAAGTCCCTGTAGTGACACTAAATAGCCTACACTATCTAGAAGTGGACTCACAGGGAATATAAGTAGTGACATATAGCCTACAGCCTTCAACAGTGCTGTTGAAACCTGGTAATAAACCTTGAAGATTCAAAGTTTTGCGTAACACAGGTTTAGGAGATGGGAGTGATGTGTTTAGGTGAAATGAATGCACCTCCTGTAATACTCACAGTGTGACTGTCCTGTTGGGGAAGGAGTCTGGGGGCAGCACCTGATGGAGCTCCATGTTGCTGCACACCACCTTCCTGTCGGAAGGCAGGCTTCTCCCACCGCTTTTCGAGCGTTCGTCATATGATTTGCAATCAGATGATGCCACCGAGCCGCCGCCGAGCAGCAAAATCACAAACAACTGCAACAGATGCGCCCTCATTTTCACACGCGACCAGAAAACCGCTGCGGCATTGGCAAAGGAAAGAACGTGCTGATGCTTAACAGGGCAGATGATCAGTGAGTCGCTTTGTTACGAAAGGGTGACATGAAATGCGGACCCAGTTAAAGACAAAAATGAGACATTTTCCAGTACGTTGTTTGGCTCATGTGAGCCTTCCTCCTCCATTTCTCGCAGGGCTTTCCCTGTGCTCGGCGGTATTCACTCCCGACAGAGGTGTCCTCCTTTGTTTGTCAAACGACTCATTTATAATTCCCTTTCCATTCTGGCGTGGTGTCCATTTCCTCCCAACTCATACGAATCCACAAACGTTAAATGCTGAGTATGGTCGCTGGTTACTAAATAACTTGCCCAGTTGTTCAAGGGCTTTCTTTGTTGCCCATAGCGTGGGTCCGATTCAGTGTTGTCTCTTCCAACAGGAGGCGGCTGTAGAGGTCCCAGGTTATCCGCACTAAGTTCAGGAAACGGGGCCAGGCTTAAGTTTTTAGTTGTTGTTTTTTTTTTTACAAGACACCCACTTTAATTTCCCAGTACTTTGGACTATATGCTGAACAAGAGCAAGTAAACTTTCCTCGTCTCGTCTTTTCCAGGCACCAACAGGAAATCACTCACAAAAAAAACACACACACACACGAGCGCTACTACAACACCACCACCTTTTCAGCTCAAACTGTGCTGCAAATACTCGAAAAACAAACCAAAAAAGCTATACATGCTTAAAGACGCGTCTCCGAAAGGGGTTCCTGTGTCTCTTTTAGCTCGACTGCGTCTTTGGAAAGTATTCAAAGTCAGTTGTCTGTCCATTGAGAAGTCCTTTTCCTATGGTCCTGCCCAGGGCTCCACTATTGTAAAGTCCTTTGGAGTTCAAACCACATCCGGTCCGCATTTCAGAATAAAACCCTCTGCGGAGGTCAACCATCGCACGGGACAGTACAAATACATTTTTTTGTGTAGGCCTACCTGTACTTGTCGTGAGTGTTTCCATTTTATGCTTCTTTTCATGTCTATTTCAATTTGGGAGGCGAATTTTGGCCCAATCCCAATGTCCCCCCTAAACCCTAAGCCCTGAACCCTCACAGACTTTACTGATGTCACTTGGAAAGTGACTGAGTGCAAGAGGCTGTGAGGGCTCAAAATGCAGTAAACAGAAATGGGACAGCCCTTTGCCACTTTATCGCGTTACCTTGACGACGCTGAAACACGTTGCACACTTCTTATTTTATGTTTTTGCCTTATTTTGAAGTCCTACAGGCTCTTGTCCTACAGAGTGGAGGAGAGGTAGCCTAAATGTCAATACATATTTGTAATTAATCAGTACACTATTGTTGGTCAAATAGCATCATCAAGCAAAAACTAAAATAAATAGTTGAATAAACTAAATAAGTATGTCATGAGGTTATTGCATTCCTCGGACTTCATGTGTTCTATGTAGCATCTTAAGTTAAGAAAACTTTCAACCATTTTGACATCAGTGCTGGTGTAGATGCGGGTCTGGGAATCCTCGTACTCCTCCGCCCGGGCGAACAGGTCGCTGAACCTGCAGGAGGAAGTGATCATCAGCCGCCGCAGTGATGTCACCAGTCTGTGTGTGTGTGTGTGTGTGTGAGTAAGTTCAGAAATGCTTTCAGGAGTTTGTAAATGAGTTACATTTACATTTAGCTGACGCTTTTATTCAAAGCTACTTACAATAGCTATATATGTCAGAGGTCGCACGGCCCTGGAGCAACTAGGGCTAAAGTGTCCTGCTCAGGGACACATTGGTGGACGTGTCACAATGGGGAATTAAACCCGGGTCTCTCAGACCAAAGGCATGTGTCTTATCCACTGGGCCATCACCACCCCCAGAGAAACAGACAAATCCATCCACAGCCACCTTTCACTTTGGCTGAAGCGGACCGCACCAGGAGCATCAGTGTCAGTGACCACAGTGAGGAGTGTCAGCAATGTCTGGTTCATCTTTGCACTGCAAAATACAAACAATGCAGTTATGAGGATAATTATAGAAGAAAGTTAGCAGTGCATGGTCATCGGTGCCCCCACACACTTAAAAGCATATTTTTATTATTAGGATGTACAATCCTGAGTCAAATTCTTCATATGTGTACACATACCTGGCAATAAAACTGATTCTGATTTATTTTTTCCAAGCCTGTCTTGATACAATACTCGTATACCAAAATGTTAAGAGTTACTGGTGGCTGTTATGATTCCTTCTGTCTATACTGACTCTATAACGCTTTCTTAATGTGACTCAGGACAAAATTCTAAAGTTCATTAGAAACAGTTATGAGGCTTCAGTAGTCTGACTTAGACAAGCCACAAAACATACTGAAAGTATTTTCAGAAGTTAGTCTTTGTGTGTTTCCTTGCTGAGCTGCAGCAGTGGGATACTTCCTTCCAACAGTAAACCTACACAATGACCTAACAACAATTTCTTTTTTAACTAGACTGCTTAAGCCTTATTTAGCTTCAACTAAACTTAGCCTCCTAAAATCCTGTGTCCTCATATGGGCAATTTAGGTTTTGAGATCCATGCACCATATAATTCATTCTGCTCAACTTAGACCTATTGTCCTCATTAGTGGGCACATGCCTGTGCCCTCAAGGGTCACTTGCCAGCCATGTTCTGATGTCTGTTTCCTCTTTGTTACACATTGGGTAGAAATACTCATGTTTTTCTAAACGTACGCCCTGTTCAAAGACAATGCTACTAATATAAATACACACAGAATCAAAGCCCAGGTCTTGGTAGGTTTGGGAAGCATTTTTTCATGAAAGGAGAAGAGTGGATTTGTCCCTAATTTCTAACAATTTGGCCAAGACTATGAAGGGGATGCTAATAGCCAACAATAACCTTTTCACTGTACACATCATTTTTTGATAGACTACAAAAAAACACAAACCTATCCTGTCATCTCTTTAAACCTGTCAGTTGCTGTAAGAGGCATTCCCATAGTACATTTCATTACATTACATTTACATTTCATTTTACTTGTCGTGGAATTTGACATTTCTGTGAGTACACTGAGTACTTTCATTGCAGGTTTTGAAGACGTCAGTCATCCGTTAGCAGGTTCACTGGGAGGCCACGAAGGGTCGGATGGCATCCCATGTGTATCTCGTGTTGTTCCTAGATTGACAATCAAAATAATTATTATTATGCAAATATTTTTTCAGCACATCAAGCCATAAAGTGTAACATTTCTACCAATGTAATTCTAAAATAATAATAATTTTGATGGCAATAACAACAAATCCATCCAGCTGCAACTACTAAAAGACAAGTCAAATTTAAACAAACACAGTGACTGGGTGAGAACTAGAAGCTAACTATAACCTTAAACATGACAATAGAAGAGATTTGGAAGCCAGTGCAGTAGTGCTGGACCCAAATTCTCTCAAGTTTTTACTAGCAGTTAAATTTTACCTGTAACTTATAACTGACCCGAAGAAATAGAAATTATAACAATCGGTAAATATGATAAAAGACTATTCATATATAAACTTGTATTTCAAAAATACAAATGTATCAAAACTAAAAAGAAATTTGGTTATGTGTGTAGCGGTGCTGTACACATAGGCCTACAGTAGGATGGCAGAACTTGCCCTATGCATGTATGCCAAGCTGTTTGTGTGAGTAGGCTACACAATTCATCTTATGAATGATGTTTTGTGTAGTACTTGTTTGTTGCACATTTTAATGCCTTGATAAAAGGGGTAGGGGGCTCCCTCTTGACGCACTGTGGCTCAAGGCCAGCCATATTCACCGTCTTTATGGATGATAGCTTTCCGTCCAGAGGCAAAATAGAGAAAAACATCTCTAGCCCTTTCCTTAGTTTCAGGTAGCCAAAGCTAAGCCTAGTGGTGGACAGTATTAAAGTAGTACTGTACTTAAGTACACAAGGTATTTGTACTGAATGTTTTTATTGTATTTTCTTTTCATGCCACTTTCTACTTTCTACACATCTCAAAGGGAAATATTGTATGATTAATACATAATAATACAAAATAGTTTAACCTCAACCAACTACATTAATGCACGAAGAAGAATAATCTAATGATACCATATAATAGTTACAGTCATATGGGACATTTTCCTTTCTGCTTATAGGCTATTTTTATTTTTAATAGGCTACTTCTATATTCTCCTGCTTATAGCCTACTTACATACTTTTATTTAACTTTTTCAATACAGTACTTGCAGAGTATTTTTACAGTGATGTACTGGTACTTTTATTTTTTAAAGGATCTGAATAGGCCAACGCTGCAGGTTGCAAAGAGGTTGCAGAGTTTTTGACTGCATTTTCCAATAATAATTTAGCACGCATTTGGTTACACTCCCCAACATCAGCCGCTCTCACTATCTTTGATTGTCCAGGAATCGTAAAATCAAAACGGTAAAAAAATAAAATACATCGGGTCTTGTACTTCCAACTTCCACCCTGTGTGTGCACAACACATTTTAATTTCTGATCGACTTAACAGCTCTGGCATTTAGTAGGCTACAGAGAAAGCTATGAACTTGGCACAAAAATGATCGTCCATTAATTGAATATAGAGAAGTCATCTCTTAACCTGATGATCTGTCATCACACACGACTGGTTGCATGCAGGTGGCCGAGCAGTGTGAAGAGAAAATGCCCAGCACAAAGTGAGAACGAGACAGAGAAAAGCCGGGAGGAAAGTGCCCTTAAATGCTGTAAAATTACAGATATCTTTATGATTAACTTACTTATCAGCGTGAGAAATACAAGGTGTGGCGTGTGAGCGTGTGAACTGGCTGAAATGCCTGTGTCACACGGTGAATGCGTGAGACTTGAGAGCCCTGTAACGTTATAGGACTAAAGTAACGTTAACGAAGTTACAGCAGTTCAGTGCAAAGTGCCAGCTAACTTCAAGTAATATTAACGTTAACCTTTCTGTTCTTACTGCGTGTGAAAACAGAACTTTTTCACTTACCAGACCAAAGGCATGTAACAAGGAGCTGCCCCAGATGAAAACTCATAAGTGTTGACGACTGTCTGGAAGGTTTCAGCCACTGGTGATACGTTACGTTAGCTTACATTAGCTAACACTTGCTAACGTAAGCTAACGTAAGGAATACGGCAAACTGACTCCACATTCAATTCAGTTCAATTCAAATTAGCTTTATTGGCATGAATATAACATATAATATATATTGTTGTAACAACAATATTGCCAAAGCATCATACATACAACATAAGAACAACCAACCCCACATTTCATTAAACAAGTAATTAAAGCGTAAAGTAATCAAAACGTGTATGTTTGTTGTGTTAAAAATAAAATAAAATAAATAAAACAGTAAGCCTGTGTTTGTGTGAAAAAAAAATATATATTAAAAATAAAATAAACAAAACAGTAAGCATAATAAGTAAGTACAATAATCAGTGTCAAATGTAAAAACAAAACAATTACCATCCAATCCAAAATGACTTACAATTGCTATATATGTTAAAGGTGGCACACCTCTGGAACAACTAGGAGTTAATTGATGGATGTGTCACAGTTGAAATCAAACTCAGGTCTCTCACACCAAAGGCATGTCTTATCCACTGCTCCAACACCAGTAAGTATGCTCATTACTGTATGTAGACTTATTTAGCAAGTTTAGCTTTTGGGTGTATTTTTTTCAAAATCTTACTCTACTTGTTGTTCACAGATATGGTAGTAATCTACCGAAATTATGTGGAATTGCATATTTCTTTATTGGAAAATTGTAACATTATACACCCTGCGAAAGCATGTTTTAATCCCCACGGACATTATTTTTATTATTTGTAAATGTACCTGCTTTGCACCTGCCTCTGTTCTCCCTGCACTCACACACACCTTTACCTCTGGTCTCTCACTGCAAACACACCGGCTTTCCCTGCCTCTCTCTTCCTGTCTGCTTCCCTGAGTTTCTCCATAAGCAGTCAGTTATGTTTTATGAAGTCGCAGAAATGACACAGAACTTGTAATTCTTCTGGATATTTCCACCCGTGATCTTTTTTCATGGCAGCAGGTGCACCACATGCCAGCTTGTTAATTACATAACCTATCAATGTCATCGTCCATCCCAGTGATTCATTGTTGACATCGTCCAATGCCAGAGTGTGAGTGTGTTCTCTAAATTAAATGGAGTTTGGTACAAACGGTAACTGCATTGGTTTAAAGGCCCGACCAGAATCTCTGTGACGACTCAGGGCTAGTTGGTGAACTTATTTAACTGGCGAACTAACTAACGGCTAACATGCTAATCAGTTTGGCTAGTGCTAAGTAGGGATAGGGATCAAGACCCGGTTCTAAATGGACCCGGTTCCAAAATTTCTCTGAAAATAAAATGAGGTCCGAGCTTATCAACACTGCTATTGAGACTAACAGGTCCTATAATGTAACGTTATGTCTCGAGCGTCTAATCTGATTCATCTTGCGATGCAACGGATAAGAAGGGTTAGCTAATGTTTTTAATAGGGCTGCAACGATTATGACGACATAATTGACTATAGTCGACTAAAAATTCTAAGACTACTCACGAAGAAGAAGCATTCATGCGGGCAGAATGCTTTTTTTATTGAAACTGAAGGGATTTTTTTTTTCTTTATTCTGCAAAGTAACCAAAATTTTGGAGGCCTAAACATACTCAAAAACTCACCAAACTTTGCACAAAATTCAGGAGTGGCGAAAAATTTCTTATTTTATGGGTTTCGCGCATGGGCATGGCAAAATGGCACGCTAGCGCCCCCTACAGAGCAGTCCCCGGACTATGGATGTTTCATCTACGTGTACGAAATTTCTGTGGTACGTGTATCATGTCTCTTGGAGCCATTGCCTAAACCTAACAGGAAGTCGGCCATTTTGGATTTAATGGTCATTTTTGGCGATTTACACACTTTGTACTTTAGTCCGAACGACTTCAAATTTTCGCTGTGCACTCTAAACCCATGAACGATTAAAAGTTGTGCAAACGGTGAGTTTTCGTGGAACGGAGTGCCCGTGGCGTAGCGTCCAAAATCAATGATTCGGTGAAACAGGAAGTTGTTATAAATTCAGTGTGCATGCTCAGATGTGCACCAAACACATCCATATGCCCATAAACACACAGTGTCATAGCGCCACCTGCTGGCAACAGGAAATTACACATTTTACGCTGTAATGTACTACTCCGAGCAGGTTGGACGTATGAAGGCAAGGCAAGGCAAGGCAAGTTTATTTGTATAGCACATTTCAACAACAAGGTAATTCAAAGTGCTTTACATAAAACATAAAAGCAACAGAGAAATATAAAAAAGTTTAAAAGTTAAAAAGAAAATAATAACAGGAAGGTCTCCCACCTTTGCTTATTTTACTCTTTTGATTCCCCATCACCCACTCTATCCTCCCTTTAGTTACTTAGGGACTCTAACCCTAAGTGGACTCTAACCCTTCCTTAGATACAGTCGTCACTGTAAATCCAGATTGTCCATGCTACAAACTCTGGTAAAAGCGGTTGACGGGCTCTTTCAACAAGATAACAGTGGACAAAACAGGGACTCTAATCCTTCTCCTAATTCTACTCGGCTCTGTTTACTGAGGATCAGCCCTATGAGATGGTTGAATCAAAAGAGCTATGAACTTCAATACTCTCCCAGAAAACCCATAACACATTGATTAGGCCATGTTGTAAAACTTTTTCGTTTTACACATTTATTAAGAGTCCCTCCCTGAACACATGTACATGCCGACATTCATGCACAGTCATAGTGCCATCTGCTGGCAACAGGAAGTGACCTTTAACAAAGCAGCCCCCGCCGCATGTTTGACCTACATGTATGAAATTTCTGTGGCACATGTATCATGTCAGATGATGCCCTAAACCCTCCAGAAAGTCGGCCATTTTGCATTTTATGGTCAGCTCCTCTTGGGGATTAAGTCCGACCGACTTCAGATTTGTGCTGTGCGGTCTAAAGCCATTGATGATTAAAAGTTGTACAAACAGTGAGTTTTCGTGGAACGACGTGCGCGTGGCGTCAAATCGATGATTCGCCATGAAAGAGGAAGTTGTTTTAACTTCAGTGTACATGCTCACATCTGCACCAAACTTGACGTGCTTGATAACTGTCCCGCCCCGAACACATCTACATGTTCAGTTATCGTTGTAGTGCAAAGTGCCATTTAGCACCACAAAGGGGACACAGGAAGTGATGATTAACAGGTTTGTGCAGCGTCCAAAGCCCATGGCAAATTTAGTGGCTGGTTTGTCTCAGCCAGCAGCTGAGTTTTTAACAATGTGCCAAATTTTAAGACTACAGACCAGTCTATGCTTGAGACAGACAGCTTTCTATTAGCTTGTTTGTAACATTTGGCTAATTGCCAAGCTAGCGTTAGCTGTGCTTGTATAGGACACACAGGATGAGAGACTGAGGACAGAGCAGTTTAAAATGAACCCTTTCTACATGTTTACGTTACAGACACTATTGTCTTTTTACTCGCGAAGGTTTTAAAGAGGTGGTATTATGCTCATTTTCAGGTTCAAGATCTAATTTAGGGGTTGTACCAGAACAGGTTTACATGGTTTCAATTTTCAAAAAACACCATATTTTTCTCATACTGCACATTGCTGCAGCTCCTCTTTTCACCCTATGTGTTGTACGCTCTGCTTTTGAGCACCATTGCATCTTACTTGTACAAAATCTTGGTTGGGAGAAGGGCGGGTCGTAAGAAACAAGGTAGTGTGATCCAAATCAAAGCCGCTTCAGACTGCTACCGTAACCTAGCAGATGGTATAAGTTACTCAAGTCCACAACCACACAACATCATTGTTCCACATCTTACCATAAACCACTACAAAAATCACCATATTTCAATTTTTACATAAAAATTGGCCAAACAATTTGAGCGTTTGCTCAGTAGCTTTCACATCAGGTGTAACATTAGCATTATAGTTATAACTTTAGCTGTGTTAGCCAACGTTTACAACAACTCCGCACTTGAACAGTCTGTGAAGTTACATTGCCGTGTTTATTATAAATATAATTCACAACCAATAAAGCATACTTACAGGTTGTGATTGTGAATTTCCAGGCCGAAATAGAGTCAGAGTTGCATCGTCTTTTAGAACTAAACGTTGAACTGTTGCCGGTGTTCTGATGATCTATGCTGCCTTGCCGAAAAATGCTATCATAGCGCAAATCGACAGACTCGACTCTGTATCATGTCCGCGTTTCGGTGCTATCACTAAATAAACATTACTTTTCTTATCCATTGGGTTTCAAGATAAATCAGATTTGACGCTCAAAATGTTACATTATAGGACCTGCTAGTCTCGATAGCCATATTGATAAGCTCGGACCTTATTGATTTTCGGGTTTTGAGAAATTTTGGAAACGGGTCCTTTTAGAACCGGGTCTCGATCCCCATCCCTACTTTTGAGCAGTTTTGAGTCGAGAAATCAACTGTGTAGAACTTGAATATGGGCAGTTTTACCAAAGTTGATGGCGAATCGAAAATGTGCTCAACGTTTTCAGGGTTGAGAAGCTCCACAGAGCCCTCTGGTCCCTGACGACTGCAGCAGCAACAACAGAGCAGCAGAGACAGAGGAAAGGCAGTGTTTCCTATAGGCTACGTTGACTTAATTGTGGTGGCCCGCCACAATATCAACGCTAATCGCCACATACTGATTTTAATTTTAATTTTTTTTTATTTTTATTTTACTAGGCCTATTTAAAATCTTATTTGATTGCAGATCAGCGCCGTAGCGCATTCGCGCAGCACATCCTCTTGCTCGTCTCTCTCTCCCCCTCTCCCTCATGAACACCGCAGCACAAATCTGTCCAACATAACGCTGTCCATGTCGGAGACCCAGCTTAGTAAGATTAGTAACAGGGCTCAACGTGAAACTTTTTTGCAACTGTCCCCGCCGGCCAGTTGGTTTAAAACTTACTGGCCCAAAGACAATTCTTATTGGCCCTCCTTCCAAAAGTTATTTATCAATTACAACAAAACCAAAGACTTATGAGTAATATTATACTGTTAACATGTTTAATCGGCTATTATATACATCCTGGATATAAAAAAACACAGTTAGAATTACAAAAATTAAAGCTTAACAAAACAACTTAATTTTAAAACTGATCAAACATCACGTGCTCTCTCTCCTGCTGACAGCCATTTAATAAAAAAATTTCACAGAGCAGCAGCAAAAGCATATGCTGCCTTATAGTTTATTTCCCCCTTAAATTGGACCGTAATTTACTCAATGAACATCATGCTGTGTTGTAAGAATACTTGAAACTTGCGACTGAGACCATAAACTCATTATGAAAGTGTTTACCGAGGGAATAATTCAGCTGAGAAGTAGCAACATTTTACTATTATTTCAAATGGAACCGGACTACTTTTTGCAACCAGCCACCACTATTGTCGAGCCCTGAGTAATGGTTTAAAATACATCAAGAAACATCTGGCTCGTGATGTAGCCAACAGAACTTTCTCCACTTATAAAACTTATAAGCACTTTGGAAAAATAAACTACAGAAGTATTATGAAAGGGGACTGTTGCTTTATTATTCTAAATAGATATTACATTGTTAGTGTACAGTTGTGGTTATAGTACTTGCTTTTAATTTGCCTTTATTTTATACAGTTCCAAAGCAAAAATCTTGTCAAAAAAGTTTTAAAGTTAGAATAAATCAATGAATTATAGGAGTAGTCTACGCTGTCTTGTCGTCTTCCCTGGTTTCCCCCTGGCGTTGATACTGGTGTTTATTCTGAATAGTAAACCTCGTTCACTTAATGGTAACGTTAGCTAGTTAGGCTGTGTGTTGGAGATCAGTAATTCACTTAAAAGATATTTAATTAGTTAAATGGTTTAGTTAGTGTTAGGGTGTAACAAAAAATAATCGTGACTAGTTGATTAATCGATCGAGATGCTGCGGTGGAGACGGTGAAGTTAAGTTCGCTCCAAACTACTTGAGTTGTCGACACCTATGCTTGTTAGGCGTACTGTAAGTACCAAATGTGCCAAATAGAAAGCTGTCTGTCTGCAGCCTTGGCACATTGTTGTAAACTCAGCTGCTGGCTGAAACAAACCAGCCACTCCTCCTTCTACCAGGTAACATTACCTGCAGGCAGTGAATAACAGCAGAGGGGAGGAGGAATGATAGATAGTTTTTATTCTTATTAAACGTCACTCAGTATTATGATGTAAACATTAATGTTGCTGCTCTAGAAACAGCATTTCTGCTGTATTTAAAATATTATATTCTAATCCTATAAATGTTAAAACAACCAGACAGTTAATATGCACACTTCAATATATATTTATTGCAAGTCGTATGTCATCTCAATATATAACAATGTTGTACACATTGAATATTTTCCTCATACCGTGCAGGCCTACCTCATGCCCATTGGGTCTGGTCTTACCTAATAACCAAATAATGCTACTGTATCTTTCAAGAATCAGATCGTTAAGCCGTCTCAATATCAAAAGCATGAAGGCATATCAGGAGGACCACGTCTGGCAGCTCTGCTACCTCACCCCCTCCATCTACACCGACACACAGATCCAGATCTGAATGGTTCTTTCTCAGTTCAGTTCCCAGATGAAACGCTGCGGAGCGTTTAGCTGCTCAACACAATTGTAGCTGTCATCGACTCCACACAGGTAACAGCTACTCAGGACTCACCTTTGCAGAACCTTTATTCTGGTTCTGATCTAGGTTGTGTTCAGGAAACAGGTCTCTCTGTGTTGCAGCTGTAGGAGCTGATGTGTCCCATGATGATGGGGAGCCTGGTGATGTTCAGGAAGGACTCTGTGCTCAACATCCTCAGTGAGACACTCTCAGAGGACACCTGTCCTGTCGTCTTCATGTGTCCACCTGTCCTCGCATCTTCTTGTGTCCACAGTTTACTCTCTTGACTGGGAGACCTTCGAGCAGTACAGCACCTGAACACATACTGAACACATCAAGAACAACAACCAGCCCCGTAAGAAACCGAGCTGAGGACAGACAGAGACGGACAGATTGGGACAGGTGAGGACAGACAGAGACGGACAGGTGAGAACAGACGGATGAGGACAGAAAGGATGTTGTGTCTCTGTCCTCAGTCTTCACAGTTCCAGCAGTAAACTAGCTCAGCTCACCCTGGAACAGATCCTGGAGCTCATGGACAACCTGAGGCTGAGCCTGAGCAACACCAAGAACAGCTGTCAGTACACACAGGCTTAATGATCGCTTCAGGAGGGATTGATACCTGATAGCTGATTGATTGTGTCTGTCTTCACTCAGACCCTGATCCTTCAGGCTCTGCAGCACGTTCAGGCCAGCTGTGCTGAGGTCCACAAGATGATGGAGGCACACACTGACGGGTGACATGACTGCGGCGGCTGATATCACTTCCTTCTCCTGCAGGTTCAGCGACCTGTTCGCCCGGGCGGAGGAGTACCTCAGTAAACACTTTCCTAATGAGTTTATGGTCTCAGTCGCAAGTCTTCTTCAACACAGCGTGATGTTCATTTAGTAAATTATGGTCCCATTTAGAGGAAAATAGATCAGAAAGCAGGGGAGGTGTTAGGGCGGGGCTACCTTGTGATTGACAAGTTGCTATGTGTGACCCAAATATGGTACCCCATGGATGTTCAGTCTGTGTTCAGGACGGAGCTGAACACCTTTTCTCTCAGCTGGACAGGTAGGCTGGAATAAAATACAGCTGCTCTTTACTTTCTATAAATTGAACTAAGACGTTCTGTTAGCTTCTTGCTCAGCTTCCAGTCTGAAGGGGAGATGTTTGTTAACCTGCTTTACTTCTCCAGCCGTTTGGGAACAGACTTTTGTTGGTCTGGAGAAGCTGAAGCATTTATTACCTGACACCGGACACCATACTTTTACTGACAGAATATTTTCCTCATGTGAGATTCACCGTCACTTTCTGTCACTCGGACAATCAAACACTCTGAGACCTCCAGATTAAAGGAGCTGCTCTGATAACAGCACCTGTCAGGTAGACGTCCTCCAGGGTTTCGGCAAAGTAAAACTTTCATATATTCTAGATGCATTACACAGTGAAATATTTCAGCCCTTTTTTGTTTTAATCTTGATGATTACGGCTCACAGTTCATGGAAATCAAAAATCCATATCTCAAAATAATAGAATAAAGAATGTATAAAACAGAAAAGTTGACCTGAGAAGAGTCTTTAATCTCACAGTCTGTTTCGGTACACACAACCACAATCAAGGAGACTTCTGACTTGACAGATGTCCAGAAGACACTCATTACACCCTCCACAACGAGGGTAAGCCAGGTAAGCCAAGGGCTGAAAGGGCTGGCTGGTCGCAGAGTGTTGTATCAAAGCATATTCATGGAAAGCTGACTGGAAGGTTAAAGGGTGGTAGGAAAAGGTGCACAAGCAACATGACCGCAGGATTGTCAAGCAAAGCCAATTTAAGAACTTGGGGCAACTTCACAATGGTGGACTGTGGGTGGAGTTATTGCATCAAGAGCCACAATGCACAGACTGGTCCAGGAAATGTTGCATTCTTGGTGTCAAGCCACTCCTGAACCAGAGACGACATCAGAAGTGTCTTACGTGGGCTAAGGAGAAAAAGAACTGGAGTGCTGCTCAGATGTTGGTCCACTGTCTTTTATCAAGTCCAGCGTCAATGCAGCTGTCTACCAGGAGATTTTAAGAGCATGCTTCCATCTGCTGACTTTTCAGTATTATACATTATTTTTTCTAATATTCTTTTATTTTTAGATATGAATGGTTCGATTTCCATGATCTGTAAGCTGTAATCATCTAGATTTACCCAAAAATATCCCTGAAACATTTCAGGGATGTGACGAATCTACATTTATATGAAAGTTTCACTTAAAAAATTATGAGAAAAAAAAAACTTTTTCACTATATTAAAATTTTCTGAGATGCACCCATAGGATGCACATGTAAAGTAGCCATACAGAAGCGGGATCCGGCTTGTACGGCTCTCTATTAATCTCTTAGAGGAGCACAACAGCAGATGAAGGGAAAGAGAAAGTTTGGCAGCGTCTATGTGTGTTTATTTTGTAATAATGTAACACAAAACATTATTTTAGAGTTTTGTAAATGCCTTAAAATCAGCACAAGGGGCAAAAAATGATCTCACTTACTGTGATAGTCACTGTACTCTACATCCTCTACAGGTTCTCCTTCCTATCCAGAAGGTCGTCAACATACCATTTGGGAGTTTTCCTCGGTTTCTTTATAAACAACAAATGTAGTGTTTTAAACAGGAAAACTGTGATTCTTATGTTGTGTAAAGAATTCATGACTTAGAACGGATGAAAAAGCTTGAACTTTTCCCAACATGTTTATTATCAGCAAAAATAGACACCAATTAGAATAGAAAAGTGTAATCGGAGAGGGTCAGAGATTGATGCAAAGTAGTCTCATTCTATTACCAGAACAGAGATCCGAGTTGACATGACGGCATGTAACAACTGATTTTCAACTTCTTTTGGACCTCCTGTTTCTAAGCATTATGTCATCTCTTGGCTCTCTTTGCTGATGCACCTGTTTCTGTGGAAATTCCCAGATATTAAAGTGGCTGTCATGGATTCACCACACGGCTGGTCAGCAGAGCAAAGATGTCTGCCTGACTGCTACCTCTCTGTGGCCTTGGCATGACATCATGACATCTCAACTTCACCTGGCTTTGTGGGAAGTTCTGGTGAGCTTGTGTCTTCTGTGCTGTGTGCTAGAGACAGGACATCCTGTGCTCCCTCACTTTGCTGTGTGTCGTCTTCTACCTCTGCCTGACAGCACACACAGGTACTCCTCTTGAGCAGTCAGATACAGAGAGGAGCACACATACAGAGCTAAAAAGTTTTAACACTGTGATCTTAACTTTAGCTCTCTATGTAGTTACCAAATACACAAGCATACACAAATTAACACTATTAAAGTTTGTAAATCAAAAGGACAGATTGCAAAGATCAAAACATTTTCTGATTACATAATTATGGTAACTCAATCACTTATTGCTTAAAACCCATCATTCTTTTAATACATTGCTCACAAGAGGTCTAACAAAGGATTTTCCCAAACTGTCTTCTTCTTACCTTTTTGCTAACACTCGTTTTTCATTTGTTTATACTTTCTTGTGTACTCACACATGATAATTTCCCAACACCTGAGTTCTTATGTAGTCAAATAAAAAATAAATACTCACAAAGAGGAGAAATGATTGTCACTGCTTGGAACAAAGACTCATCATGCAGAGAGAGTCATTTTTAAACCTTAAAACATATTAGAACTCATGTGTATATATAGTGTTTGTTAATGCATACATAAAAAGAGTGGCCAGTAGAGGAGTTTAAACAAAAGTGGCTGCACTAGTAACTTCAAACTATAGCTTAAAACATTAAGATGGTAAATATTACACAACACCTATTCATCTTTGTTCATGAAAGGACAAAAGTTAAATTAGATTTATTAAATGAACATGTCAAGTATGAATTGAATATGATTGAATACAAGCTTCTTTTTTTTTTCTCAAATGTTTTCAATTACTCTGATTGAACTTAAAGAAACTATGTCTCAGATGATGAGAGTTTCCTCCAGCCCTCTTGACATAATCCCAATTAAGTTTTTATTTGAAGTCACAGATTGTATTGATCCACATTTGCTATCAGTTTTGAACAGCTGGCTGTCGACTGGTTGTGTCCCGGAGTACTTTAAAATCCAACCAGTCCTAAAAAAACCTGGCCTTGACATCCTAGACAATTATCGTCTGATATTTAATCTGCCTTTTATTTAAAAGATATTTTTTTAGATAGATGGAAGCTCTGGGTGGGCATATCTGTAACTGGAATGAACTGGTTCGTTAAATAGGATGTTTTGTGTCTCAACTAACAATTCCATGTCATCTTATTCTCATGTGGTGGGCCTCAAGGGTCCACTCTAGGACCGATTAGCTGTTCCAACTAGGTGATGTCATCCACTGACATGGTATTTCTTTTCATTTTTAATGCGGACGACACACAGTTGTACCTCCGTGTTAAGCCCACTGTCATCATAGTAAGATCATAGTACCTTATTACCCCACCAGAGCACTGCACTCCCAGAATGCAGGGTAGAGTCTCCAAAAGTAGAATGGGAGCCAGAGCATTCAGCTGTCAAGCTCCTCTCCTTTGGAACCAGGTTCCAGTTTTGGTTCAGGAGACACACACCATCTCCAAATTTAAGATTAGGCTTAAGACTTTCCTCTTTGATACAGCTTATATTTATTTATTTATTTTTATTTAACCTTTATTCAAACTCGAGCACACGCACAACAACAAAGAAGTTAGGGCTGTCTCAGGTGAGACCATCCTGTAGTTATGCTGCTATAGGCCTAGACTGCCGGGGGGGCTTCCCATGGTGCACTGACCTCTTCTCTCCTCCTCTTTCTTTACGTCTGTATGCAAACATATCCAATTAATGCATGTTTCTAACTCAACTTCTTCCCTCTCCCATAGTTGTGTGCTTTCTCGTCCCTCTCCTCTCTCCTCCTTTCACTTTATGCAGCCATTTGTCATTTCTGTACCAATGCTACTTTTACTGCTTGTATTTTCTGTGTGGATATTGTGTGACCCCCAACCCTCAACCTGAGCCGTGGTTTTGCTGGTTCCTGCCTCTTAAAAGTAAGTTTTTCCTTGTTTCTGTCACCTCTGTCAAGTGCTTGCTCGTGGTGGGAAATGTTCTCTGGAAATGTTCTCTGTAAACAATATTAAACAGAGTACGGTATGCTATGTGAAAAGTGCAATAAGATGACTTTTGTTATGAAATGGGGCTAAATAAACTGGCCATCATAGGCTCCGTAATCAATACAAACAGATATTTGCATGCAGATAAATAAGATAATGAAGGTTGTATTTTTTATGGCAGAAACTTTGAACTTGATTGTATAAGCCTGCACAGGTGTTTGTGATATTGTATTCACTACCTGTAGATGACACAAAGCACATGAGCAGTTTTCTCATACCAGCACATTATTTTAGGGTTTCGTAAATGCTCTTTAAATCAGCTCAAGGAGCAAAAAAAACAATCTCACACACTTTGTACTCTACATCCTATCCAGAAGGTGATCAACAGACCAATCCATTTTATTTCTTAAGCACAATTCAATCTATATTACTTCTTAATCTAATTTCATACAAGGTAGGCTGAGTGGAGATTTTTTTCTTTCTTAGAATTATTGTATGTAGGGTTTCTCCACAGAAACCGATGAAGTAGCACCCAAAATAAACTTAACAGGCTGTTTTCTGCTTTAAGATGTTCAAATTTGCAGCGTTAACAGGATGTTTTATGTCATCTTAAGACAACCATTTCCTGCTCCCAGGAGGAAAAAGCTCCTTTCTCTCTGCTAATCCGGAGAAAACTAGTGATTTTAATATGAATATTATAGTATATAACTCAAAAAAGTAAAATCAAATATCATTTTCAACTTTAACATTTCTTGTAATGATTTATGTTAAACCCCTCCTAACGTGTCCACAGAAAAACAAAAAACAAAGGGAACAGTGGAAACTTGACGTTCAAAAACTCTAGCTCTGTAAATCTCAAGTCCTGGAAAAAGAATTTGCAAGGGTAAATCACAAGATGTCCCTTGTAACTTACGTTGTTAAGGATGATTACTATGTATTAGACACAACATTAAAATAGCTCAACAGGAATAAAGCAAAGAGAAAGCCTAATAGGCGATTGTGTTTTGAGTTTACCTTGAATTGTAAAACATCTATGTGGGGTTACTTTTTTCACTAGATTTGCGACACCTCTCATTTGACGGACGGAGCTTTGCGTCAAGTCCGGCCCTCTTCTCTGCCTCTGATTGGCTAACCCAACCCTAACCCTAACCAACCTAACCAACGGAGGCAACTAGTACTAGCCAATCAGAACGCCTTCATGTGCCAACGATCACGCCCCCCAATCAGGGAAACATCTAGGAGTCATTCCTGTTTGGGGAGTTTCGGCTGCGTTGTTACTGTATGCGCGACAACCACCTAATATTTCTACGAGACACACACATTAAACGTAACAGACCTGTTAGAGCTGCTTTGTTCCAGTGTCCTAAAGACATGTTTCCAAGTGACTTTGCGTGGGGAGCGGCAACTGCTGCGTATCAAATAGAAGGTATGTATAACTTGAGGTTTTATAGTCTATGATACAACCACGAGATTGGTGAACTGGACACAATATTACCAACACCCGTGCAGGCTAGTGTAATAAATAGACCCACAAATAACAGTTAAGTTATTAAGCAATAGGCTACTTTTTAAATTTTTTTATTCTTTATTGAACATGTTGAAAGACAACAAAAACTAAATAAAAACAAATAATCAACAAAAAAGATCATCAGCAGATGATCCAAATAACATGTTCAAAGGGGGTAGCAGGAAGTTAGAATAACTTTTCTTGTCCTACCCCCACTTCAATGATATATTTTAACTAATTGTTTGCATCACTTAGATTTTCAAACTAAATAAAAATCAACAAAAAAGAAAATCACTGTTCCAGCTCATATCCATCTAGGATTTTTTTTTAAATAGAAATTTCAGTTGCAATAGGTTTTTACATAACTTTAAATCATTATTATTGTTGTTCCACAGGATAACACCCTGGGTTGTTATACAGTGGAACTTACTATTTGTTCGAATTAACGGTTTACTAAACGTTGGTATTCCTCTGAAAATGTATGTGTTTTCTCGTAGTTGAAAAAGCTCTTGGATATTTCTAGGCAATTGGTTATTATGTGCTCTAAAAACAATTTGAAAATAGTTTTGTAGTCAATCAAATCTTTGAACTTTAATATTTTGAGTTTAATGAACAATGGGTTTGTTGGTTCTCTGTATGTATTTTATATATGATTCGAATAGCTCTTAATGACTTTTTTGGTTTTAATATACTTTATATGAGGTTTCCAGCTTAATTTGCTATCAGTAACTACCCCAGGGAATTTTATTTCGGATACTCGTTCTAGTTCTATACCATTTATCATTAGTTTCTCTAGTTCTGTTTCGGTTAATTGGTTCCCAAATATTAGAAATTTAGTTTTACTCAAATTCAGTGTCAGTTTATTTTCATCAAACCAAATCTTCATTTTACTCACTTCCTTTTCCATGGTATCCAGTAGCTTCTCCAAATTTTCACCACAGCATAGTAGGTTTGTGTCATCAGCAAAAAGAACTTGATATTCCTTTTGTTTAGACTAGAACTTTCTGTAGTTCTGTAACTATCAATACATTGCTCTACAACAAATGATGCAAACCTGCTTATTATTGATTTAATGTCAGTGTCAATGTCAAACATCATGGACTAACTAACTACAGATAATTAAGATAATGATAAAGGTTGTATTTTTTATGGCAGAAACTTGATCGTATAAGCCTGCACAGGTGTTCATACAAGAGTTTGGTTGCATAAATATAATGAGAGGTTTAATTAAGTTGCTCACAGGTTGACACCTAAAGTAAAACTGACACACTTACAAAAATCTACAGACATTTATGTTTATAATAGAAGACAAAAGCAAAAATTGAAACAATAAATCCTACTGGAGATAAGCCAAAGATACAGTCAAAACAAATTCAGTAAAATCCACAGACACACTCAAAGTCCCAATAGAAACATTCTATGTGATTCTATTTTTATTTTTATGTCAACATCCTTTATTTCTATGTAATGAAACAACCTATTTGTGCACGTTGAGGTGGCTGGCAGACAGACGGCAAGGGACCAAGTATCTGGGACACGTTTTGTCACGAGAAAGGCAGAGTGTTTGGGGAGCAGAATGGAGATGTAGCCTGTAACAGCTATGAGCTGTGGGAGAAGGACCTAGAGTGTATCCAGCAGCTCGGACTGACGCACTATCGCCTGTCTCTCTCCTGGGCCCGCCTTCTGCCTGATGGGACCACACGACATGTCAATCAAAAAGGTATTTTCATATCCCCATTAGACCCATGCCATTTTTGATGCCAAAACAACACAATGGAACAAGCTTATTTGATGGATGTAGTGCTGTTTTACCTTACTACCCATTAACAACAGCACTGTACATCTGTCCCAACAGGTGTACAGTACTACAACAAGGTGATCGATGATTTGCTGGCCTGTGGTGTATCACCTATGGTCACACTTTACCACTTTGACCTGCCTCAAGCTCTCCAAGATCAGGGTGGCTGGAAATCACCGGGTATAGCGGCCCTGTTTGACAGCTATGCCAGGTTTTGTTTCCAAACATTTGGTGACCGTGTCAAACTTTGGCTCACTATCAACGAGCCCCATGTGTGCGCCAAACTGGGCCATGAAGACGGCATCCATGCGCCAGGGTTAAAAGAACCGGGGATTGCTGCCTACCTGGCGGGTCACAACATGTTGCGTGCCCACGCCATGGCCTGGCACAGCTACAACTCCTTCTACAGGACAGAGCAGAAGGGCGCAGTGTCTCTGGCCATTAACAGCAACTGGCTCGAGCCATTACACGCAGGTTGTGCTGAGGATATCGCTGCCACTGAACGTTGTCGTGCATTTACACTAGGGTGGTTCACCTGGCCTGTGTTTGTAAACGGAGATTATCCAGAAATAATGAGATCTGCCGTCGACGCTCAAAGTAAGAAGTTGGGCTACAGTGGCAGCCCAAGACTGCCCAGTTTCTCAAAGGATGAGCCTGCCGTTTTGGGCACAGCGGACTTCTTTGCATTGAACTACTATACGTCTCGTAAAGTTAAGCCAGGAGGAGGTTGTGAAAAGACGCTGTGTATGAAGAGCGACCGAGATGCAGAAGAAGTTTTGGATCCGTCGTGGCCTATTTGTGGTGTGTCCTGGCTCGCTGTAGTGCCCCATGGCCTACGGAAAACTCTCAAGTACATCAAGGTAAAAATTTCCCTACCTGTTAATCTTTGGCAGTCATTTTCTGTCATGTATTGCTTTAAGTCAGCTCCTACCAGTCCACACAGTACCCCAAACAAGGCTCCAACACGTCCTTTATTTTGACTGTGAATTCAAACAATAAAAGTGAAATATGAAGCCATTTTTCTTTTTTTTCTCTTGCCATCAAACTGAATTGACCAACAAGAAGACAAATTACCTTCAACCAAACGAGAAGAACACTGACATTTGTTTAGTGTCTTGCTATTGATTTTGTATGCAGTAATCTCCTTTTAACACCTCCAGAAACACATTGATGCTTCATTAGTGCTGTCACATTGAATGAAACAGTTACTTTGCTGAAAGTGTTTGCAATTGCAATTTCCTGCTGTTGTGACTTGTCACAGGCCATTAGGTTTGAGCTTGGCACCGCTGAAATGCAGCTAAACGGCACAGTGTAGACCAATCTGTCTCTTCCCTGCAATGTCTGACAGCTGAGATGCCTTGTTTGACAATAATGTTTGGCCCATGACTTTCCAGGACACTTTCAACAACCCAGCAGTCTACATTACAGAGAATGGCTTCTCTCAGGTGGGGCAGCTGCAAATTCATGATGTCCAGCGCGCAGAGTTTTACAAGGACACCATTTTGGAAGTGGCTAAAGGTAAATCTTCATTGGAAATAAGCAAATAGCCATTAGCGGTAGTAGGATCCAAGACAACGGGCAAATGACAGTGATTATTTTAATTCAGCATTCTGGGAATATTTACATAACATTTTATGTCAGTCTTGCAGCTGGAAATGAATAACTGCATGACAACTTGTCCTTAGTAAGATTAAGGGTATGTTACACCTTCACACGTCTTGCATTTGGGTATAAACAAATCTGCAAAGATTGAAAGCTTTTGAGTCATACCTCACTTTCTGCTTATCACTAACAAGGTCACCATCTGTGCACTATAGGCAAAGTCTTATAATGTTCAGATTCAGAGTGCAAAATGGTAGAAAAACAATTACGGTGGAAACAAAAACGTGGGTGTTCAATAGATTTTTCCTGATTCTTGCCCAAATTTAAAGCCGTTTGTTTTAGGCACAGCCATCTGGCCATTCTTTTAATGCCAGGGATGCTGAAAGTTATCTACCAAATCGGAGAGCTTCTAGGAATCATGGTTTCTGTAGGATGGCATGGCAGTCATTTAAGGCGAGCTCAAAGGAGAAAATTATTATAGCCCCTTTGGCTAGGTTACATATGCTGTATAATATCAAAGAATGGAAGTTGGCATGAGATTAGAGATGCCTTGCATGGTAGTCATAGAAAGTCATGCACAGTTAATGAATGACTTGCAGTTTATGAGAATAAATCTAGGCAACTGAACCTTGTACTTGGTGAAAGTAAGTCATGCTCTTTGTATGCTTCAGAAATCTTCATAATGAATAATCTTGTCATGTATCATTGATGGCTGTATCCTCCAAAACACAAACCTACATACATTACAAAATTTAAAAAAAATTAATAATTCTATGTTTTATCTCTCTGTGTTCTTGTATAGCTGTACAAGAAGATGGGGTCAACGTCCGTGGATATTTTGCATGGTCACTGCTTGACAACTTTGAATGGGAAGATGGATTCAGTGTTCGTTTTGGATTGTTCCACGTGGACTTCGCAGACGCAAAGCTAGGCCGAACCATGTACCAGTCTGGACGGCAGTATGCAAAGATTGTCTTGAAATACAGATGAGGAGACAGAACTTTCTTATACGTTCGTAATAAACTTTTTTTTGTCTCACTTTCATACAAATTAGATGAATCAAGTTCAATTAACCAACCAGACGCCTGTTTCCATCCATTGCAGATCCAAAATCAAAAGCACCACTTATTTATGTTCAGTTTAGAAAGTGGTCCGGGAAAAGTCCAACAAGCAGGGTTTTACTTTTTAATTTGTTGCCTTTGGGGGACATGGGAGACAAAGGGACTGCTCCAGGGGAGGAGTTAATGCCCAAACATTGTCTGCAGTGATTAAACTAAGGGACCAAGACAAGTGCCAAGACAAAGAAGTATGAGAGAATAAATGCTTTTTTAAATGTCTGTTTGGTCATTTAAATTCGACACAAAACTCCTGTACCACCTCACCCGTCACATTGGGAAGAACCGTTCAAAAGAAAAAAAGTCAACTCAGTTATTATTATGCCGACAGTCCACTAGACTCAGAAGGGATGCCAGCTGAAAGCAACAGATGTCCTGCCACAGGAAGAGAGTGTAATGCCATTTGTGTTCCAATGGCAGCTGTGCAAATTCTGTCCTTAAAGAAAGAAAAGAACAAACAAGGTGAAAAGCCTTCTGTAGTTAAAGTAGGATTATTTTTATGCATTGCTGAACAATACACAGATCAACAAGACCCGAGAGAGCCAGATTGCATTGTAGACTTTGACATTAGTGTGTAGAGGTGTGTCCAAAATACAGTGAGATATTGTAGATCATTTGTAATGTTTTAGGTTCAAGTTTAAGGAAATGCCAATTAAAAAAAATCAACATGATCTTTGCTTTTAACTAATCAGAGAACCAAGAGGAGCAGCTTGATGGCACCTGTTTGTAAGCCTACAGTGTCACTTTGTGGTAATCAAGGGAATTACAGCTTTGAATTCAACAGCCCAGTGTGTGCTGCAATTCACAATATGGTGTCACGTGCTGTGCTGCTTTGATTGATAAAATGCATCCTGTTGGTTTAACAATAAACAACTAAAGCAGCTCCCTAACCACAATACATCATAGATTTAACGCAATTAATATTTATGCTCTGATGTGAAGGAAAATGTAATTTATATTCTGTGTTGGGAGACTTTGTTTGCATTAATAAGCATGGTGTATCGTGACATCCAGTTGGCTGTGCATACTGTTTTCAACAGATGTGAGTAATACCCTTGTGGCCCTCCTCCATCTATGTCAAGCTGAGTGAGATTCTCCTTTGTCTTATGATGAATAACAAGCTATTGTGGAAAGATGAATAATGCTACTGCCGCTCGCATTAGAACTTTTTTGCAGGCAGCTTTGAACACAAAGTTGAACGGCACTGCACACTATTTCATCGCTAATGAAGTTATCTAATATCTGTGCCTCTGTCAGGAGCTGCTGGTGATCTTTAAATCTCTGCAGAACGATGGTGACAGAGCATAAAACACTAAACATTTACTAAACAGATGTAACGTGTGACTTGTCAGGTGGTGACACTGGTGGGAACTGATTAAAAATCAACTGATGTGTTAATAAAAATTATGGTAAGAATGACAAGCAGCAAATTAAAATTCTGTTACCTGTGTCACAGACAAAATCATGACTAAAGCAGGTTTGAATCAAGCTTCCAATCATTCATCAATGCAGCCGATGGGCAACTAAATTCCCAGCTAAGAGTTGATTAGTAATTCCACCGACTGTCTCCCAGTATTGATGGATTCCATCTTCCTCTATCACTGGCTAGAGGTAGCTGCATGGGTGAAAGAACCACCCCTGCTGCTGAATTGATCGAATGAAATATGAGCAAGAAGTTACTCTGCACTTAGTGAATGTTGAAATCAGCCATTTGTGGGGAACTGGGGGATAATATGTGCCTATTGCAGGTTGGAAAGCTTAAAACATTAATTAGCATTTAAATAATTCACTCCTCAAGTCTCTTTAATAGCCCAACTACGAATATTCAACTTCAATTTATTACAGCGGGCTGAATTTATTCTGATTAGGCCGTGATGTAGAAAGTCACAGAAGAAACCATCTCTAAATGTACTTTCCAATTAAGCGCCAAATATATCATGTGTATAGATAAGTTGCTTTTGACAATGAATTAGTACGTTTAATTGTAACATTCAATCACATTCAGTGGCAGAGATTTACCCCGAGGAACATTCTGGCAAATTACCAAGAGAGGCCCATTTGTATTTGACCAAACTTAACTCATTATATTTTGACAGGCACTATGAAATATTCAATAACTGGGAAATTCATTTATTATAAATTAACTAAATAATGTAGCTGCTGATAAACTATCTTCATTGTGAATTATAGGAAAAGCACAATCTCGTGTATCGTTGCAGTGCTTACAGGTGCAAAGGGTATGACTTCTGGCAAATAATTACCTTTTTCTATTTACTGATTACCCTCATATGCATAGTCCCTGGAGAAATTGTATAATTAGATTTTTGCTTCAATATCAAGATGAAGAGACATCAGCCACTCCCTTCCTCTAGAACACAGATACTAATCTCTTCCCCTTCCTCTCACTCTCTTTGTCTGGGTCTCTCAGTCAGCTGGTAAGGGACCCGTGAGAGGCCCAAACCACCACTCCGCCTGTCTTATTCCTTTCTTTCTCTTGCTCTTTTTCGCTCACTCTCTGTAGCTCATCATCTTCCTCTCTCCTAATCGCATTGCTCATTTTCCATTGACAAGAGAGTATGAGGAGAGAGGGAAAAGGGGGGGGGGAACAGCACAAACTTTCTAAATCCCATTGACCTACTTCGCCAGACATTTCACTGGGAATTCATATTAGTGCAAAAGAGTTTGAAGAAGAAATGTTTTCTCATCCACCCCCCCCCCCCCCCCCCCCCGCCCGTCTTTCCTCATAACCCCCCTCTTTCTCTTTCAGCTGGAAGCCATTTTCCTCACATCGTGCATTTGATCCTGTATGAGCACTACAGTGCATTGTACAAGTGGATAAACGCCTTACCGTGGCGTAACCAGCGGTTTGGATCTCTGTCACTTTTGACAGTGGCGTAAGAAGCGTGACACATTGGCACTATAATAAGCCCTTTGGAAGACCTCATCTTTGATTGATGAATTTGGTGTCGGAGACAAGATTGAGAGGGATGAATATTGCTAGGCCTTGAAGACAGGAAGTGGAATTATGACAGACCCATACAGAGAACTAACACGGGGAGACGGTCTGAGAATAAAAAGAGAAAGGCAATTCAAATCTTTTTCTTTTAAGTCCCTCCCTGAGGGACTGCAGATGACCCTGCTAACGACTGTTGAAATTCTAACTCCCTTGAGTGTGATGGCGCCACGTGATGGGAGGGGGTTCGCAGACCTGCTTGAAAAATTTAAAGCTCCTAGAATATTCAGCTAACCCTGTGTGCTCGGTTGGGGGTGGTGAAGGGGGGGCGCACACAGAGATTGGTATTCAGGGCCTTTTTTTGTGGTGGGTAAGCCCACCAGTGGTGGCAAGAGAGAACCCCCCTTCGCGTGCGTGTGGTGGTCAATGAGCCGAGAGCCGTGTCTCATGGGAACAGTGGTAGGAGTGCGACTGAACATAAGAGACAAAGGGAAAGAGACAATTTATGGAACCTGGACTGAGGAGAATATATGTGTGATGGCGGTGTAGTTATCAGGCCCGGATCCAAGCAGAGAGACTAATGACGTGGATATTACCTTGTGCTCCCAATATGCAAACACAATGTCATCAACAAAGACAGAGTGCGAAAAACTCTTCTGCTTTAAATCTCCTATGAAACTTTAGAGACAGAAAATGGTTACCAGTCGATCTTATCTGTCTGTTCATCCCACATTTACCTTGACCTAACATGTTTTTATTTTTGTAGTTTTGGTAATCATTCCTATTGGTAATAATAATACTCAACATCTTTACTGTAAAAAGAAATCAGACGGCAAAAAACACAAGCAGTAACGCGATCATCTGTGGATTATTATTACCTAGCCTACATTTCGGTTATGCTCAATGGTTTAGATTATAGTCCCCAACTGCCAGGACATGGAAACATTCACCAGTGGGAATAATATGATTCAGGGAAAATGCAGAATTAATTTTATAATTGTATAGGTTATATGTGCAGTAATTACCTTGATTGTCTGTCTGTGTTGCATTTTTCTTCCTTTACTCCCTGTCATGTCCACAACTACAGGATACTGGTTTTGAACTGAAGTTAGCCATCCTAATGTAAGATAATCAGTCCGTCATCACCCACGAATCCACTCTATGGCTGTGTCCGAAATCACCCACGACTCACTATATAGTGGACTATATAGTGAGCTCACTCGCATTATTAACTCACATTAACAACACTTTCGGACACTACTCCGATCGTTATTTTGGTGCCGTTAATGACATCATTGCCATCGGACAATCAGTTTTTTCTATCAGCGCAATGCATGATGGTATATATGGTTTGGTTAGTGACCATCGGTTGTACACTACTTTTCAAAATGCATTGTGGGATACATTGAGTGGACTATATAGGGTATAATAACTCTCACTATACATTCGGACAGCACTACAAAATGGAAAGCTCACTCCCTACACAGGGGGTAGGGAGTAGTGAATGAGTGGAGATTTCGGACACAGCCTATGTGCTGTGTTTTCCTCTTGCAACAAGCTAGCTAACACGAGTAAAACCTAAACAGTTAGAGCTTGTAAGAATTTGAGAGAAGTGGAAAGTTTCTCTGGGGAAGGTAAGAGGAATAAAGGTCTAATGTGTGTGTTATAATAACATTGTTTTATTCGCTAGATTACCCCTGGTTGTTGATATTCTGGCTATTCTTGCCCAGTTGAACTTTTGTTCAGCGATATCGAATTGCTCTCCAATAGTCGACCAAACCATTAGTTGATTAGAAGAGTCTTTGTCAGCCGAGTCGTCATTGGTCCAATAGACGCAGAACCCCGAGACTGGACACAGGCCCTGAGCTACAACCAATCCCCATATTAGGTAAAGGGTTGAGATTGACCTGACCAGATCCAGCAAATGAAACATGAGCTCGGCAGATTCATCTGGGTCCCAGGCTAACCTATCGCCAAATACGACGACACAATAACATTGACATTCTCATAAAAGAATGCTGAATTTAGATACAGCAATTAGTTATTTTCTTTTGCTGCAGTTTCACGTTAAAAGCATTTAAATGAGGAAACACAAATTGACTTTTATTATGAAGAAGTCACAAGAAATGCAATGTGTGTGTGTTTGTGAGATTGGCACTGACAGCTATCGTTTATCAAAAATGTGTCTACAACAACAAGACAACGGTCATTTTCAACAGTTTCTGACAGCGGATCAGTGTGAAATATTGCAGGGAGTAATGGAACAAGAAGGAGCAGCCTCAGTGAGCTGTTAGATGAAGAGCTGCAGGCGACAGGCTGCACATCTCCAACTTCTCAGAGAGGTAACCAACTCCTTTCACTGGGCCCAGCTGTTAGCAGACTCATGCCTTGTGCAGCATAAAATCAGATCATGTTTACTCACAGAATGATGGAAATGGGCCACTTAATACCTGACTTCTTTATTAAAACCACAATGAGTGAGTACAATGTTATAAAAATCAATAGAACATAAAACTGATGGCCATAACTATGAAAAGAAGTAGTTACAACTAGCTGTAAAGAAGCTTTTTTAAAGTCTTGCAAAGATTAAAGTAGTTCAGCGACATTACTGTATATGCCACATTACACAGCCTGTGAGAGTGCACCTTTTTCTTGGAGTTTGGAAAAAGAAACGCAGCCTGTTGTCAGGTATTTCCTGAAACAAGAAGAGGTTCCTTCAGAAAACTCCGCAGCTCATCTTTGATTAACTGCAGATGCTTTAGGTTCAGGCCATTTCAAGAGAGAGTGGACGCATAGGGCGCAGAGCAACAGTGCGCATGGACTAATTAACTCTAAGTGTTGTACGACATGCTCCCTTCTCACCCGTGTTGTCACTCAGGGTTTGAGTGGCGCTAATGAGAGAATTATCTAGCCTCGGACCCTGGTAATGCATTCAAATGAACACCAGCTGACCTGACTTATGAGATGGCTTTTTAATCTCACCACTTAATACCAATCAGACCTGCTTTCTCATGTGCCTACACTGGGAGGGCCCTCTGCTCCAAACACTGCCATCCACTTTTTTTTTCCACGGTTGATCTAAGGGAGAGCGTTAATTGTCTTGGCTGACTCAAGGGCCTCCGCTGATATTATGCAGAGAACCTCAGGTGTGCAGGATGAAACAGGTGGATATGGCTTCTAAAGTGTTTGAGTGAGTGTGCATGCTTGTGTGTGCGTGTAAGCCCCTTATCATGAGAACCCAGTTGAGGATTAAGAAGGTTAATAAGGTCATGAGTTTGAAACAAAAAATCTGTGACATACAATAGAGCTATGGCATTGTTGGATTACCATAATCATCATCCTTTGGTGCCCAAACCTGTGACTCAATTGTTGTGCTCACAGTGTTTCCAGATGCAATACAAACGTTCTGCACGGGGCGGGTTGGGGGAATTTAATAATTACTTGCTGGTATTACCAATTTAAGCATTTATACCAAAGCAAATAAGCCTGTGTTTCAAATTGGATCAAGGTATTTTCAGTTTGTTGTCTGGCGAGCTTAACTGTGATGGTTTGTTTCAGCCAGACAGCGCTGAACTTGTGGGCAACATGAGCAATAAGCCCTTTCAAGTGTTTGGGCCGTTGCCGTTTTTGTTTTGCCAAGTGCTCGAGGTAACAAATAGCAGATCAGCCAGAGTTCAAGGCTGCTCGCGGAATGGTTGGTGTGTTTCAATGCCTTTTGGGGCGACTTTTATTGTTATAAATCTGGTGGTGTACTCGGAACGTGTAGGTTTGAGCGACTGTGTTTGTGTATGCCAGGGAGTCGAACACAAGCTTGGCTACAACATCTGCTCGTGTAAACACGCAAATGGAGGGTTTGAAGGCAAGTGCACCCTCCTGGCCTGCAACCATCCCACACTTTCAGAAGGGGTGGGGGGACTATTGATAAGTCTAATATGCAAGGTCTTTCCACCTCCCTGAAGTCATTAGAATCTATATTTTTATATTGTCCACAAGCAGTCAGGATTTGCCTGAACGAGGCCCAATTAAAAGGGATTTAATAGGATTTGCGTATTGCTGATTCAAGGAGGTGGTTGCCATACCTTTGGTAGCAATTTCACTCTGCAATGTATATTTTTAAGTTATAGTATGAACTGAGGAATAGGCCCTCTGGAGTGTTGTCATCTTGAGAGAAGTGGTGAAAGGTATTGTGCTGAAACTGCAATAATGACTGGATTAGATACATTATTATGCAGCTTTCTTTTTGTTCACTGTTATATGCATATACGGTACCCTGACTTCAACTCTTTTGGATCAATGTAGACAGTATTTCGACTACTCTGCATGTGTGATCAAACTCTATTTCTGATCAAAAGTGTCAGAATATTGCTCTAATTATGGCAGTTGAAAAGTAATGTTGCGATGACTGGTGTCAACACAGATACACACAGTATTCAGTTATGTGTTACTAGGTCGGGTGCATTGTATAGTACATCTTTACATGTCACAGGTTGACAGCTAATTGTACAGCAGACAATAAAGATCAGCTGGTGTGTTGTTTCGTGTGTGTGTGTGTGTGCGTGTCTGTGGCAGAGTTGCAGCTTTTGTCTCTCTATCTCAGTCCACAGGCCCATTGTCATGCAGGCGCTCAGGTAACAGGCCCAGTCGTCACTCATCTGCCTGACGGCCGCCGCTATCTGCCCCGTTGGTGACTGATGATGGGTGTGTGGGATGGGACTGTGTATGTGTTAACACCAGACACCAGTGCTCGTACCAAAGGGGGGGGGGGGGTCAGTGGCAGGTAGGCAGACAGTGAGGGAGGCGAGATGGATACCAGCCTGGCTGAGGGCTGGGTTAGAGGCCAGTGGGCAGTGCTGCATCCACTGAGCAATACAGGGGCTATTGGGCACAGCAGCCAAGCTATGACAGCAGTGTTGGTGAGATAGATCTGTTGTCACATGGACAGCATGACACTGAAAAGAAAGTTGGAGTCGGCAGGTTGGCGCTGTGTAGTTGGGTGGCACAGAAGGCCAACAAAAAGATGTGGTGTGGTTCAAATTCACCAGTAGACAGAGAATTGTCACACATAGCTATACTATTTGTGTGGAGGACCACCTGGGGGGTATTGAGGCTTTTGCAGGGGGAGAAATGTAAAGTGGAACTAAAGCTGAATGATTCTCTTTTCAAACAAACAAGAGTGCTTTCAGGCTAGTAAAGCTAACAAGATTCTGGTTTGCAAGATGTTTCGGAAGGCAGCAGAATGGACAGATTTTTGACAGGTAAGATGTATGAAGTAGGTTTACATAGAAATGTTTCCTGCTTCCAAAGGGAGACATGACAGAAAAGGTTTGAGGATCACTGCTCTAAAATGACAGCGATTCTCCTCTTAAGGCCATTTTGTAATACTTGAAAAAGCACAAAGCTTGTTTGGAGTGCTATTGCTGCCCTAGACCAAATGTTTTTGAAGGAAATGACTGAAACTATAGCTGATATACTATGCACAAACAAACAAAGAAGAGTCTCACCAAACTGTCTTAAAAGAGTATAAAAATCAAGTTATCAGGCATAGATATTAGAGTTTTTATCAGATAATTATTTGAAGAAGACTGAGGAAGCCTCGACTCCTGAATGTCAGATATCTTTATTAGTGGTCCATTTGTGTGTGCACATGTATACGCCTCTATGCACAGGTGGAATATATGGGTGTGTGGACGTACGTGTGAGTGTTTTCATGCGTCTGCTGTCCGGGAAGATCAATGCGTCCGCATCGATGTTGTCTTGCCCTCCGCACGTGAAGTGAATGGAGGGGGAGGAGGAGGTGGCGAAGGGTGGGTGGAGAGTGGGATGAGAGGCGCGCACTAAATGGATGCGATGCAAATGGCACCAGAGGACATAGGAATCAATTTACCTTATTGAAACAAATGAGAGCAGCTCAGCCCTGCCATGGCGTGTGTTCTTTTTTTTTTTTTGGCCGCCCCCATTGTTATTGTAATTAACCCAACCAACCCAAATCCCTGACCCTCCGTTTTACAAACACAGCCAACCCCCTCAACAACCCTGTCCATGCCTGCCCGGGGTCCCTTTTACCCTAATGAAAAAGCCTTATAGGTGCCCAGGTAGAAATGTAGGTGCTGTAATAGTGATTCATGGCCCCCGGTGACATGCTAAAAGGCATGGGAGATCTGCCTAGGAAAGCATTTAGGAAAGGGTATTCCATATGTGAGCGCCAGCACCCCCACTTCGACACACACACACACACACACACAGATCCCCCACCTGTAATGACTTACGGACATTCCCTGCTCCGAGCATGCTCTTATGTTTATAAACTCCCCGCTCCCCACATTCATGGAATCCCAATAACCAAAATGGACTCTTTGGAATGACCTCAGAGGTAAGTGGCCAGTGCAATGCCTATTTTATATAGTGACGTGTTAGTGTGACGTCCTATTGAAATTTGCCATTCTTTCATTTAAGGGTAGGCCGCATTGATGCCTAAGCTCTAATTTCTCAGTGTGGCATGGCCATTGTATAGGGGTCTTTGGGGATGGATCAATAGTTAGAGAGAGCGATGGGGTCACGGTGGAATCAATGCACTGGACAAACGACCTCCCACTGCCACGCGCACTTCCAAGCCGCTTGACACCTGAGGCGATCTTTACTGAAATGTCCTCTGTTGAAATGCCAAAGGGCCACGGGCTGCTGAGCAGTCACTCATGCATGGCTCCCGAATAAAGTGGCGTATGCAAACCGGGTCTGCTGTCATCCACAGCGAAAGGCCTTGGCTCAGCATTACTACATAAACAAAACTCATGCACCTGAGAATGTCAATTACTTGCCGCCTGCCCCTTTGGTCGGCCCTGTGCTTGATGGCCAAATTGGGATTAATTTGGGGAGGATGGGGGCCGGTGTAGAGGTGACACCGTGTCATTCAACCCCAAAGAGAGAGAGGCGGCTGCTGAATGGAGAAAACGGAGCAGCAGGCCGGCTTGATTGTTCCCCTATTACCCTATACACCGTTTTGCATAAGCGGCAAAAGGCGCTGATGAAAACAAGTGGCGGTTTCAGGTCGGAAGCAGACACCCAGAAAATGAGCTCCCCCCCTTTCCCTTCTTACCCTTCCGCTGGGCCGCATAATTCAGAAGAGCCATCTTGTGGAAATGTCATCGTGTGGTGGCGGTGGAGCAAGCAGTGTGACAGAATGCTGTAACGCCTCCCGGGCTGGGGCCCTCTCCACGCTTGCCACGCCCGAGTCGGCCTGACCTTGCAGGTGCTGATATATGCAGCCACGTTGGTGTCAAAAATGGACAACGGATGCCTCTTCTTTCTGGAAGATTTTAGCCACTGCCAGCACACCTTTTCCTTCGATTTGGGTTCATTGAGGGGTGGTGCATATTTCAAAGAGAGCCAGTATATGCTTATTTGCTTGAGGATATAGATTTCTTGCCTTTTTTTCCTCCTTTTCTTTTTTGAATAGAGGTCAATTCCCCACCGTGCGTCCCCTTTTATGCACCCACTCCCTATTCTTCATTCATCTTACCTGCTGACACATCTGACAACACGCTGCTGTATTATTATCTCCCAACCCCCAGCTCTATACCTTCCACAACAACACGGGGCCAGCTCGACTCCTCCACCCCTTCTCTTTCTCCTTTAGAAAACTGATTATAAATGGTCAATTTGAAAATAGACTGGAAAGTCCCCAAGGCTGCTTTCCTTGTCAAATTGAAAGGGGACAAGGACAAGTCAGTTGACTTGCCCCGTCCGCTGTCCTGATATTTCCGAGGCAGGCGTACAAGAGGGAACATAACAAATTCCCCCCATGCGGCAGGCAAGGCAGTGGCGAAGGATGACGAGGGAGGGTGGAGCGGCAGCGAGCTGAGGATCTTCAACATCTAGCCCTCAGCATTTATATCACAAGTCTCCACAAGGAGTCTATGGATCACTCCAGTGGGCTGGTGTTGGCAGTATCAGGAAAAGCCATAGGCTGTCAGGGAGTATGTGCCTTTCATATTTCACTGTAGACAGCGTTCCCTTCTCCCGGCCTCACTCACAGCAGCCTTTGAGGATAATATCTTCAAATCTCTCCTTGCCATGCTGAGAGGCTATTTTTAAATAGATATTTATTTCATTCTCTCAAGTTTTCTTCCTCTCTCTCCCCTCGGTCCTACAGGTATAGCTTTACCGCTTGTGACCAGTGGAGAAAACTGCACAAAACGGAGAAATGCTTGTGGCTGGGCAGGTATTTCTGTCAACATGAATCTATGAGTCTTTTTCTGTCTTCCATTGACTTTTTAAAAAGGGAAATCTGTCTTGTTTCTATTTTTTTCTTCCTTCGTTACAAACCAATCACACCCTTCCAACTTTGATTAATTAAAATATGATAAAAAAAAGCTTTAAAATAAAGCAGATGAACTGGGTAAAACTTTGGCACATCACCCCATTATGCGAAGGTCTCTTCTCATCAACAGAATATATAATTTAATGAGTCTTCCAGTGATCTACAGTGACTGTTTGTGTTAACAATAAAGTTCCATTCTGATTAATCACACTAGTGAGATGGAAAGCACCCTTTGATAAAGCTGAGATGTTCATTGCGGTATGATTCATCAGGGGAGACCTTGCAATCAGATGGGACGTGTGCCTTTTTCCCCAACACGTATCCCCTCTCTTCTCAGAATAAATTAGAGGAGCGTGAGCGACGGAATCATCAGATACCAGGAGGTGAATTGAAGTGGTCATGAACCTAGTGTCAAACTCAAATAGCTGAATGGTGAAAGATAAAACAAACAAGGAACGTGAACTGCTTGCAGAAGGAGTAGATGCGCAGAGCACTGACGAGAACTTTTACAGATAAGGGCTGCTAGCCCGGCTATTATTGAGCGTGACCCCGGCTGGAACTACAACATATGACCCTAAATTTATGTATTGCATGAACTTTCTCCCCACGTAGTATGACATGAGTTAAGTTTCATGTTGAATTGTGAGCTGTCCTGCTTTCCCCCAGGGTGCACGGTCCTCCTGACCCAATGCAAAAAAAAAGACATGGAAATTTACGAGCTGTGACTTTCTCTTTGGGCTGAACGTTGCTATTAGCAATGTGACCATGCTTCAGGTTGAATACTGTAGGGATAGAATTCACAGTGATAGAATACACTATAAAGCTTGTACACTCAAAATCCTTTTGGACTTAGTCCTTCAATGCGGGCCTCACAAATTCACAGCTTTCCTGTCTGAAGTGATATTACTTTCACGTTTACTATTGCAGACACATGAATATTAGATAAAAACAAGACGCTAAGACCTAATGCTTTATTATACTCTCCTCGCATATTCCCCGCTGTTGTCTCTTGCGCAGTAAGCACATTTTAAGTTGTTGTCTGTTATTCTTTATCTTATTTTGTTCCTGTAACCATGGCTAATAACAGTTTGTCCTATCTTCCTCTATTTCTGGGCTAAGCCGGATCTTAGAGCTGGCCCTCCGTTTTACAGAGAGGCAGAAAATGCTTGGGTAAGCAGAGGAAGGATTCCTCCGTTGCTACTTCAGGTAGTCCCCTCCCTCCCTTTAGCTGAGATTTCTATCCCAGGCCCTTATTATCACCAAACAAGCACTTTTTGATGATGATAAGTAATAGCCACATCCCTGTGTGTAGGACTCACTTCTCAGGGGAGGAAGGAGAGCATGCTGGTCATTTTTCTTGCCTGTTTGGCGTCCAGCAATCCTGGGGAAAATAGAGGCGGCATGGAGGCGGGGGTGATTCTGTGTTTGTACAGCACTATTCACAACTGGAGAAATGAGAAGTGGATGAGATGTGTGAGAGTAATGCTTTTTGATGTTTTTCAGGGCATTTAACTGTTATGGGAAAAAATACAGAACACCAGACTTATTATAATGGTGATCACTGAAGACACCATATCTCCTAGAAAAATGCAAGCCTACCCTTCACATTACTGGTGAAATAAATCGGAGGTGGCCACATCTCCATATTAAATATTTTGACATTATCCAACATTTACAATGCGGCTGTCAAGCAGTATGGATAATCCTAGTGATTAATTCCCAGCTTGATTGTTTGGAGCAACAATGATGGAGATTGAACGTATCAAAAGAGGGGATGATTTAGGGGTCAGTGCTTCCTGACAGAAGTTCTGTAGCCACTAATAACGTAGCTGGGTGACAGCAATGTTTGAGGAAGGGGATGATAAGCTGTGGACAAAAGTGAAAATATCCTGCAAACGGGCGGACACAAATAAACAGCATCTCGGGGCCTTCTAATCCCACAGACGTGCACGACAGTGGCCTGTCAAATTGCGCAGACCAATTTGAATGCACAGCAGGGGAACTCCCCTCTTCTCAGTTTGGTGGGCATCTTGTTTATTTCCTGTTATAACTGCATCTCACTGCCAAACACACCAACATACCCCACAGAAAACCTATAATTCAGTTGGATTTATGCGACAGTTTGATATTATAGTCTGCTAAAGAAGGAAAATAAGGGAAGGGCTGATGGAGGGAGAAAGAAGGAGGGTGGAAACGATAGAGACAGAATGGAGGCGAAAATTATGAAAGGCAGGCTTGTCTGAAGAGGGTGGAAATATGTAGCAAAATACATCAGATAAAAGATTCAAGCGAGCCAAACAAAAAAAAAAGAGAGTTCAAGGTTTTAGGTCTTGTGGACAAGATGGTCTTTCGTTTGTCCACAATAAAAGCTGCGGCCTTGGTTGTGGTCTGCCAGGTATGCCACTCAACAGAAGTGGTAATCAAAGCAGGTGTCCAGACCAGTCTGTCCAACTGCTCTGTCCTTGAGCCAGCATAGCCTTTGTGGGGAGACGAGTATTGAGAAGAGAGGCAATGATGCTGCTTTCATGCATCCTCTCTGTGACAAATTGGTAATATTTTGTCAGTATGTCTTTAAAATTCAAGGGGATTTAAAGCCCTTTGGTCATCAACAGATGTCCTGTTGGCCAGAAATGTTAAATACATGTGTTCAGTGTATTAAACAAACATTTTTAGAATGTAGCTGCATGAAAACATGACTGAAAACTAGTTTGAAAGCACTTTTGTTCACACTTGTACATGTTAAGAAACACAAAAGGGTAGCGTTGAGTTAAGAACGATGCCTGTGGTCTAAATATATAGCTATAGGTGGTGGCTCTCCCCCCCATTCTGTTGGCTGTCACAGTGAATCCCTGAGCTGCCACTGAGCAGCCTGACCTTTGGCTCTGCCTTTTAGTGCATTGATCCACCGGTCACTTTGAGCTAAGATGGCTTCCCTCGCCTCACTTCTTCCACCCAGTTAACCTGAGTGGACTCGGTGACTGCCTGGGCCCTTGCCCTGTGGCCTCTGACGTCTGGTTGCCCCCATGTACACGGTTCTGTGCACCAACCTGTCAAAATTATTGCTTTTCACTAAAATCGTAATGTATTCAAACAAAAAAAGGAAGGAAGGCTTTCCTTCTAGGCCAGATGCACTGGGGTCGTGTGTTCTAATTTTAGGTGGTGTTAATTGCGGCCCTCTCAAGTGTCCTCACTGCCACCTTTGACAAAAGCACCATTCATTGGCAGGGAGGCCAGGCGGGCTGGCAGGGCGCCTGCTTTGCCAGTTGTTGCTGACACCTCATGCCTCATAGTGCATGTTTTATAAGCAGAAATGTTGTGTGCTCTTGTCTGGGTTTGTAGTACATGTCATGCTCGTCCCCTGTTGGTTTTCAGAAACAAGTTGCATAGTATTACAGCAGTGACAGACCCTAAGAGGCATGCTGTAATTTCAAGATAAGGTTGATATGATCAAGTCGCAGCGTGTGAAAGACAAAAATGGAACAGATCCTTGTGTAGTTCATAAAACATTGTGGCTGTCTTGATCTAAGTGAGAGCATTTTGTCACTTTAAGGCCCAGGAGCTCACTCCTCAGCCGGGCCTCGTAAACACGGCCCCTACAAAGGCAATAGAGGCGTGGCACGTGCAGCACAAAGCAATTCAGCATTCTAACACCCTGTCACTGAGCTCACATTTCAACCATTCTTTATTCTCTGCCACAGTTCCAGCAGGGTGTAAATTGTGCAGGGCTGTAATTAATCCATGTCAGGTCATAGAAGAAGAAGGAAAACTAAGGGAAACAAGCTGAAGTACGAGGTGCCTTTGATTATATCACCCCCCACTAACTACCCCCACCCCACCCCACTCCACTCCACACACACACGTCTGCGCTATTTTATTTTGCATTCATTAAGGAAATCTGGGACCCCCAAGGAGATGGGGCCCTCCTACTGTACTTTCATGTTTATAAAGCCTGCAGAAGCTCTATTTGTCCCACTGTACTTTTTCTCCACTATAGGACGGAGGCAGCCTTCTAGCGTGGGCGGAACAAATAATATATATCTTCAAAAGACAATTCATGCTGGGCTCATATATGTGACCACAGTATAACCCCAATTTCAATGTGCACCATCAAATCAGGAGAGCAGAAATAAGTGAAATTAAAATGTGCCATCCATATAAAATATATAAAAGCGATATAAAAATCCTCTTCCCTGCTACAAAAAGTTCTAGTTAAGTTATGATGTTTGGAGAATAAAAGGTTCTCCAACCAATTTTCAGGTTTAATGGAGGTGAAAAGGTTCATTACACTCCCACCTTTGGTGATATAATGATAGTTCACCCAATTCAATAGCGAGCTTTTTTGAATTAGCCCGTTCAGAAGTGCTGCTGTCAATCATGTTGACATACACACACAAATGTGGGTGGTTTTTGCCGACGTGATTGACATTTATAACTCGGATGCCTTAGTCTTAATTTTAATCTGTGAAAGAGACTGAAAATAAATTGGCACTCAAAATCTGACGACAATTCACAACTAAATATCAGGTGTGTAAGGGATGGAAATAATGACTAATGAAATTCCCAACAGCATCAGATGTACTTTTTGTTTAGTGCAAATTGGCAAAGCCCAGCATGCTAACAAATAAGATGGTGAACATGGTTAACATGTTTCCATGCTAGCATTAGCATTTAGCTTAAAGCACCAGTGTGCCTAAGTGCAGCCTGGCTGTTTTGTGCACAACTTGTTCGATTGAATAGAGTTAAATAATCCTAAAGGTCCTTTTCTTATTTCATTCTTTTCCTTCTCCCCACAGAGCTTCACAAGTTTTTCTTCATTATTACTTCTGTTGAACATCTCTTTTTTAGTCTGGTGAACAGAGGGATGAGCAGGGGGGAATTTAAGTCTGTCGGGGGGAGAAACGAGCGGAGCAACCACAGCGTAGAAACTTTTTTCAGGCTCCATTTAAACTTTGAACAGATACTGTAATGTGGTTCACTCCAGACTCTCAAAGGATGAGGGATTTTGGGTTTCAGTTCCTGGCCTAGAGCTCATTTAGGCCTTATTAATCTAATTACTTGCCCAATTGTACATATTTAACATCGCCCCGGTCTTCTCCCAACTCGACTATAAGAAGATGCCTGACAAACTCAACTGGATATACCTTTATAAGGAAAATTACTGACGCTTGCAGATAGTGGAGGAAAAAAGCTAAATGGCTGCAATTCATCACACGATTACAGCAATTATGTCACTGGAATTTGGACGGGCTCAGATCACAGACCTCTCTGTCTGAGATTCCTGGCAACCAATCCCATGTGCACACAAGTGCGAGATACTAAGGCCCATTTATCTACCTTTGGGGAAGTCTGAGCCAATATTAATGCCCTGACTATGATTCCCCATCATCTGCTTCACCCGGTTGGTGACACTAGCGGTTTACACATAGGTTATTAATGGTCTATAAATATTCACTCGATGTTTAGTGGGACTTTGTGGCGGCCATTAGCAAAAGACGTTTGTGTCGGGTGGGGGGGCAGACAGGAGTTTTTTATTTCCTGACGTGACAGCGCTATGGTGTGGCTAACCTTGGGGATCTGGCCTGATGGGGAATTGGACCTTGGTTTGAGGCACTACTTTTATTCTCTTGCTTTTCATGACTAGTGAGGCCATGAATGATGAGCTGCATGCTTCAGACCCCTCATTCTTATCTTCCCAAAATACAAGGTTAGAGTGGGGAGGGAAGGACGCCCCCCGCCCTCCTCCTTTCCCTATACACACGAGTACACCAATTCTTTGAGCAAAACAAATCCATCAAAACTTAAATAAACATCTCTGCACAAATACCAAAAAAACAAACAAACAAACAAAAAAATCAAAGACGAGAAATTAAAGTACATTGTGAAAAATGAGTAAGCTGTCTCTTTCTGCGTAATTTTCCGTCTCTCTACAAGTGAGCAGCAACCAGATCTGCACAAATCCAAATGCAATCAGACAGCTTCCTGGAACATGCACAGCATTACATACACCTTGCTCACCATGGATTAAATTGCCATTGACAAAGTCTTCTTGTTGCTCCCTGTTTTCTGGATATGATTTGAAATGGATTCATGTAGACGTTTCTGACACGGTGAAATGGAGAGAGGAATAGAGGGAGGAAGGAAGGAAGGAAAAGGCGATGGAGGAGAGGAAAGGTGAGGACAGAAAGACACGGGAGTAACCAGAGACAGAGGGGGAGAGAGTAGGACGAGAGATAAAAGGAAACAATTCTGAAAAGGGGGCAGAGCCAGTGAGACAGAGACAGAAGAAGAGGAAGGGGTAAAAGAGAAAGAGTGCATGTCTGACTGTTTCACAGGTTCATTCTGATGCATGGAGACAGACAGCAGAATAGATTGGTAGCCTTGGGTGGATAAGGACAGAACCATTCCCCAGAGAGATGGATTAGACGAGGGAGTGGAAATAAATGATCGCAGATTTTAATGGCCTTTTGGCTTGCTGCACCCTCCCTCCCTACTTTCCCATTTCCAAATAGTGGGGGTGGGGGTGGGGTGGGGGGTTTACAGTGATGACATTTTCACATAGCAACTGTCTACCTTTTGCAGTTTAAATTCTCAAAAACAATCATCACGGTGTTTGATGGTAGCATAGGGATCGAGGGATTGTGGAAGAAGCGTGTCTGTCTTCCAGTTGCAGATGCACAACGAGATAGGGGAAATGGACACCTGGGTTACAGTTACATGTAGAATAGTTGACCTATAACTAATCAGGATGTTTGTGCAACATCCACCACTCACTCTTTCCATCCAGAGGTCATATTAGTAAGAGAAGAGTCTAAAAAGTCCTTTATCCTTTATGCCCGTTCAGGGACACACAGGTAAATGCAGGTAGTGCTGCAAGAGGTGAACTTCTGGGACTTCTAGATTCATCATTTGTATTTCTATTCAACATGTTTTTTAAAACATACATACAAAAGATAACGATGCATAAAAATTATGTATGTGGTGAAAATAGTAGTTACAATCAAGACACACACACACACACACACACACACACACACACACACACACACACATATATATATAGACACATCCATATAAACATAAAAAATCACAGAAACCCAGTTGCTATGGTAAGAATTATTAATAATTATTAAGAATATTTACTGTTGTTCTACAAATTAATATTGAGTAATCATAGGAGCAAGATTAGAAGGAAAAATAAAAATAACCAACAGCCAGCTTCACTGTAGTACACTTGACAACTGCAATGTCTCCATATGGTCAAAGTGGGGATGCCATATAATAAAAAATTGATTAGTAGACCCATGCTGTGTAATAATGTACTCAAATGAAGAACTTCTCTGATCCAAGCCTTATGAGATGGCTTCCAACGAAGTAATGTCACTCATCTAGCCAAAAGGGTCAGGAAGGCCACAAGGTCTGCTTTAATTTTTGGCAGGACCACTTGATGCAACTGGATCAAAGGGCACCTCAAGTACCACTGATAATGTTTCAAAAATATTGGAACAATAATTAGAAAGAGATGGGCACATACAAATCTGTGCGTCAGGAGCTTTGTCCAGTGAGTGCGGTGTACGGTTTTACATTGTATTAGATCATGTTTGGCACATACAGACTGAACCCAGACAAGAATATATATCATCATTAATTTCTTCACCCATATCCTGTTCCAATGATGTTTTAACAGCTAATAACGAGATTTACTTTAAGATTTACTGATTATTTTCTTGATGACAGACTTGTTGACCCTGCTTATTCAGCTTACACAAACATGTTCTCCTACTATTCTCTGCTCTGCTGCGCTCATACCTGCTCCTCTCCTCTCCCGCTCTGCTCTCTCCTCCTGTCCAACAACAACAATAAACACAAAATTGATCAAATAATCAAGATTAACGTTACACTAACTAGACTAGATATGTCAAAGAAGACAAAAATGTTTGAGAAAAGTGAACCACCACCATTGATTTCTATGAGTTTCTCCATAGCCTCAATGATGTTAATTGGACCAGCAGTCCAGCTCTCAGCGAGTGAACACGGCAGCTGGACCAGGACCGAGCACAGCCTCCGAGATCAACAGAGGCTAGTTTGACCACTGGGAATACAGTCCCGAGGTGGTTTTCTTGCTGTTTGGCTGTTTGCACCCGGTGCGTCTCACACAGACGCTGTAAGGGTACCTTTAGCGTTAAGTAATTACGCTTTGTCACACTGTCTGAAAGCATTGGTATTGGATGCCCTGAGATGAGACCGGTCTAGAAAACCTCCATTTTCACCAAAATCAGTGAAAAAAGTTGTGTTTTTGTACAGTAATCAGTGGGGTCCTGTCCCAGAAACACTATGCTTCAGCAACATTAAATTAATACAACAAATGGAGAATGAGTCATTAACATTTTAAAATGCTTTTCCAAATGACAAACTAATAGCATCAAGAATACCTACTAAAACAATGTTTTTTGTCATTGACCAGATACTGACATAGTGGTGACATAGTGCAAAGCATATCATATAAAAACATTTAAACATGGATTTTGCGAATGGGAGATTTTGCTATTCTATGTTTCTCTAAAGATACACTGAGCAGACAGTTCTCTTGTCCTGATTTGCCTATTTGGCATTGAAGTAATCCAAAAGTAACTAAAAATAATCAGATACATTACTTTTATTTTGGATTACGTTACTGATTCCAGTTTTTAACAAGTATAGTAATTGTACCGGATTACATTTTTAAAGTAATCCTCCCAACCCTGCACATACTATACAATAATGCAACATAATGCCGCAGGACAACAACACCATTCACTACGCAAGTGGAAGACCCATTCACACACAAGAGAAGTGTCTGCTCAGTGTATTTTTGGAGAAACATAGATTAACAAAATCTCCCATTCGCAAAAGTAACTTTCCTTACTGCGGCCTAACTGTTATAATGCGTGACACTCTCATTTATAATAATTAGTCTAGCTCACTAACAGTTTTGTTATCATCTAATGTAGCATCTTTGGTAAATGCAGTCAGTGTTACGTTTTCATTTAACGAGCATGGTTTGGTCAGCCTCAAGCTGATAAAAATATCACTGTAACCTTGCAGTGGGAGTTTACCTGAGGTTCCAGCATGTTCTGTGACGCTGTCTCCCGGTAAGTCTGTTTATTGCTGCTTTCACACTGTATTTTTTTCCTGAAGTACATGTCACGTGACTGAAAACTATGAATTGCAGGGTCTCTTATGAAAGCGGACTACGTTCTCTCATGACTTTGAACCGAGCAAGCGTATGAGCACACACCTGGTTGCAATCTTAAAACCGCAACGCTAGCGGCCACTGAAAACTACATAGTGGCCCTTTAAATGTATCACTGATTTGGATCCTCAAGTTGGGGTATGTGCAAGCTACAACATTTAGAGGGAAGAGTTCACTCTCATTAAAATTAAGCTTGCAGCCAAAGTTATGAGTTAATAATGAGTTAGAACAGAACAGAGAGCACATTAGGTATGGATATATCAGGTCTGGAGTCATTGACTGCGTTTACATGCAGCCAATAACCCGTTCAAAACCGGGATATTTGCAATAACCCGGTCGCGAACGGCCATGTAAACACCGGCAAAAACCCGAATATGCTCATATCCCGGATTTAAAAAACCGGGATATTATAGCTGGGGTACCCCTTTTCTAACCCGAATTTATGGTCATGTAAACGCGTATCGGCATATCCCCATATCCCCATAGTGATTTGTGTTCTGCGCATGTTCTATTCGCAAGGAATCTTGGTCTTTTGAGTAGAGGAACTTCTTGTATGCGCCAAACCCGCGTGCAGTATACGGAAGTAAACGAGGTAAACATGGCGAGGCACAGTAGTGTCAAGTGCTGCTGGTGGGTCAGTACCAGCACTAAAGCGCAAACAAAGGCGATCGCTAACTGCCCCGAACTATTCATTATCCGTCCGCCTGCTGTTGTTGTTGTTGTCTTTGGATACATACAGGAAGAAGAATCGGAAATGACGCATATTGCGTCTTAAGGTTGTCCGTACGTCCAGACGTTAACCGTGCGTCGCCGTTTACATCGGGGTAGTGCCAATTGATTACAAATTCCATGTATACAGGAGTAACTCTCTCTGCTCACGCATGTAAACGGGTTATCACGAATGTTTCAGAAACCCGAATAGTGAGCTTAACCCGAACATAACCCGAATATTGACAGCATGTAAACGTAGTCATAGTCATCCGCATAAAGCGATACCTTCTGCTCAATGCCATTCCTGGTCACACCTGTGATGTGAGGGTTAGATCTGGGTGCAATATCAACGGCAAAGAGCATAGGGTTAGTCTATGTTGAGTAATAAAATTGGGCGGTAGGATGGCAGGGAAGGAGGTCTTCATTCTTTTTTAGTATTAATGAAATGGAGGTCTGTGACAAGGATCGAGAAAAAGAGGCTGTGTCCAGTGAACAGGTGAACTTATTAATCAGGAGAGGGTCTATCTTCTCTAGTCTTCATTAGGGCTGAACAATTTGGGGAGAAAAATCTAATTGCGATTTTTATGCCAGATATTGCGATTACGATTTGATTTGTGATTTTTTTATTGAAGTTTTGCTAAAGGTCAATATTCACTGCCAATCTATTTTTGACTGAAGCCATGTCAAGCAGCACAGAGCAGATGAACCACGCAGGAAGTGAGACACAGAATGGAATAGAGGATCCGGTCGATTTTCAAAATAAAACACCCGTTGCAGACTCCCGATCGTACATCAACAATAAACACAGTTAAAACGGGCTCACAGAGAGCTGTTATCTGTAGTTGAAGCAGACAAAATGACAAACTAACAATTTGTTAACAACGTGTAGGCTAAATGCTCCGCTGCTGAAACACGTCAGTGTGAGTTGACGCCGGACAAAACCGGGGCACAGCCACTGCCTGTGATGGCTCGGTTGATGGCTCACGTTTTACTCTAGTTTTGTTTGTTTTTGTAAAATGTGCACGGCCTGTGCCCGCTCTGGTTGGTGAGAAGGATCGTAACAGGAGGCACATGGCGCTTCTGATTGATGACCAGGTCTGTCACACAAGGACGACAACGGAATGAATCTGTAACTGCATGATTGTTTAAAACGGGTCAGATGTGCTGTATAATTAACCTACATTTTAATCGCCGTATTCACGATTAGGTAATCGCGTTCTTTGAAAATGCAATTTCGATTTGAAAACGATTAATCGTTCAGCCCTAGTCTTCATCTGGAACACTGCATTGCACAGGCCTCTCGTGAAATCTTCTGGCTTGAAGCTTGTCAGCTGTATAAACGCTGGGCACAGTAGGAGTGCTGAAAATGAGTTGAAATTTGGTGAGATGAGGAAGTTGGTGGGAGAGTTATTTACTTGCCTTATCCCCTCATTCGTAGTGAATATGTAGGTATGTAATGATTTGAGCAGCATGTCTTTAATTGGAACAGGACTAGAAAGACGGTCCTTGTACACCTATGGGAAGGTGAAATACTCCCTTGAATGCCTAGGTTTATTACTGGAATGTTCTCTAAAACAACCCAACCAACAGTTAAAATCCTCCCTGAGGACAAGAAGGTGTGAGAACATATCTGGGAGCCTAGAAAAGAAAAATGCGAAGTTTTGTCGTTTAGCATGTCCTGCAGAAGTTGACAGATGAACTCTCTCGGGTGGGGGCCCTCCAGACCCTCTGGGACACCCACCAGGCGAATGTTATTGCGTCTTGACCTTCCTCACATTTAGCTTAGAGCACATTGAGAGTATTCACTGTGCTACTGAGAATAGCTAAGTCATCACTGCAGGTGGTGGCTGAGAGCTCAAGGTCCTTTATTTTAGAGCCGTGTGGGTTCATTGTTGATTGTAGTGTAGCCATGGATGATTTTAGCTCTTATTTGATTAAAGTCATTTCTGAGCAGTGTTCTAGAAAATGTACAATTTTGAGTCCAGTCCTGCTTCAGTCATTCAAGTGTTTGGTGAATTTCCCCCCTAGGGTAGTAGTTTTGTGGCCGCGACTCCGCCAAGGCCACATTCAACATTTATGTGACGATTGCTCTGTTAGCAGTAATGATGGCTAGTGAGCAATGTTAGCGGGAGTGCCACCAGGGAAGTAGCAGCTTTGTTTAACGTCACAATTTACTCTCTTCTTTATTTTGGCGGAGAATACGGCACAAGCTTCCTCCACTAGAAAAACAAATGTGTAATATTTCACTTAGGAGTTGGTAGAGACCAAAACAGAGTCAAAAGGAGATTTACTTTTGAAACACAACTCCAAATGAATGCTAATGACATCTGCTAGATGTGTAATTAGTCTTTGCTTACAAAGCTGAACCATTACCCTTCATAAAAAAATAGCAGATGGTTGATGGACTTAAGTTTCAATAATGGGTAACAAGCTACATTGGAAACATGTGTCCTATAGTCCAGGGCTATGGAATATGGTGGATACACTATGTACATCTATCAGAGAGACAGGCATAGGCAGAGAGATCTCAGCTGTTATGACATGTACAGTATGTCTGTTCATACACACAAACATCGAAAACCACTCCCATCTACCAGTGATTTCGCTTTTCCTGTGCCAAGAGGTGGGAAGGGCATTGCACATTAATGACTACTGCTCATATTACTCTGCTCCACCTTATCTCAAAATGCAGCACCACATTAATCTTGGCAATTTTAACATTATATATAAATATGTGTATGTATATTTAAAATACAGGGGAGCCAGCACATAAGTCAGTATAGTTGAATAATATACTTGGCCATTAGTTTTTATGGAAATACAGCCTTGGGTTGTGGAATAAAAAATGGGTCTCACTCCTAATTTCTGTTATGATAAGTTCCATACCTGATTGCCTCCATAAGAGGCAGATCTGTCTTCATAAGGCCTTGTGAGGCTCCTGACAACTATTTAGCTCTGCTAATCCATTTGTTTGATTTATTTGTTACAGTATGTGGCTAATGTCTTTTAAAGATCTAGCGGCTACAGAGAGATTAAGGAAAACCAATTGCTGACAGATAGCATCAAATTTTTGAGCATCTAATCATTCTTGCATATCTTCCTCTCCTCAGAATTCCTTTTGGTTAATAAATGAGATGCGCTGATGAGCACAAGAGATACGGATGCTATTCCATGCCAGTCTGGACAAGATAATGATTTTGAGGGTGGGATAAGCATCATCTAAATAATGCAATGCACTACTCAAAATAAATTGATGACATGAAACAAATCACACCACTCCAGCAGCTTAAACTCTGCTAGAGAAGAGGAACACAGAGGAAACAAAGCCTGTTGAGATCACTGAAGGAGGATTTAGTAAACTTTCCTTTCTCAGCCAACACACTTATCTTTCTTCCTCTTCTACCTTTCCTTCTCTGAGGATTAGTTCCTCCCATCACTATCTGACCTCTAACCTGTACAGGCCTTGCTAAGGGACCTGGCCAGTGCTGAGATGACTTGGGGAGGGGGGTCTCCAGCCCTATCTGACCAGGGACATCCATCACTGTCAAAGTGACCACAACCAGAGCTCAGTCTAGCATATGGGAGGCTGTGGTGGTGGTGAAGGTGGAGGTGGAAGGGGGGAGGGCAGATAAAGACTGATGGGTAAGGGGCTCATGCTCCTCTATCATCATTTCACAGGTCTGGAACTGTGAGACAGCAGCCTCTCACTGTGGGAATCACTGCTGGTTTGGGAATGGATGGGAGATGTTAAAAGAAGAAAAGTAGGAAGCTACGGGAAGGTGGAATGCAATCAGTTTGGTGGACTAGACTCTGGCACTTAAGGAACCACTGACTAAAGCCAGCGAGTGAGTTGACAGACTGATTGAAATTGTACACAACAGCATTTGAAAACTAGTTGAATGGAAATGTATTTGGAATGCTTGGTGAGATGCCGGGTGGCTTTCCACAATTTCTGTGCAAATACAAGTCTGTGAGGGCATGCATAGACATAGTACAAAATGTGAGGACTTATCCTCCGAGAAACATAATGTAGGGAAATATTTATAAACATGCACAAACACATGCACGCATACAATTGCAAGTACACTGGAGGCCACACGCATATGCATACAGTATTTACTTAAATACACAACTAAACATGTGGTGTGCACACGCAAATGTACACACACACATAAACAGGTGCTTTCACAATCACGTGCACACACACACACAAACACACACAGATTAGGCTACAGCTGGGACTGAGGAAAATGGCTTTAGGGGACCCATGGCAGCGGCTGTGGTTCCCTGTCTCTGGCTTAGACACAGCCACGTCGATAACTAATCCTGACCTTTCCCCAGCCACCAAATTGAAAAATAAGAATAAGAAAAAATAAAATAGATGGCGGATGCTATCGAGACGGCCTCTGCTGCTTCCTGCGCGTGTAAGAAGCACTCCATCTAATGGATCGAGAAGAGGGGGGAGAGAAAAGGAGAGGGTATAGGGATGGGTGTTGGGTTGGCCCTATCTACTTTCACAAGGTCCCTTCACATGGGTTGAGAGAGTAATTCTATCCTTGGTTTGCCCCACTGGCCCAATCCAAACTTGGAGAGCCAGTGATGAGATGGCTTTCAGTCTGTCAGGTCATGTCCGTTTTAAAATCACAGATATACAGCAAGATAGGACAAATGGACGAATATGTGACCTATGCAAACCCCGATGTTGTCCCATGGTTCATAATATAAGGGGAGTCTCACCTTTCCTTAAGGTAATACACACATACACACACATATACTCCTTGCTCTGTCATACCTGTTAGAGCTCTAAATTACCTTAGCCACAACCATGGCGAGTGTTGCCAAGCATCTCACTGTTGCGAATATATTTGGTTACATTACCACCCATGGTGGGGCACCAAGGAGGTGATGTGCTCCCACTGGACTCCCAGATACTTTATTTCATCTAATAAAGGTTTTTAACCTTATGTGATGATGGGTTCAGTCATGTGTGTCCGTCATCAGAATAACTGACATACGGTATAAACTCCATTGCTATTTATGTCCATTACTATTTAGTGAATACTGTATATAGGACGTCCAAAATAGCAGCACTTTACCAGAAGATACAGGTGAAATTTGCATTGCTCCTGGACAATCAGTGATCGGGCAAAAGTGAAATCGAGGGGACAGAATGCACCATATTGCACATGGAAATGTCTAAGCCATTTCAGGGAACAATAATAAGAAAATGAAACAGCAACAAAGCATTTAGACATGGTGCAAAATGAAACAAGAGAAAGCTCATTTGAAAATAGAAATGAAATTACTGCAGTCACTTGCTCAAATGAGTCAGTTTTCCTATTCTGCCCACACAAAAGGAGAAAATATAATTTGTGAGGAATTTCTGTGTGTAACTGGCAGTAGACTCATCCTGAAGTCCAACACAGTAACATGCACATGGACACAGAACGTTAAGACTTGCCGAAGGATCAAAGGGACAAACGTTTGCACAAAGATACAAAGATGCAGACACACTTCTACTTCTTTATGTCTATGTGGCACACAGGTACACAAATATTTTGGCGACTAAAGAGCCCTTCACTCCATGTTACAGAGGATGTGCGCACAATGGCACAAACATACATCCCAGGTTGGTGAAATAGGCTGATGTTCCTGCAAGATCCACTAGGGGGAGTGGTAGTTTTCAGTCCCGAAGAGCCTGCTACTCAGTGTGAGTCTTCGTTTTACAGTAATGGTGTTGTGTTGGGGCCCCAGTTCAAACGAATACAGTACCTTTGGGGTCAGTATTTGTTTTTAGCATTTTTCTGGTGTATTTGATAGTCACAGTAGAGAGAGAGAAAGAGGGAATACAGGGGAGAGAGAGGGCAAAGGCTGGTGCGTTAAGGAATCAGCCTTGATACATGGTACATACTCTACCAGGTAAGCTACCGGGGAGCCCCACCTTTGGAGTCAATAGTTGATGAAATATAAAGATATTAAGATGTTAAGATCCTTGGTCAATCCTAATCTGCCTCTAATATTTATAGGACAAAACGTGAGTGGAAAGCACAGAGGGGAACAGGAAGAACAGTTCTTGAGAGCATTTAGCACATATGCAGACATGTGAATGAATGTTCTGTGCACAGATGCATGAAGCACGAGGAGCAAAACACACATTTTGGGGTGTAATATGCAGATCCAGTTACTGGTATGCTGTAAACAGGCTACAACAAAGGCAGGTAGAAGATCAATGTGCACATAATAGCATTCATTGCACAGAGTAGGGAGAAAACATTTTTTATATAAATGACTGGTGCTGGGCAGAATAAATAGCACTATTCTTCCTTTTCTCATCCTATCCCTTCTCTCTGTTGCCAGATCAACAGGCCCTACCTGCAACTGCCTCTCATTGCTAAGGTATCACCACCACTGAAATCTGTCCCCGTCTTTTGATGCAAATAATACACATTTGTAAGACTCATTAGTCACTCAGAGGCTAATGGTGCCAGACGGCGCCGGAAAAACCACAAGGGCAGGTAAAAAGAATGGGAGAGATTAGAGTCTTAACTTTTTTATACACAAAACAAGCGGACACACATGCACACACACACAAACACACACAACTGTGTATACTGCAGACGCTGCATATACACACAGATTTATGCACAATAACATACAAAAAGCAACCTTGCCCGTTGTTAAAGGACAGAAGGCATGGAATGGTAATGTTGGAGATAAACCGCAAAACTGTTTGTTTATATGCTACAAATCTACTGGGTAAATAGCTTGGCCAAGACAGTGTGCTCTGAATACATTTCCAACATCAGACTAAAACTGGGACCAGCTATCATGGAGATAAATCAAGAGATAAATTAAGCATGTACCCCTGTGATACCTTTATGATAAGAACACATACTGTATCCGTGTTTCAAAACTCACTATATTGCAGAAAACGTCAGCTTTTGATAACCTGTTTTTAATACATTTTTGGCCAGTTAGGAGCATTGCAACAAGGCGTACAAACAACATAGACATATTATCACCTATTAAGGTTGAAAGCGCACAGACATTATGAACAGTTGCCCGTTTCCACATCTGATAGAGCAATATTATAATTTATTTGTAGCTGTGTTCCTGGCCACCTGGTTAATGTAAGTTCAAAATTCATTCTTTGTAGCTGTTTTTGAACTTCTGAGGGAAATGTCTGGCTCTTTATCTGCTAAATGTTCCACTATATTAAGCGAGAAGTCACTAACTTTGTCTGTCGTTTGGTGATAGACTGGTAGTGCACTGTGTTTATTAGAGCTTTTTAGTTAAAAACAGCTACGGCTGGAAACGAGATTGAGGAGAGCAGTAAGACCAAAACCAAACCAATAAGCTAAAAGAGGCCAAGGGGAGCTGCAGATTTGGGTCATAGGTCTTTGGGTTTGTCACTATGAGCAACAACTCATATTACACATTCTCATTTGATCCATTGTTAATATAAAAATATTATTAGAGCAGCTTTAAAAAAAATTATTTTAGGATTGAATGAAAAGAAACAATGAGAGAACAATGAGAAATAAATTCACATAACTTATAATTGTTTACTTTTTCTTTACAGAAAGTCCCCTGGCCACAGTTGCGACATCTTTACCACCTAAATTTGGGGACAAACTCAAATTAAAGAAAAAGAGAAAATGGTGTTCCCATGCACAATAAATTTTAAAATGTTGCCCAGAGTCTAACATAAATTAACATTTAATGTATATAATTTAATTTTGACCATGGTAGCATTAAAAAAAAGCTTATTTTAGGACATCTGTACAGCTAGCGTACAGTAGGATGTACTGTCGGGTCGACTAGCAGTTGTAAGGAGATTTCTGGCAAAGGCAAAGATCACATTTTCCTTGCGTGTTGTCCATTGAGGAAAAAATGTGGGTTTTAGAAATTGACATATATCATATGCACTGCAATCTGATCCATTTTAATAATGCACTTCAAATTAGCTCTGTTAAGAAGCAACAAGAGGCAACAAGTCAAATGAAAGAGGATGTAAAGTGCCTCGTGTCCAAATGCTGCTCCTCCTATATATCATCCACCTTCCCAGGCCTTGTCAGAGAAGGTCACTGGCGTAGCACCCTCCAGTGGTGACGTTACAGCTATTTTCTGCAGTGTTTTAGATCTTTTTAATGGAATGTTTGCCTCCAGCTATCCACAGCATGGGTAATTAATCGGAGTAATTATTTGCTTAGGCAGACAAAGTGTACGTTTTGTCTGTGTTCGGCAGTTTTCGACAGGAGAACATTGTGTCCGGATGAGGGCACGGGGACTAGAGCACGATAGCCGGGGGAGAAAAGCAGGGATGACAACTTATTGATGCAAGAGCTTTTTTATTCTTCTTCTTTTGGTGTGTGTATGTGTGTGTGAGTGCTGGGGACTGTGTCACCTTTGCTATGATTTGGAAATTTGGAGCCAGGCAAGTCTTGTGGTCTTTGGGAAGACACTAATGAACTATCTATGTCTTGATCTGCAGCAACCTGAGAATCTGGGAAAGGTGATCGTAACATTACATTTACTTTTCCCATTGCTCGACAATGATGAAAACAGTTCACGATGCTTAGGTTTTTACAATGATAATCCGAGTTGTGTCTTTCAAGCAGAGTGAAGAATATTTGGGACCAAAACATGGACACGAAGCCAAACTCACACACAATTTTAAACACATTCATGGCTCAATCAGTCACACCTGCACACACACAAGGCTATGCACGCAGGAGCATGCACGCACATGCACATATATATAAGAACGCATTCAAATTCATGTGTGTACAGATGTACATAAAACAAGAAAACGCACACACACACACACACACACACACACGACTGGGAAATGTGACAGAATATGGCACTAATGTCCCCTATTTGAACAAACAGTCCTTGAGGCCAAAAACTAAATCAGGAACTTAAGGTTTCCCTGTTTGTGTTTACACTGCATATGTGTGGTATAACCTTGTGTGGAATCATCCAATTTGGATGCAATTTCTAGGGATACTGGAGTGGCTGAAAGTTCTTGAGTTCCTGGAAACACTTCCTGGAATTTCTGGAGAAGTTAGATAAGCAGGGCCTGATAGCGAATAATGCCAGGACGATGGTAGTAATGACTGGGTGTGAGTTGGGCATCTTGGTTGTAATGGTTGGAACTTATACCCTGCAGACGGCCTGGCCGCTCACAGGAGTGTTTCCTTTGGCTCAATCATTACACAACTTTATGTATCAGTGACAAGAAATAAAAGCGACATGAACTGTACATTTAGCAAATCTTAGCAGTCACATATAAACAAGCAGTCACACACACAAACACACTAACTCTCACACTCTCGCTGCTGCCTCTATTGAACAGGCTAGGTCCTTCGAGCACTCTAAATCTGTTCATCTGTCAAAGTGTCAGAGTCTATGCATCATCCCTGAGTCTTAGGAGCACACACTCACACATACACACACACACACACACACACACACACAAGACAGAGAGCATCTCTCAGTAGCAAAGCAGAAGGCTTTACCATATTTTAAATGAAGCAGGCTTGCAGAGATATCAGATTGCTCTCCATCTTATGGGAGACGGTCGCTGCTCTTGTGTGCGTGGGAGTAACAAAACATAAACTATTTTGAGGGAGCCTGTGGAGCCTTACTACACTACCTCTTAACACCAAACAGAAAATCAAAGGGATAAGATAGATTCATGTTTTCCAGAGTAGTCAAAGTCATACTGATGATGCTGTGCAGAAGAAATTTATTTACCTTGTTCATATACTCACAACAAACTGAAGCCTCTGCAAAGATATTATTCAGGTTCATTCTTCTTGTTGAGGTGAATCCTCGCAGACAAGGAAATGTGTCAAAGGAGCGTGACATTAAAGGTATAAAAATATATAGAAAAGTGTGTTTGAGGACAGACAAATACCTGTCTCTGGCAAGGTAGTTAAAGGTACATTTCTATTTATTACAACCTGGGCTCACCAAGTTAATGCCTGACATCTGGGAACACGGCAACATCATCCAAACGAAGTCAGATAGAGCACAAACAGGAGGGATGAGACAATCAGATGTGCTGTAAACAAGCCAACAGCTCAGCACATTATCTGAACTACTTTATTTGGAATTAAATCAAAAGTGAGTGCACAGGAAAAGTTAATAACTCCCCCTTATTGCACAGAAAATATGTGTGCTAACAACTATGGAAATATATTTAATGCAATATGACACTAAGCAGACTCCCTATACTGACGAAGATCATGTGATAAGACCAAAAGCTTCAGAATGGTCTAAATGGTTGTTGTGGTGAGATGATTTTCCCGCCTGTTGATGACGCAGTGCTACTAAACTTCTAGTGCGATTCTTTACTCAGCTACAACTACATGGCATGTCAGGTCAAAGTTGAAATTGTCTCTGTCTGTAAACTGTAATGGATGTTAAATTGACTGGGTTATAATTTTACAGTCAATACAATTACGTCTGGCAAACCAGCAATGAAATAAAAACTACAAAAACAAGATTGCAGTTGTGTAAAACTGGCGTGGCATTCATCGTTAGACTGTTCTAAGAGGCTTTCTGCATGGCTGAATATAATAATGTCCTTATGTCATTGTTCTTAAAGTAACCCCACTTGTAAAGTACTTGAATGCCAGAAAGAGATGCTCACGCCACCACAATTGCATATTCCTCAGAGGCCTGAATGTAAATGGGAACGGTACACGGTGTATGAATATGATTATGATTCAGAAAAGGGCACAGAGCCTCTGTACAGTTAAGGGCAGTCATACTGTAGATGCAACTATTAACAAACCTGATTCTCATGCTAGTTAGAGGAAAAAGTCATTTGCAATATTACATTGTCAGTGGAATTACAAAAGCCCATACACATTGTGTTCCTCCTATCGTCCTTTGTCTCTGTCCCCCCCACACACAAACACACAAACACATACAGTTTCTGATGACCATAACTCAAAGGTCATGGGTGCCCTGGAGCGTGTAGTATCTTACCACACCTCAGTGGTCCAACACAGCTCCCAGGTGAGAAGGGATGCTGTGGGCTCAGCATGCTGATGCAAGCATGTCTCCTAAAAGTCCAGAGTGGAGCAAAGTAATTTGTTTGCATGTCATTGTCTTTGATTGTTGGAGACAGCATGGGCACATGTGTGTGTATGTGTGTGTTTCAAAACTACTAGCGCCTTTCTAGTCTTTTTGACCACTCAAAGTGCTTTTACACTACATCTGCATTCACCAGTCAAACACAAGTGCTCAAACAGAAACTAACATTCACACATATTCATACACTGGCGGAACAGCCGCCAGGGGCAATTCGGGGTTCAGTATCTTGCCCAACGACACTTCGACCTGGGGGAGCCGGGGACCAGCCGCCCCACTACAAAAGCATTCCTACCTGTCCTACCTCAGGTGCCTTTGTAGGTGGACAAAAACACAAAGGATTGCAACCACTCTAACTGATCAAGCTATCGCACTTTCTCTAAAAAATAATTTGGCGTTCCGACAGGAATCACTTTTCCCCATTAAAATATCAGCTACGAGTCTGGTGAACGTCAGGAGAATTCAGAGTTGTCCCATTGAGCATTTAACATCAAATGATTGATTTTAACAAGATGACAATGCATTGAGATTGTAAACACGAATGCTCAGAGATGATCAAATGGTTCACAAAGACGTCCCTGGAGCCCCAATTGTGTTACCACCAACCTTGGATCCAATCCCCCACCCAGTGGTTTTGTTTGTGAGTTCCTATATCTGTTTCTCTAACTACTTTTCCTTTGCCTAAAAAAAGTGAGTGGATGACAAATAAATTTGTAGGCATGCTATACAACAATTACGGAGAAAGCCATTAGGTTATTGACCGCTTGCTAAACCCTTTCCCTGAACAGCAATTGTTCAATCATAGCTCAGCGACCGTGACTTGCCACCAAGGTTATTATAGTTTTGGTTTTTTCATCAGTTATTATTTTTATTTCGTTTTGACTTTTTGTTTTCAATTTCCGTTTAGGTTTACTTAGTTTTTAACATGGGTTTGCTAGTTTAGTTTAGGTTTTATTTTTTGAAAATGCTTAGTTTTAGTTTAGTTTTTATTAGTTTCGGTGTTAGTTTTAGTCTTTGTCGCTGCATGATGCCAAGCTCAGTTCAGTTTAGCTCAGTCTGGTTTATTCACAAAACATTAAAATTAGTGCTGGGCAACGATTTAAATTTTTAATCACGATTAATCACATGATTTTCTTGCGATTAATTGCATTGTTACGCGTAAAATTGAATAATGAATTCTAAAGTAGTGTATCGCGCAATTTTAATTTAAATGTACTGCTATATACACAAAAGTGTAATAACATGTGGTTTGCAAACACTTTCAACAAATAAGGTGTTTTTTGCCAGCAGTATTCCCTTTACACAGTAGCAATAAAATATTTCTAGTAAATCTCAACTTAAACATTAGTGTAATCAAATCAAATATTAAAAGCTATTTACCACTGCCAGGGCATTACCTTTTCTAGCTTGTTAAAACAAGTTACCATCAGAGTCCAATTTTCTTGTTTTTGTTTTTTTTTGAACAGCTATCAGCATGAGGTATCTTTTATCAGGGAGCAGCAGAAACAGTCTGTTAATAATGCGATAATAACACGTTAACGTGCCTTGCCCTAATTAAAATTCTAGTACAATCATAACAAATAATGCAGATTTGTAAAAAGGGACACCCTTTTTTAAGCTTTTAGTTTTGGTTAAATAGGTGAAATACAATAAATAGAAGTGAAATACAATTTATGGACAGCTTAGAAATTGGGAGATAGTGAAGGCCCCCCTTGGAGCCACAAACAACAGGTCCCCACCACCCTGAAGGCAAGTATGACTAGAAAGCAGTTATATTAAAATCTAAGCATTTATTAATCAAAAAATAGGTATTAAAACAATGTGAAGCACAAAGAGACAGTGTCACGCCCCCCCCTGCTGCAACCTAACCGTGACTTCTGATGTGTGTGTGTGTGTGTGTGTGTGTGTGTGTGTGTGAGACTGTTTTGTTTTTGTTGTCCCCTTGGTGTGGCTGCATTTTCGTTTTGGCCCTTTTCCCTTTCTCTGTCACGGGTTGGCTGAGTGCAGACTGGGGTGAGGACCCAAATGCAGACAATGGCAAGACAAGAGGACGCAGTTTATGGTGATTTATTAATTCAAAAAACTAAACTGAAAAAGGCTTACATGGAGCTCAAGACAAAGTCCAAACAAAGGTAATCCAGAACACAGGGAAATCCAGCAGAACAGGGAAAAGGACAGGACCAACAGGACGTGACAAAGACTGGAGACACAAGCAGGCATACATATACACAGAGACTAACGAGCGGGGTGGGAGCAACACAGGTGAGATACATCAGGTGATCAAACAAAGCTAGACAAGGACAGCAGGTACAGAGGGTTACCAAAATAAAACAGGAAGTAAAGTTCACAGGAACACACAAGGACAGATCTACCAAAGTAAGACACCAAAACATGGAAAGTCAGCAAAATCAGGGCACGGACAGAGACGGGACCAAACAGGAGACATGACTACACTAAAACATGGAAATATAAGACTAAGGACTAGGATACAGACCATAATGATAAAACACAGAAGTACACAGATCAGGAAAACACTTAAACATGAACTAAAGCACAGGACTAAGAACTAACTAAACAAGACTACACAGAGGAACACAGAACCAAAAACAGACTTAAACAGGAAACATGAACACAAAACCACATTCCTAACATTCTCTCCCTCATCTGCAGGTTGCGGGGAGGCGTGTCCCGAGCCCCAAGGAACGGCAGCGCCGCTGTGATAACAATTGCTGACTGTGCTGCGGTCAGTCTGGGCATTACATCTCTGCCTGTTCTCTGCGCCCGTTAAACCGGCGGGCTCGCTAGAAGGCAGAAGCATCCTGGCGAGTCGGACAATCCCTTCACTGGCTTGCCCACCCCGAACCCAACTACAGGCTACCCTCACCTGTAAAGTTTAGTTTCTTGATTTATTAGCACTGATAGATTCAGGGGCCGATGAGAGTTTTTTGGACTCAGGTCTAGTGAAACAGCTTGAGACTCCTGTCGAGGCCAGTACCTTAGACGGTAGGTTACTAGCACGTATAACCCACCGCATTGACCCCGTCAAGTTCCTTCTCTCTGGTAATCATCAAGAGTTTTTTTCGTTATGAACTCCCCTTTTGTTCCTGTCATCCTCGGTCACTCCTGGCTAGTTTTACACAACCCCAATATTGACTGGACCAATAACAAAATCACTAGTTGGAGCACTTTTTGTTATTCCCACTGTTTGAAATCAGCCTGTCCTCAGTCAATGCCGGCCCCACCTTCCTGACCCGAGCCCCCTGATTTATCCGGTATCCCTGCAGTTTATCATGACCTCAAGGAAGCTTTCAGTAAACACCTGGCACTTTCACTTCCCCCTCACAGGCCATACGACTGCGCCATTGACTTGTTGCCTGGTTCCAACCTGCCCACTGGTCACCTGTACAGTATTTCTAAGCCCGAGAGAGAAGCTATGGAGACTTACATCCCTAGCTGCAGGTATTATCCGCCCATCCTCGTCTCCTTTGGGCGCTGTTTTTTTTTCGTGGCCAAAAAGGACAAGGGGGCCTTAATAATATCACAGTTAAGAACAAGTACCCCCTGCCCCTTATGTGCTCAGCCTTCGACTCTCTGCAGTGTGTTCTCTAAGTTGGATCTGCGGAACGCATATCACCTGGTGACAATTAAAGAGGGAGATGAGTGGAAAACTGCCTTTAATACACCTATGGGGCACTTTGAATATCTACTTATGCCATTTGGACTGACTAATGCCCCGGCAGTTTTCCATTGTATCGTCTTTGTTTACCTGGACGACATACTCATTTTTTCCCACAGTCTGTCAGATCATGTCCAGCATGTCCACTTGGTCCTGCAGAGGTTGTTGGAGAACAAGCTATTTGTAAAGGCTGAGAAATGTGAGTTCCATTCCAACATCGTGTCCTTTCTGGGTTACGTCATTGCAGAGGGACAAGTGAGGATGGATCCAGCTAAGGTGAGAGCTGTTTTGGAGTGGCCTTGTCCTGTCAATCGCAAGCAGTTGCAACAGTTTTTGGGCTTTGCTAATTTTTACAGACGCTTCATCAGGAACTTCAGTAAAGTTGCAGCACCTCTAACCTGCCTGACCTCCACGGTTAAGCTGTTTGTATGGACTCCTGAGGCAGAGGCAGCCTTCCAGGAGCTTAAGCAATGTTTCACGTCCGCACCGGTTCTCACTCAGCCGGACACCTTCAGGCAGTTCATTGTTGAAGTGGATGCCTCCGACGTCGGCGTGGGGGCCATACTCTGTCAACGCTCCGCCCTTGATGGTAAGCTACACCCTTGTGCCTATCTGTCTCGCCATCTGTCCCCTGCAGAACATAACTACGACGTCAGAAACCGGGAACTACTTGCAGTCAAACTGGCATTGGAAGAGTGGAGGCACTGGCTGGAGGGGGCGGAGCATCCATTCCTCATTTGGACTGATCACAAGAATTTGGAATACATTCAGTCCGCCAAGCGTTTGAACCCCAGGCAAGCCAGGTGGGCATTGTTTTTTGGTCGCTTCAACTTTGTGCTTACTTTCAGACCTGGGTCCAAGACCACCAAGCCTGACGCCCTCTCCCGAGAATTCTGTTCAGGTTCAGGTTCAGGTTCATTACTTATACCCGTAGGTAAATTACGTTCCAGAGAGTAAGTTTAGGCTATTTCTCAACCATATAAACGATAACACCATACAAACAGAACAAGACACTAAAATCACACTAAAACAATCTACTCCATCTTAATACTATTCATAAAATAATCCCTACGGGAACAAAGCTGTTTTTATATCGTTTTGTTGTACACCGCAGTACTCTAAACCGTCGGTTGGACGGCAGATACTGGAACTCATAATACAGCGGATGAATCTGGTCACTCAAAATTGAAATAGTCATGCGCTGTACCTGCCTACTATACAGCGAGGCTGGGTTCAGTAGTGGTTCCCCAATCAACCTACTGGACCATTTCACAATCTGGTTAATAGAGTTCCGACTCTTTAACGTTAGGTTCCCGTACCAAGATACCAGAGAAAAGGAGAGTACGGATTCAATAAAAGCACGATAAAACATAATCAACAGTGTTTTCTCAATTTGAAATTGACTCAGTTTCCTTAAAAAGAACAGACGTTGATGACCCTTTTTAAACACCATTTCACAGTTAGCTTCAAAACTCAGCTTTGAATCAATGATTGTACCAAGGTATTTGTAAGACTGCACACACTCCACTGTTTCACCCTTAATGGATGTGACTTCATGCATATAGACATTCCTTCTGAAATCAATAACCATATCCTTGGTCTTCAGTACATTTAAATGAAGGTGAGACTCCTCACACCACTCAACAAAATCATTAATAATAGGTCCGTATTTCAAAACCACACGATTTTCCAAATGACTATGAAGCCAATGGCATTTTATAATACATTATGTTGTGGGGTTACAGGTTACATTAAAAAAAAGACTTGTTCACAACTAGGACTATATCAAATGTAGGCTAACATTAGCGGCTCCCAACCAAACTCATCACTGGGATAACGTTATGTTCTATGGACACAATGTTTAGTCTTGAGCCTTTTCTCTTCGAACGTTTAAAGTAAAACATACTGTTTGAAAATATGACTAAGCGAGCTAAGCAGCTAAATAGGGTTGTGTTAGAATGACACAGCTGTCTGAGCTTACTTTTTTCCTTATCATATTTATAACACCTGGACCAACTAGTACCACACTGCAATACACATATTTGTGTAGAGAATAAACGGTAGTGGAGAAAGTACACATCCTTGTGGTGAACCAGTGGAAGAAGTAACCTGTGTAGACATTGTGTTATTTATTTTCACTCTTTGTGTTCTCTCAGTTAAAAAATCGAAAATCCATCCGACTAAATTATTACTCAGTTTGAACTGTTCTAAAAGTCTACTTACTAGAATGTGAGGTTGAATCGTATTAAATGCAGAGGAAAAATCTACAAATAAAGCCTTGCAGGAGACCCCTTCCCCTCCAAATGTTTCATAAGCAGATGTATCAAGCTGACCGTTGCATCCTCTACACCTCTTTTTGATCTATAAGCGAACCGCATTGGATCTAATAAACACTCAGTCGTCTTTAATATCTCAGATCTCACAAATCTTTCGAAAGCACAGGGACCGACAAGACCACCCTGGATACCATTGTGCCCACTTCCTGTGTTGTTGGGGCGGTAGCCTGGCAGGTGGAGCGGCAGGTCAAAGCAGCTCTCGAGTCACTCCAGCCCCAGTAACTGCCTGGCAGGGCTCTATGTTCCGGAACCGGTGAGGTCCTCAGTATTACAATGGGCTCACGCCTCTAAACTAACCTGCCACCCTGGTGTTGCCTGGTGTCTCTCCTTTCTCCGTAGAAGATTCTGGTGACCAACCATGCAAGCTGACACCAAGACCTTCGTCTCAGCTTGTCCTGTGTGCGCCCAAAATAAGAGCTCCAATCAGCCCTCTTCTGGTTATCTGCACCCGCTACCCATCCCACGTCGACCGTGGTCCCACTTGGCGCTAGATTTTGTCACCGGGTTACCCTCCTCAGAGGGTAAGACTGTGGTCCTGTCATAGATCGTTTTAGTAAGTTTGCCCACTTCATCCCTATGGCCAAGCTACCCTTTGCTAGGGGTTTCGCATTCATGGTCTGCCATTGGTCTGATATTGTTTCAGATCGAGGAACCCAATTCACCTCGGCAGTCTGGAGATCCTTCTGCCTTGGGGGCTACCTTGGATAGAATATGCTCCCAATACGCTGCCATCATCAGCCACAGGTTTGTGACCGTTTCAGTCCATTTATGGATACCAACCAAGGAAAAGGAGATCTCTGTGCCCTCTGTCCAGTTTCACATCCACTGTTGTCACTGGACCTGGCACCGCGCCCTTCAGCCCTCCTCAGAGCCTCGGATCGCTACCGTGGACAGGCCAATCGCCGACGAACCCCTGCCCCTGCATATTCTCCGGGTGACAAGATTTGGCTGTCCACCAGGGACATACCCCTTAAAACTGACTCTAAGATACTGTCGCCCCAGTTTATAGGCCCTTTTGTCATTGAAAGGGTTATCAACCCTGCAGTGGTCAGACTCAAATTGACCCGTTCTCTCTGGATTCACCCTTCTTTTCATGTTTCCCAGATCAAGCCTGTCCTCACCAGCCCGCTGCTGCTCCCTCCGCCTCCTCCTCCCTGGATCGTTGACAACGAGCCCGCCTACACTGTGCGCAGGATCTTGGGCTCCCGGCGCTGGGGGCGGGGGATTCAGTATCTTGTGGACTGGGAGGGGTACGGTCCTGAGGAGAGGAGCTGGATTCCCCAGCGCCAGATCCTTGATGCTGCCCTGCTCCGCAACTTTTTTTGTGCTCACCCTGAACAGCCTGGAGGCGCTCGTCGGGGAGGGGGTATTGTTGTATTATTCTGATGAGAGTGTAAGTGTGAGACTGTTTTGTTTTTGTTGTCCCCTTGCTGTGGCTGCATTTTAACTTTTAAATTTCTCTCCCTCATCTGCAGTTTGCTGGGAGGTGTGTCTGTTGCCTGGGGAGCTGATTACACACACCTGCACATGATTTGCACTCCCTCGGGTTCCTGTCCTATTTAAGTGGCGGCCTGACATCCTGTCCTCGCCGGATCGTTAAGTCGTTTTCGTATGTCTTGGCTACCAGCTTGCTTCAGTTAGATTTGTACCTGTAACTCTGCCCATTTGCCAAACTTGTTACTAACCTGTGTCTCCTGTGTTCAGGAACTCAACCGGACCCGTTGGAAACCAACTCTCCTCCCCTACCTCCTGGATCTTACTCTCCTGCCTGTTGCCTGCCTGCTTCTCCGCCCTGATCCCAATCAGCTTCCCTCGCCTGTTTGCTCTGCCTGCCCCGGCCTCCGCAGCCGCCACCAGCTCTTTGTTTAATAAATCTCTACAGAAAATCTGAGAACAAGTCCAAGTGTCCAGTCTATTCCTGGGTCTTATCTGAATCGTGACAGACAGGTTGGCTGAGATATCAATGAGCCCATAAAACACACACTAGCTGACATGCAGTAAATATAATGACCAACAGACATGTTAACCCAGCGCAAGGGGAGCTCACAATCTTACTATACTTATAACTAAGTGATAGACTTAGTTATAAGGTAAGCTGTTAAAATGTCTGTCTAACTAACTTAAATACCTAGAGTAATAACCAAGTTACTTCCAAGGCCAACGGCATTTTATAATACATTATGTTGTGGGGTTACAGGTTACATTAAAAAAAAGACTTGTTCACAACTAGGACTATATCAAATGTAGGCTAACATTAGCGGCTCCCAACCAAACTCATCACTGGGATAACGTTATGTTCTATGGACACAATGTTTAGTCTTGAGCCTTTTCTCTTCGAACGTTTAAAGTAAAACATACTGTTTGAAAATATGACTAAGCGAGCTAAGCAGCTAAATAGGGTTGTGTTAGAATGACACAGCTGTCTGAGCTTACTTTTTTCCTTATCATATTTATAACACCTGGACCAACTAGTACCACACTGCAATACAATAACAATTCTGCTTCTTAATTAGTACGTCTTCTACATGGACCATGAACTAGCTAGGATGCTGCCTTTTTGCCACGGACATACAGCTTTAGCCCCAATCTTTTACAAGATACAAGGAAGATTTATTCGTCATTTTACAACACAGGGTTGTAGAACAAGATGAAGTTGTAGTTCCTATTACGCTGTTTACAAAAAGCAAACGTTACAAAAATTACATACAGTAGATGGGTGGATAAAAACAAGTCATAGATATAAAACTATGTTACATGGTGCAGTGCTGAGGATGAACTGAGAAATTTCACGGACTGGGGAAAGAAGCTGCTGAAGTCTGGTAGTACGACTGTCACGATCCTGTCCTGAGTGCTGTGTTTTTGGGTTTTGATTCTGAGAGTTTGGTTTTGTATCTCCATGTTTGTCCTGTCATCTGTTCCGTTTAGTTCTCTGAGTTTATTCATTTATCAGTTAGGTATCTGTTATATAGTCTGTGGTCTTGTATCCAGTCTTTGTGGTCTGTATTGTTCTGTTATCTTGTCTCCCTTGGCCGCCCTGTCTTATTAGTTAGTGTCGCTTTTGCTGTGCTGTTAGTTTAGACTTAGTTTTTAGTTTGCTTGCTACCTTTAGTGTGCGTCCTCTACCTGATGTTATTGTTTATCTGGTTATTATCCGTCAGCTGGTGTTTAGTGGTGTTTTGGTATTTTCCTGATTTCAGTTCTGTTCCAGTCTCATGTATTAGTTTCTGTACCATCATGCTTGAGTTCTGTCTGTTTGCTAGGTGTCTATTTATGTTCTCTGCCAGTTTATTTAATTAATCTGATTTTGATCATTCTGTTTTTGTCTCTGTGTAGCCTTTATTATTATTATTCATCCGCATCTTTTCGTTACTTAGTATCTGTCTTGTCTCTTATCTTAGTTCCTTGTCCTGTGCCTTAGTTCATGCCTTAGTGTTTATTTCTGGTCTGTAAACTTCGTTTTGCCCTTGTCTGCTTGTGTCTAAGTTAGTTTGTTATTTTTATCATTCTGATATGTTACATCTTATTTTGATATGGCCCGTGTTCAGTAACATATGTTGTCTGTTACCCCAGTAATTCCTCTGCCTGCTTATCCGCTAAGTACCTTGAGTTCCAGTTAGTGTATGGTCTTGTGTTTTGCATCTGTTAGAATACTGTTAGTATTCTCACAGTTCATCACCCTGCCTGTCTGTGTCTGTCTGCTGTCATTATTGGTATCACCTGTTTGTGCTCCTGCCCTCCTCGTTAGCCAGTGCTTAAATGTTTGTTGCTTCTGTTTTACTTTTGCTGGTTTGTTGTATGTAGGTATGTTCTTCCACTGCTGTGTGTCTTGCTTGCCTGCCTATTTTGGCTGCCTTGTTTTTGGATAATCCTTTTGTTGAATTCTGGACTCTGTCGTAAGTTCTGTGGGCTTTAATAAATACTCGGAAAATGTACCTGTTCTGCCTCTGTGTCCTGCGTTTGGGTCCTAAAACCTGTTCCTGCCTGCACACACAACAAACCCTGACAACGACAGTAGATACTTCTGTATCTATGTGATGGGTACAGTCTTTTAGTATCCTTTGGGCTCTGCGCAGGCTCCTCACCTCACAGATGCTTGGTAGATGGGTACCAATGATCTTCTGAGCAGTTTTAAACACCCGCTGCAGAGCCCTCCTGTGTTGACATCCCATGCCAGTTTATGATGTTTCCAGTTAGGATGCTTTCTATTGCTCCTCTGTAAAAGTTAATAAGAACTTGGTATGGGAATTTAGCCTACAGTAATAAAGGGTTGCAGGGCTGAGTGAATGGTCACTTGAGTTATAACAATGGAAAGATGTACAAAGTTTTTCACAACTTTTTCCTTGTTAGATTTTTTTTCTACATCACTGTCTGGCTTTCCTATGTTAACTCTCTCTTTGGCTCTCTGTCACACATACTCACACATAGTCATAATCACACATTGTCCTCCTGTCACTTCCCCGCTCCTTCCCTCCCTCCTTCACCACTCCACTCCCAGTAACTGCCCGGCTCGCCTTGTGAGTAGTAAGATGAGAATGTGTGTTTGGGAGGGGGGGGGTCTAATGTCAGCCCAGGCCATGATCCACTCAGAGGAGTTGATTTGCTGCGGCTCAGCGCCCCAGAGGCCGATTAGCATTCCGACGCTAACTCGCCAACTCCCTCATACTGTACGGCGGCCCATCCGTAAACGTCTGCCTCTGCATTCATCTCCTTTCTTTCTCACTTCCTCATTTCTACTTTTCTGCCGCCCCGCATGCCAATAATGAGCTCTACAAATATCCCTGTTACACTCACAGCTATTCCGGAGCAGCCCTATTGGATTGAGCAAGTGCTTTGCCAGTAGGGAATAATTGTCAGTGGGGAGAAATGGTCTTTTCCCCTTCCACCTCTGTGAGTGTGAGATTTTTTTATTTTGACTGTGTGGTGACTCACCCCCGGGACAATAAGCTCAGACAGAGGCTGAACTCGTGGGCATCTTGAAACACTTGCCGAGCTCATTGGCATTGAGGCCCTGTGCGCGGCTCTTGAGGTTTGCTGCTTTTCCTCTCACTCAATGCAGCAGCCTTAATGATAGGTGTTCCAAGGCGGCCCAGCGTCATTGATCGGGAAGAAATAACCAGATTAGTCCCTCATTGGGTCTGGGACTACATATAAGCTGCAGAACTGGGTGTCAAGATGAATTGCACCAGATATTGAAAGATAAATGACAGCTCAGAGTTTTAGATGGAGTTGTGACTGCTAGTGACAACAAAAAGCAAAGAATAAACAGTGACAGGAGAAACACTTGTGTATACACTACTTAGCTTTGTCTGCTGGACTACAACCCAAATATTCTACCCAGATGTCAGATAGAAGGTTTGGGTTGTAGTCCATTTTTTCCTTCCTAAAAGCACCAGCCAAATGGATGTTTAATTGATTGAATTATTTGGATGCCAATGAGTGTAAAACTACTTCCTGTCACAGTTTTGGATATTAGTTTTTGTATTCCCTGTTCTGTTTGGGTCCAAATCCCTGTTTTCCTGTGTGTGAGCTTGGCAAACCTGACACTCCCAGCTTGACTTGAATGCAGCCGTTTGGATAAAGTCAAACGAAAAGTGCATTTATCTTCTAAGAAATCATTGCTTGAGCATGTGGCATTTCACCGTCAGTTATGCGAGACATATATCTCATGGGAAAATTGATATGGAGTGCTCCTTTATTGAACTAAAGCAGGAACAAACTTTAGGTTTATTGAATACACCCCAGGTGTTCAATAACCGGCAGACCCCATCAGACGACAGGTCTCTATTGAGCAACAGAGATTAAGTTTCTTGACTTAAGCTTCTCCAGCTGAGAACAAAGACATATACCTGAATAATGTTGAGGAGAGAGGTTTAATGAAAAATAAGATAAAGAGGAATGAAGAGAGAGGATATATTGGCATCTTATTGGCACCTCACAGCGCATGGCCATTAATGTGTGCTTTGACATCGTGAATAGGATGCACTGACTCAGACAAATAATCCTAATAAAGAATACAAATTCACAAATGCCAGATTCAAGCAAAAGTGTTCAATCATCTGCATTCACCCCTTCACTTTCCTTGCGCAGGTGCAGTATGCGAGTGTCTCCCAGCATTGTGGGTAGGAATTAATTCACCTGAGCACTGTTGCTTTATTCTTTCATACATCAAAATAAGAAGGGAGTGTGTCTTTTTTGTCTGCAAATGTATATTTACAAATGAGCACTTTTAATTTAAAAGAATGACCCAATTCTTAGGCGGTGTCAAAGACATGATGACTAATGCTTTGCCTGGAGACTCGCTGCAAGTGATTGGTTTTCTATTGCATCAAAATCAGAGATTCATAGATCATGATAAAGTGGTGCGACCGGGACAATGCTTCATTAATGGCCAGAAAGGGACACAGACATGGGAGTGTTTCTGAAGTAACACCTTTTTTTCTCATCTGCAGCTCAATAAGGCTATAAAATAAAGCTGCCTTCCACTTGGCAGAAATTTGAAGCAAACACAAGGTGAAGGGCAAATTTTCAACAGAAATGGCAAACTTTTACTTATATTGGAGAAATACACAGTGTTTTCAGAGGAACAATTCTGCTTGGAAAAATATAAAAGAGCTTCCATGTAGCTGATTACTACAGGACAGTCTACTGCCTAGTCTTTGTCTTTTTGTAGGCATTTTATCTCTCCCCCAACAGCAGCAAGGCTTGATCCGTAAGGGGAACCCTCTTTGGCTTGATCTGTGTCCCTACTTCCTGCCTACTCCCCTCTGATTCACAACTCTATTTACAGTTCCTGCATGGCCCTGCCAAATCAGGGGCCCTCAAATTGGGTAGTTAAAGGAACTGTGGGCGAAGAAGCGCATTTTATCACCAGATATGCCCAGAAATCAATGCACCCTCTCAAATGGCTGTCTCTTTATGGACCGTCAGGGAAATATGAGTGGAAATGGAGAAGCGGGAGGGCAGTGATGTGATATAAGTGAAGGCCTTCATTCAGAGTCTTACCTCCCAGTTGAAACCAGGCATTAACACAAAAGGTCCCATCGGTTAAAACTCCCCCCTCTCTCTGAGTCCATTGTGTGCAGTGGTGCAAGATTTTGTACCCGATTACTGGACATAAAGTCACAAAAAAGGGTTCACAAAGACGAGTTAAACCAGAGTACAAGAGGCATTCAGAAGATTTACAGGACAGCTTATAATGTGATTATAACCGGATAAAGAGTATTTTAAATCATTGCAGCTGGTGTAAACTATGAAGAAATAGAATTGTGCGGACTTGCAATAGGTTGCCTAATTGCTGACATTGCTGCATTTACCCACAACAACTACTTGTTTTTTTTGGTCATCTTCATCATGTATAGCCTGTAAACTCTGCTTCCTTGTAGTCTTGTTACTTTTATGTTAAGACACTTACAAAATATATACCGTATGAAATGAGCTTGCTGGTAATTTTCCTTGGCAATTGTTTTCCTGTTTGCATGTACTAACAACAGTGTGCTACCACAGCACTTTGGTGAGTTTTTAAAGTCAAAGCACTTTAACTTGCATCAATCACACATGCCACTTCTCCACATGAGAACCTGTAAAGTGCTCGTGTACTTGATCTGTGTGTTGCCACTGTTTAAACGTTGTTGCTTCGGGCCTGTGGAACAGGCGAACCGACTCAGTGGCAACCTGCTCTTTATTTAGAGCCCCATCTCCCTGGTTCAGACCCAAGGTCATTACATCACGCTTTGGAACACTGGCTGCCAACAAAGTAGCCTATCAGTCATCAGCCTTAATGAAGAGGGCAGAGTGTAAAAATAGATACAAAGACACGCAGTCAGAATGCAAGCTTTCACAGGCAACGGTGGCATTGACACTTGGCATCTTGCACCCCTTATTATCAGTCCGCATAGCTGTGTCTGCTCAACAGTTATCTTTAGTTTGTTGGTTATTTTAGTAACCATCTTTTGCTGCATGCAGAATGACAAACACCAGCCTGGAGGACACTGTAAAGTTTGGGACTGTTTTAGGGCAGTTTACAGACATTATATTTTCATCCATCATTACTGATTTTGTTCTTCTGAACCTCCTGACCATTTACTTGTCTTTCAGTGCATGTATGAAGGTGCGTTTTGATGTGTGCACATGGTTTTATGCCTGTTTCTGTGCCCTTGTGGGATCAAGGATAAACTGTTGCCCATCAACAGAAACGCTCCCAAATGAGAGGATAAACTGCTCAGTTTGATTTTAAAGATGAACCTAATACCAGACTGTGAAGCAGTGTTCTTACTGCCCTCTCTGGTTGAAGGTTTCAATCCTGTTGCACCTATAACCACACCCAACAGTGATGTCACGGTGTACTAACACAGCCTGCAGTACACTTCTACTATCACTGCATCAAGGTGAGACATTAAACCACTGAAGGAAATTGACAACAAGCTTTTCAGGGGCTGTTAAGGTGCTCTTTAAAATTTTATCCTGTGGAGTTTTTAGCAACTTGCAGTTCTTTTATGGGCAGCTTCTACATTTGTTTGATTTTGTTACACAAGCACACACAGATGCACGAGTGTGCGGCGACGCAATACACGTTCCTGCTGGCAATTTCAGGCCATACCACTGATCAACAGTTGGTGGCACTAAATGCACCAAGATGCCAAGTTTCAAGACACGAGAAAACTCCGCTGAGTAGCTTTATTTTGAATAACTGAAAATCCAAGAGCAAACACTATTGGCCTTTTCAAAAAATAAAAAAATCTAGCCTAAAGACTTTCTCAGGTAAAAACAGAAATTATGTTACCATACAGGTAAATAAGCGATGCGATTATCCCAGCCAACCCACGAAACCAAAAATATCTTGAAATATATAATAAATTGTATACATAGCTCACCTTAGCAGTACGGTTTAACTGCAAGAAGATATGCATATATGAATGCAGGTGAATGCTGGCCAATTGGTAAATCTCATTTGATAGTAAGTAGCAAACTGCATTCTGGATCCAGAAAGTAATATTTCCTGTTGCCTGCATGAGCACTGCAGCCTCTGAGGATTAGCCATGTGGTGTCCTTTGACAGTGTTGTCGCTTCCTTTACTAAACCCAAATTGGTCCTTAGGCTTTAGAGGTGCAGGGTGACAGATGGCCGGCCCCCTCGCAGAGTGGCTCCACCAGCTTGGACTAGCACACATGTTCCCTCAGTGCAATTAAGTCTAGCTGACCCCTCAGAGCCCCCTGCATCAGCGGGGTGTTTCCGTCGCGTTCCTCCATGCAGATGCTAGCACAGGCGCGATCTATGTGCAAACCCTCGCTACGTGTGTCACACTGTGCACATATGGCTGCTTCGTGTTCAGCATGTTTAATAATGCTGACATGTTTTAGGAGACAACGTTAAGGCAGCGGGAGACCTAGACTAAATTGACCATCCGTATGATGAATAAAGCTGTTTGGTTTTGGTGCTCAGGCTTTGTAGCGTGCATGAGAATGTCAACAGCATTACACTAATAATATATTGAGTGACTCAGAAATGTTGTGCTCTTTCTTCAGTTGTTTGGTTATGCATGGCAAAAAGGTGCTTTGCTCACTTACAGCTCCTAAATCAAATTCTCTTTTTTGATTGAAAAAGAAACAGATCACTCACCATTTGCTCCCAGAACATCTCTCTCACTCACTCATTCGCTCTCTCTCTCTCTCTCTCTCTCTCCCTGTCCATATGTACAGTAAATATCTCTTTATTTGCATGCACAGACTGCACTGAGGCATGACAATAAAAGAAGCAGCTTAATATATCAAAAATCTGTCTGATTTATTGGCATCTGAAGTGTTTGGTAGCAACAAAAATCATTCCCATGCCAAATAGTCTTTGTAAGGCTTGACTGCTATTTACTGTCTTGCGTCGCATTTTAGTGTTATGGGTGATTATGATGGGGAGGCCTGTGCAGCCATATATTAGCATGCGCTGAATGAGCTGTGGGACATGATGCCCCGTGACTGTGAGGTAAATGAAACCTGCTTGCTTATGCAGATGCATTTACAGCCTGACATGAACTGAAAATAGCCTCTCACATTATGCAGAGATATAGCCTATGTTGATATCCATACATTTGGCATATTTATGATTGATCCATCAATCCCTCCATCCATCTTGTGTAACGGCATATCTATCACTCTCCACAACGATCTTCCTGAAGTCTTTTTTTTTTATCCCAGTGAGTAAATCTTTCTATCTAACATCCATCGAATTTGGGATATGCAGAAGAGTTGTTGTTGTTGTTGTTGTTGTTCCAATTCCAGCAGAGGAACCTGAACACATCAGTGAGGCTGTCACTGTGGTTAAATTACTGAGGTTCCCAATGTCCTGCTGCAAGGCCTGGGTCAGACTGGGCCGTATCTGCCCCTTTCATCCAATTAGGAAATGGGTTAAAACCCTCCACTTGTGCTGGGACAAGCTGACACACACACACACACACACACACACACACACACACAGGTGCTGGCCACAGCTTCTGCCCCATCACCCGCACTATTTCTTAATTTAGATCTCAAGTAGGATAACCGGTCAAAACACACATACAAACACAATGAGGGATAAATAGACCGTCTGTCTCCCTACTTCCTCCTCTGTCTGCCACATGGTGCAGACACACATCAATTGATTCGGCATCTCTCTTCCCGTCTCCCTCTTTTTCTCCCTTTCTCTTTTATACACGCTGACACACACACACACAAGCATGAAGTCCCTCCCCTGGGGATGAAATCACTTACACACACACACACACACACGCACAAATATCGGGTGGTTCGTTGCTGGAGTGGACAGGCCTTTGTGAGATAACGGGCAAACGCAGGCTGACAGGCTCGGCTGGGCCATTATTGAATTGCAGTGAAGACTATATTACTTTAGAGTGAGATAAAAGACTACATACAAGACGGATGGGTGGGGGACATCAAACAAGACTGTGTCCGGATTGTGCCAGGAGTAATCCGGCTGAGGGCAGTGCTGATTTCCCCCAGGCCAGGTGCCATTTCTCCTTGAATAATTCTTATGAGGAATCCAACAGCAGCTCCGCCTTTGTGCCGTTATTTGTCGTCTCCTTGATTCCTTCCATCATTTCCCGTTTTGTTTTCTTCCCCCTCCCGCTCTTGCCCATTCTTCTGTTTCTTGGATTGCCGTTGCACAAAACTCCGATGTTATGATTGGAAATCTTCAAAATCGTTTAACTTCATGTGGTGCGCCCTCGGCCAGGGGATGTTTCTCGACTATGAATGGAGAGGGAGGACCCTCAGGGGAAATACTTGTGATGGTGTTTGGGAGGTTTGGCCTAGAATGCAATACGGATCGCAGGAGAAGCCATCTGATGTTGAGGAAACATTTGGCACCTTGTGTCATCTGCTGAACTCGTTTGCAGTCAGAAGCGTCTTTGATCTCTAGACAAAAACAATGTAAACAGATGCTTTGTGTTTGAACATCTTAGGCTGCAAAAAGGCTGACAGGTATGATGATGGTAATGTTGTGAAGCAAGGTGATCATTACTCACTTCAAAGGGGAAATTATCAACTATAAAAACAATGCAGAACTCACTATATGAAGCACGACTAAGAGCTTCCCTTTTTCCTCTGTTCTATTATCTGTTGCAAGGTGATAGCACTCTTTTGTAGCTGGCAGTGCTGAATGGCATTGGACTTGACAGTGATGCTGGCATGTCATTAATCAAATATATATGCATGGAAATCATTAAGGCGCCCCGCCATAGGTTACGCTCAGGTGGCAAAGAATAAAATAACTGGGGTGAAAAGAGGCTTTTTCCTTCATGATCCAATACAATTCCCAGAGAATTAAAAACAGAAGGCTTGCTCCAACATAAATCCAGAGTCTACATTAATAAAATATCAATGCTCAGTGATATAGGAAAATCAATCTTTTTGAGCTGGTTCTCAGAATTACAATGGAGACTCGCGGCAGTTTTAGAATCTCCAAGTTGTGGACATGACATGTTTGTAGGGTGTCCTCCGAAAGATGCAATCATATTGTGGCTCAGTTCCATGTGGTTGCTGCTTCTAATGCGAATGATTTGTTATTGTGTGCCTGATGCCCAAGTAATTCAGTGATGTATTCAAGATAGAGTGCTGAAACGTAACGCAAGATAAGTTGTGACCAGCTCAGCACAACACTGACACTAACACTTCTAAGATGGCAACATGGGTTCTGAGAAAACTGCATATACAGTATACACAGTTCTGTTATAAACAGGACAGAAAATACAACCTAAATAAAAACCAATCTCAGGGAACTTTTTAGCGGCAAGCAACTTACAGTATGCTTGCATGCTTTATGTGCATTGATCTTTTGGTATAACTTGTAAGGGGATGAATAAATGAGTTTCAAGAGTTTTGAGGGAAACCATACATCTCTACATCTAACTCCTAAGCAACCTCCCAGAAGCCATTTGGAAGATAAAATGAATATTAGCCCACTGAAAACATTACATTTTAGTGTTTTCAGGAAACAATAAAATTGTCAGGTTTATAGATGAGGTATTTAAAGGAGAAAGGACTTTGAGTTGACACACAAGTCATTTGAGAACCTGAAAACCTGTTTGCAGAGTAGCAGTTACACTATGCATTACTGCCCTCGGTGGCTAATCAGTTTAAACATCCTCTTCAGGCATTTCAGGTTATAATCTCTAAGATTTTCATGAAATCCTACCAAGTTTCAATGGTTGGAATTTCTTCAGTAATGGCATTCAGTGTACTTACATTCCTCAGTTGCTCACTATACAGTAGTCTATTGTTAGTGGCCGAGTCCGCCATTTCTGCACTTGATTCAAATTGCCTTCATTCACTAGGGATTCACAGAGAATGATGCATGCATGTCACCCAGTGTAATGTTAACTAACTGATAGCAGCCTCACTGTTTACTGTTCACTTTCTCGTATCAGAGCTGTATCAAGTTACCACTAATGCAAACAGATCATCCTACTTAAAAGCATTTAACTAGCAACTAAACACATGGGTGACTTTTATTGTGAAAAGGTCACAGAATGTATTTGGCACATGGGTGAGTGCTAACTGTGTTCGTTCAACAAAAATTTTGTTGACAGAGCAACTTTTTATATTTTTGCAAGGCAGTAATGGAACAAGAAGGAGCAGCCGAAGCGAGCTGGTGAGAGTTCCAGGTGACAGGCTGCACACCTCCAAATCCTCAGAAAACGTGACCACGCTACAGCGTCCTGCAGTTATGCACCATGAAATTAGGCTGCGATTGCTCATGGCATGATGGTAAAAACCCAGTTGTTGACTGACTGCTTTATTGCTTCAAAAACAATTGGCTACTACAGTTGCTGGAATTGGCGTGTAACAACTGTTACTCTGGTTACAGCCTTTGTTCTCGGCGATTGTAAGATTAGGTAAGGCAGTGGTTCTCAAACTCTACAACCCCTAAACTGACACATGACCACAGGCCCCCATTTGATAAGATTTTGTCACAGGGTTCCCCATCTGATAGGATTTTTGCTATCAGATATTTATTTCTGAAAGTATATGAAAGCCATGACCAAAATGTCAAACATTCATAATACTTATTGATGGAATTATAGTAATTTTTTTTTTTCCAGTAAACTCCTTACTCTTTTCTGTTCATAAATAGTAATAATTTCACACTACTCTACAATAACACAATCAAACACAACTACAATGAAATTCAAGACTCTCTTTTAAGTAAAGAAAGACAGGAAGATGTTATGCATTTTTAACCTTAGATCTGTGTAAATCACATTTCTATTGAGTTTGGTAAGCCTCCTGTTGGGGTGATTGTCAAAATAGAAAATGTTTTTTATGAGGGCCTGATGTTCTGGCCTACAAATGTTCTGAATAGAGCATCTCTGTTTTTATATTTTGCACAGAGTACAAAGAGTTTGTCATTGGCATGTAGCTGAATGGTTGCTGTATTTTTCCTGTACACAGAGCAGTTGTAGATTATGGTATGCTCTTCTTCATTGTATACTGGATTAACTTCCCAATTCATTCTATAGTTTGTGTCATTGATTACGAGCCAAATGCTTTATCACCACTGTCGAAGAACAAGGTAAACGTACATTGGTTGTTCTCTGATTGAAAACTGGTCTGGATTGTTTTTACACCCCCCACCAAATACTCATTCGGTTGGGGGGGGGACAGCCCCATTGTCTTATTTATTTGCTGACTTGATTCACAACACGATAATAATAATTAATTGAGGTTATTAATTTTTAATGAGAGACCTAAATGGTGTGCCCCAAGGGCCTATAACCTCTGGTTTTAATTAATATGCAGTGGGTGCACATTAGGATTTCAATTAGAGTGGGGGAATGGCCAGACAATCACTGAGCGCTTTTAATCCATATGCTCATCAAGGGCCCAAGTCATGCCTTTTTAATCAAGCACTCCAGACCTGAAAGGAGCGAAAACACATGTCCATCAGTCATTCAGCGAGAATAGCTAGAGTGATTCTGGACTTCAAGAAAAGTGCTCTTTTAATGAGCTTGGCTTACGACACTAACGTGGCGCAAAACAGCGAGAGGATTCAGAGAGGAGGAGGAGGAACGACAAAGAATTCTTCAAGAGGAGCTGGGAGGAGAGGTGGGATTAATGAGATGCAAATTAGTCCCCATTTGTACAAATGCTGACAGCTGAAGCGTCGCTTTGACAGGGGACACCGTCAGTCCAACAAGCCCAAATAAACACTTCTCTGTTTTACCACCCAAACAAATGGCTTCCCCACGCCAAGATGTGGCACATTCTGCTGGCTTGCTGCAGGTGACTTGATGCTGTTCATGAAAATGAGATTCCTGTGCCATGAGGAGACGCTTCGTATGCATGCATGTTGGACAAGTGTGTTTGTACATCTTGTAAAACAATACCCTGACTGCCATCTCATCCCAACAACACACACAAACACACACCTTGGCTGAATCATTAATTAACCCAGGTGTCCTGGGAAGGTGGCGCATGTGAGTGAGTTAAATTTTCTCAGGTGCAAGTCATTTTATCACATTCAAAAATCAAGTTTAACATTTAGTGCTATGCAAAAAAAAAAACATACAACCTCGCTTCAAGGAACATCAAAGTGTTTCACAACTAGAATCACTGTGTGTTTGTCTGAATTAGTGAAGAAAAAGAAAGAAATTAAGGTAGAGTGGTGACACAGGGGAAAAAAAGACTTATAGACAGAGAGGAGGTCGATAGACATACATAGACAGGTAGACAGAGAGATCGGGGGGCGTCATGCAGCAGCTAATGCACACCAGCAATTATGGGCCATCATAATCACAGCATCCAGTGACAACATAATCATAGCACAATCAGGTGGCGAATCAGATGCAATTTGCGGACTATCTCTACAACTCGGAGGGGCAGGCAAAATTCCCCATTTGTGTGCAGCAGGCTGAGAAAGCTTAATTATACTGATGAGGGGGTGGCAGAGAAGGGACCAGCGACCCCGCCACACTTTAAGCCACCTATGAGACAAACGGCTCAAGACACATGGAAACAGGGTCTGTGCACGTCTCTGTGAATTCCTTTGTGGTAACACAGAGCAACAAGCAGGTGTCAAATTGATCTGGATTGAGAAGACAAGGAAAAGCAGATGCACTAGTTGTTGTTGGTAATTTTTCCTGTGTTTTCCCCTCTTGTGAGCATTTGTTTTTGTGTCTGTGTGTCTACAGTATGAGTATACATCTATGGTGTACGCGCACACTTAAAGAACTGTGATGATGAACTCTGAGAACACAATTTGAGAATTTGATTATGTTGTCAAGTTCTGGCTGCTGGCCGAGATGTGAACATATTGATAATCGCAAAGTGAGTATTTATAATATATTCATGTATAGCAAATGCAAAATTTGAAATCTACAAGGAGACGGAAATAACAGAGAATGCAGAGAAGGCTCACAAAATTTTCTGTGTTCACTGGAAAAAGAAATACCTTTGGGTTATGTTATTAAACTTAGAAATGAACAACAAGGAAACTGAATTAATCTCCACCAAGAAGGGGAGCCAGATAATTCCAGTTGAGCAAATTGAATTGGAATGTAAATGTTAAAAATGATCCACATGCTGTCCCTGGGTTCCTATGAGCACAGGCTCAGAATTCAGTCTGCTCTTCTCCCTCCATTGCTCAAATATGTGGATAACAACAAAATTAATTATACATATTAATGCTTGCTTGCCAATTTTTCATGCGCATCTCCCCGAAAACGGCTTTCTTCAAAAAGCACCCGTCCAGAATTTGAACTAACTAATCTCCAGTTGCCTGGGGAGCGAAAACAAGCGCTTTGAGGGAATAAGTTACATTCTGTTGAGGCGTTTACACGTGTGGCTGAGCACAGAACTTCAGAGCTGGCATTTCAATCAGGAGCCATCAGAAGCATCCTTGGCAGATAAGAGGAGCTGCACAAGCCCCTGTGCTCTAAACTCTAATAGTGTGTTTACGCAGGAGATAGACTCTGCATACAGTAAAACAAATCGGGGGCCTACACTGAGGCATTACATAGAAGCTCAGATCTTACTGGCCTATATTCTAATCAAAGGAAAACTTATGTAAGGTTTAAATGGTAAAGAATTAAGTAAGTAACAGGATTGGTATTGTTCTCAATCTAGGGGTCGGGACCCTCGCAAGGGGTCATAAGGATAACATAAGGGGTTGCAAGAGGATTAGAATTACAGTATGTAAAAAAAAAAAAAATTATACCTAGCTGATGCCTCACCATCTCAGCTGTGCATTTATTATGTACTTTGCGCACGTTGGAAAATCTGGAATTCTGGATTAATCCAGAAAAATCCCATTCCTGACGGCTTATTTCTTACATACCTGCTGCATTTGTTTCTACAGTGGTGTTTGAGGTGGCTGTTATGTTTTGTTTAATGTTTAGACGCGGCACACCATTCACTTTATTTACAATGAGTTTGTAATTAATTCAGTTAATAGTTTTTCCATAATCCTGCTGACAGACAAATAAACAGCCTTGAAAACAAAACGTCCTTGGCTGAGCTAATAAGTGAATCCAAATTCTGCTATGAAAAATGATGTATATTTTGTATTTTTGTATCATGTGAAATAATGAATAGTTTTAACCTTTTTTAACTTCAGACCTCTAGAAATTAAACATAGTCCCTGTCATAAAAGGTCACAAATAGACATTGCTTTCTATTAAAAGAATTGTCAAACTATTTGGGAAATGCACTTAGTGGCTTTCTTGCTGAGAATTAAATGAGAAGATCGATAACAGTCATGTCTGTAGCAGCTGGTTGGCTTAGTGCAAGGGTTTGAAAAGGATAAACAGGTAGCCTGGCCATATCTCAAAGTTTAGTACAAAATGTGCAGTGTAAAAGTGGCACATTGTGTTATTATGGGTGGTGGATGTTCCAGACTCTTTATTTTAGGGCCCTTTCACACCTACCTTGTACCCTGGACATTCAGTTTGATCCTAACCAAAATTACTAATGTGAAACCTCCCCTGGACCACGGTCCAGACCAAACTGAACCATGGTTCAGGTTGTTTCTAGTGTAAAAGCATTTTGTGGATGGTTCAGACTTTGAGACCACTTACAGGAAGTTCCTGTGTAAACCGGAAACAAGAGAGAAGGAGACGTAGCCGAAGAAAATGAGCCAAAAAATTAAGAAAATGTTGTTGTTCTATTTCTATGCATGGAGAAATGCATTGAAATAAGGACATAATTATAAATCACCCGTGACAGCTCATCTTTTGAAACAGACTGCCACTATGGAAGCAAATTGCCACTCACCTCTTTGGTCTCTCCCCAAACAGAGGTGCCAGGGCTTGAAGGATTGCTTGCAGTCCTCTCCTCCTTTTCTGCCGGCGACGATATACTGTCTGCACAACAAGGACGTTCATTTGGCAAATTGGAACTGACTAATGCCATAATAATAATAATATAGTGGCAATAATATGCATCTGTTCATTCATTCTTGTCAAGATCAAAGAGTGTTGTCAAAGCTACCCGCTGAATTGACAACACGTTGCCATCAGACACACGTCCATTTATAAACCAACCCATGTCAAGTATAGGGAGATGCAGCCTACATAGATGATGACGACAAGCTGCAAGTCATGTAAAGTTCTTTAGTGCGCTCGCATATTGCAATGTGAAACCAAACCTCAACTGACCAAATGTAGCAAAACATGACCTTTGGTTCAGACCTTGGTGCGGACTTTCAGGTGTGTGAAAGGGCCCTTAAGCTGATGATACACGGGGCAACTTTTTGAGCAATGTTGCTGGTGAAAAGTCCAACTATGTTTTGAACGTATAGCGGTGGTGCGGGGAGGGTGGCGGGGTGATGGAGGAAGGAGAATACGGTGGTAATCTTTACTCATTACCATTGACGGCAACATTGCCCTACACCATTGCTCTAAAAATTTCTCTGTGTATCATCAGCTTAAGTCACTGCAACTCTTTGCCAGGCAACCAGCAGAGACTCCAGGAAGATTGTGAATAATATACTATTATACAATAATAATGATAATAATTACCATTCCTATTTTCTTACTATTAAGTAATAAAGGTTCGGCGCCACTGTCATAGATCACCAAATAGCTAGGCACTCTATTTCTAAGGTTTTAACTGGTTAATCTCTGTGAATGAAATCAAATTGGTAACATGTTGCTGTATTGCTCTGAGCAGAATTTAGTTTGCGAATTACACACTTAAGAAGCAGTTGCAGTTACTGCAGAGAGCTAGTGCAACCCCCACATGCTCACATGATGCAAACACATTTGATCCTCAGAGAAGAGAAAGCAAAAGTTTGATAATATAGTTTTGCTATCATTTCAAGTTCTCGTACACATCGTTAAAAATCAAGCTTTGGGGCCATCTTTGGCAAGGATTTACTATTTTTCCTAAATCATTAAGACACTAGTGAAATTTTTGAAATGCCTACATGATACTATTACTGTTTATGTTTTATGCTGATATAATAATGTACAATTTAGATCTTGTGGTGAAGTGCCATTATGTAGCAACAACAGTTAAAGTGACTTGTAAACATACAGTATGACTCAATAACACATGCAAAAAATGCACTAAATAAAGTTTTCTTCAATGCTGTCAAGGCTGTTTGCTTTTGCTCTTCAGAATGCCTTTGTTATGTCAGATATATTTCCTGGATGGCTCCCAATATCCTTAGGGCTTATTGGAGCGCTGCATCCACACAACGTGCAGAGGACACCCAGAGATAACAGGAAAAGTTGGACTTCTTCCTAAAGTCAAGTGTAACTGAGGCTAGCCGTGTTGTGCACTGGGGATTCGTACCCATATGATAACAGGTTTATATCACCTGGTGTAAAGATTCATTGGCGTGATCATTGGAATTGACTTTTAAGTGACCTGCTCGCTATGAAAATGAGGCTAATTATGCCAGAAAGGGAGAGTGTCACTTTTGTGAAAATATCTCATCTATTGAGGCCTTCCATTTAATGACACACATGACCTTTGTGAGTCACACCCTTGAGCAAGACAAACACAGGAGAGAGATGTCTTGACTCATTCCTATGAGGTTAGAGATGTTACATGTGGTAATCCTCCTGCAGGACATTTTTGCCTACATACTATAATCTACTGCAGTCTGCCTATATTCAAATTTTTAAAGGTTACTGTCTACCCAAATTATCAAGTGCAGCTTATTGTGAAATAAGATGTTGTTGACAGTGATTACTGTATGAAGAGTCCTCTCCACTAATGATGCTTTTACTGTGCAGCATCATTTATGTTTATCATTACAAGGCTAACATCCCTGCAACACAAGATATAGTAATGTGTCTTTGCACAAGCATGAGAGGCTTTTTATATGAAGTTTGTTTGTCAAACTAAAAACAAGTTGTAGGGGTTTTAGGGGGCCAATGCATGGCTGAGGGCAACAAGTTATACTTCTGTGGAAGATAGTCTAAGCTGGGGCACTGCCAAAAAAATCTAAAAGTCAGTTGATTTAGTGGGGTTTCTTAAAACCTCATTCTTCTTGCAAATTGTGTAAAAACAACTGAATTTATCTCAATTGAAGTCTCTTTTAACAGGTTTTAGTTATCTGCCTTGCCTTATTACATGTATTCTACATCATTTGACACTCGACTCTGTAGCCCCTCTAAAAAAGAAAATAATAAAACAAAGACTGTTAGCTCCATGGTATAATACTGAAGCTCGCAAATTAAAGCAAATATCGCGGAAACTTGAGAGGAATTGGCGTTCCACCAAACTGGAAAATTCTCGTTTAATTTGGCAAGATAGTCTTAAAACTTATAGGAGGGCCCTCCATAATGCCAGAGCAGCGTACTACTCGTCATTAACAGAGGAAAATAGGAACAACCCCAGGTTTCTTTTCAGCACTGTAGCCAGGCTGACAGAGAGTCACAGCTCTATTGAGCCAAGTATTCCCATAGCTCTCAGTAGTTACGACTTCATGAGCTTCTTTAATGATAAAATTCTAGCTATTAGAGACAAAATTCACCAAGACCTGTCCTCAACTAGCACCGAATTATCTCTAAACTCAGGAACCTTAGAAACAGCTGTAGAACCAGATATATGTTTAGACTGTTTTGCTTCCCTCAATCTTTACCAACTAACTTCAATAATTTCTTCATCTAAACCATCAACCTGCCTCTTAGACCCCATCCCGACTAGGTTGCTTAAAGATGTTTTACCCTTAGTCAGCACTTCTATGCTAGATATAATCAATCTATCTTTATCAACAGGCTATGTACCACAGTACTTTAAAGTAGCTGTAATTAAACCTCTTCTGAAAAAGCCCAAACTTGATCCGGATGTTTTAGCCAACTATAAACCTATATCTAACCTTCCATTTCTCTCTAAGGTTCTGGAGAAAGCAGTTGCTAAACAGCTGTGTGACTTTCTACAGAGCAATAGTTTATTTGAGGATTTTCAGTCAGGATTTAGAGCTCATCATAGCACAGAGACAGCACTGGTGAAAATTACTAACGACCTCCTTATTGCATCAGACAAAGGACTTGTCTCTGTACTGGTTTTATTAGATCTTAGTGCTGCATTTGATACCATTGACCATCAGATCCTATTGCAGAGACTGGAACATTTCATTGGCATTAAAGGAACCGCTCTAAGCTGGTTTAAGTCCTATTTATCAGATCGATTTCAGTTTGTACATGTTAACGATGAGTCCTCCATGCACGCCAAAGTTAGCCATGGAGTTCCTCAAGGATCTGTCCTCGGACCAATCCTCTTCACTTTATATATGCTTCCTTTAGGCAATATTATCAGGAAATATTCAATAAGCTTTCATTGTTATGCAGATGATACTCAGTTATATCTATCGATCAAACCAGATGAAACTCATCAGTTAGCTAAACTTCAAATGTGCCTTCAGGATGTTAAAACCTGGATGACCTGTAATTTTCTAATGTTAAACTCAGATAAAACTGAAGTTATTGTTCTGGGGCCTAAGCACCTCCGTGACGCATTATCTAAAGATATAGTTTCCCTTGATGGCATCGCCCTGGCCTCCACCACCACTGTGAGGAATCTTGGAGTTATCTTTGATCAGGACATGTCGTTTAAGTCTCACATTAAGCAAATTTCTTTTCTTTTTTCACCTACGTAATATTGCGAAAATCAGGAACATCTTGTCTAAAAATGATGCAGAAAAACTAGTCCATGCATTTGTTACTTCTAGGCTGGATTACTGCAATTCCTTATTATCAGGCTGCTCGAAAAAGTCCATTAAGACTCTTCAGCTGATTCAGAATGCTGCAGCTCGTGTTCTGACAGGAACCAGGAAAAGAGATCACATCTGTTTTAGCTTCTTTGCATTGGCTTCCAGTAAAATCCAGAATAGAATTTAAAATCATTCTTCTTACCTACAAAGCTCTTAATAGTCAGGCACCATCTTATCTTAAAGAGCTCATAGTACCTTACTACCCCACCAGAGCACTGCGCTCCCAGAATGCAGGGTTACTTGTGGTTCCTAGAGTCTCCAAAAGTAGACAAGGAGCCAGAGCGTTCAGCTATCAAGCTCCTCTCCTGTGGAACCAGGTTCCCGTTTGGGTTCAGGAGGCAGACACCATCTCCACATTTAAGAGTAGGCTTAAGGCTTTCCTCTTTGATAAAGCTTATAGTTAGGGCTGGCTCAGGTGAGTCCTGAACCATCCCTTAGTTATGCTGCTATAGGCCTAGACTGCCCGGGGGATTTCCTATGATGCACTGAGCTCCTCTCTCCTCTACTTTCTCTCCCTCTGTATGCAACCTCATCCCATTATTGCATGTTACTAACACAACTTCTCCCCTTTCCGGTAGTCTTGTGCTTTCTCGTCCCTCTCCTCTCTCCTCCTATAACTTACTGCAGGTTTTCTGGCTCTGGAGCAGTGGAGTCTGGATCTGTGGCTGCGGGTCACCTGCTGCCCCCGTGTTCCTGCTCGGCACCCTCTGCTGCAACGACTATTGTTGCTAGTCCTATTGTTATTATTGTTATTATAATAATTAACATTACGATTGTTATCATTAAGACTAATATAAATATCTATACCATTTTTCATTTAGTCTATAGCAACATCACCTTTACTGTCTGTACCTCTGTGTGTGTATATTATGTAGGCTGCTTCCCTCCCCTCTCTCTCTCTTTCCATCCCTCTCTTTTTCTCTCTGTTCCTCTCCTGCCCTCTCTCTCTCTCTCCCTCTCTCTCCTTCACCCCAACCGGTCGAGGCAGATGGCCGCCCACACTGAGCCATAGTTCTGCTCGAGGTTTCTGCCTCTTAAAAGGAAGTTTTTCCTTGCCTCTGTCGCCTAGTGCTTGCTCTTGGTGGGAACTGTTGGGCTTCTGTAAATAGCATCATAGAGTATGGTCTAGACCTGCTCTTTTATGAAAAGCGCTGTGAGATAATTGTTGTTGTGATTTGGCGCTATATAAATAAAATTGAATTGAAAATTGAATTTGTAATATAATTCAAAGTGCTATTCCTACATTACAAAGGTCACCCCGTATGTTTTATATTTGATCAAACAACTAAGATTAAATTGCTGGTTATTCTCACTTAGTGAGATTGTGAACCAGAAAGTTTTACCCATTGTATTTCCCCATCATGCAGTGGTTCAACTCCCACTTGTAAAACCCATGGATTCATAAAATCCAATTAGCAGAGATCTTTACATAATTCATTGATTATCTGACATTTGTGACAGTCTGACATTTAGTCAATGAATGATTTAAAATAAACAAATAGTCATTTAGCTGTGGTGGCAATGGATCAGTGGATTAGACACATGCCTTTGGTGAGACTTTACCCCTAGTTGCTCCAGAGGAGTGCAACCTCTGACATATATAGAAATTGTAAGTCGCTTTGGATAATAGTGTTAGCTAAATGATTAACTATTATAAATATAGGACATGAGTAATATGTACAGTTGAAAATATTCATAAAATCCAGTTACTGTCTCATACTATATTTATTTCCAAGTGGATAATTACGCAATTATTTGCGTCCACCCATTTCAGTGATCAAGCCTCCAACTATCTCAGTAAGTAATACGACACATTGTGGCATCCTGTAAGACTGTGTTGGAAAGCCATCCTATATTAGAACATGTGACAACTCAGTCTTACAGTATCTGCATAAATAAGTATCCTTATGCAGATGACACACAGCTATTCTCCTCAATAAAATGCAATTTCAGCTACCTTTAGAGTCTGCTTAAGAGCCTTTTAGACACTATGTGTTCTCTAAAAATATGACAATATCAGGTTTCAGACTGGAAACCAAAAGCAGACCAGAGACAGAACGGGTTAACATAAAGTGATTTTTGGCAAAACAGGCTTGACTAAGGCTAATGTGGCAGGCAGATGAGTGGAGCAGAGGATCTGGGCTTGAATCCTGAATCCGAGGCAACTGGCAAACAGAATGGCTGGTACGTGTGCCTAGACATACTAGGTATGACTCAATGATCCAGTGTGGAGTGGCTGGGCCTTTCCAAAACTAGTGACTCTGGTCCGAGTCACCCTCACTTCTCACAAATCGAGTTCCCTTATTCAACGCGTAGGGTATACAGCAGTCAACTTTTGGATGAACTTCCCTCTCGTTAGTGGAAATCGGATCTGACGTTACTGCTGCTCACTCACTGCTATCATTAATTATCATACAAACAGTTGTAACAAGCTTCAGGATTAATATTGAGGAAAAGTATGTGCTTTGCAATAATGATACTGAAACCCATTGTTATTTATTTCATGATCGTATGCAATTTTTTTGGTTAGACTTATTGGAATATTTCTTTAAGACATTGACTGGTTCAGACATCATATTCCTTTATGATAATATTTGTATATATTGTAAAAGACTTTCTATCTCTCTATCTCAATCTCTTTATTTTATATGGAAAATATTACATTCACAAATGGTAAGTGGGCTAAAAAAACCATTTCAAAATAGAAATCAAACATTAGATTGTATATGATTCAATTAAAAAGTTGTATTGTCTATCAGAAAAGAGCATTCTTATTAAACACAACATAACCTTTAGGCTACATCATTAACCTGTGTGTGGTGATATGGAAATTGTATTTTCGGCATTTAAGAAACCTACATGTTTACGAGCATAGTCACACGGAACTCACATTTGAAAGAAGCGTCCTCAATCGTGCAGCAAAGGGTGTTACACACCTTCGACATGCCAGCATCGATGCTCACTCAGCCTTAGAGAGTTTTTTAACCCACTACCACTCTGTGCTAATTTGTTTCAGATGGCACTCAACGTGGCGGACCCTCCACATGAACGCACAAACGGAGTGGAATTAGGTAGGGGAAGGAAGTAGCAAGTACTTTCGGAAAGGCCCGATGTCTGGTCTGTCCTTAAAAAAGGAAGCTGATTGGCTTGATCATGATCAGGTGTGTGAATGCCGATTACTGACAGGTAAAAGCGCCAACCCAGGAGAGCCAGAGGTAACACCCAGTTTCCACTGAGAGAGGAAGAAAGAGACAGAGCGAGAGAGACAGACAGACAAAACCAAAACAAACCAAGCACACCACATTCACCAAACAGTAGGGTTGTCCTGGGGCTGGACAGTATATCAGTATAATGAGGTATACCGATATAATTTCAAAAGAAATATGAAATTAGACAATACTGATATATTTATATTTATACTGATATAGTTTGATGTTGGTTTAAATAATATGTTTCCGTAAAGTCCTGCCAGCACTTGCTCCTCTCTCCCTCCCTCCCTCCCTCTGCGTCTGCACGCAGCCGTCTACTCACAAACTCTCAACAAGATGGAGGGAGACACAGACACTTTACTTCGGCAGTCCGTCCAGGTTAGGGAAGACATTGTAGCATTAATCAGAGAAACATGGTGAATACGTTACAAGTTGCAACACGGTGGATATTTTACAAGAGTGGACCCGGTAAAGCGACAGTGAACACACCAGTCAGATGTTATCCGTTAGCTACCAAGTCGGTTTGGTTTTGATAGGCTACGTCGTCAACCCGCCTCCTCAACATGCAGCTCAGCTGCTGCTGTGAATAGAATCACAGGAGGAAAAGTCCAGAAGACAAGTTCTGTTTTTTTTCGGTGAATGTATACAGCCTAGAAAGTCCCCGGAACAGACAGGGAGAGAGAGAGACGGTAAAGCCCCTTTTCCACTGCACGGTAACAGCTCGACTTGCCTTTTTTGGTTTTCCATTGTGTAAAAGTTGTACTTGTACCTGATACCAGGTACTTTTTTTTCATATCACCTCCGTCTTATCAGTCTTCAAATTCTGAGTAATGGTGAAATGTTTTAACTTAAATCAAGAGAAAGATGTTTTTGGGTCGCTGGTGTGTGTGTTGCATGGAACATTACGTGGCGGCAGTTGTGTGTGGCGTCGCTATGATGACAAGCTACATTGAGGGGTACTATTTCTGGGTACTATCTGCAATGAAAAACAGAGGACGGCCAAAGCGAGTGGAGTAGAGTTGAGGCGAGTTGAGCTGGTACCAGTAGTGGAAAAATGGCGGGGAACACTGACGTGTTTGCAGCAGAGGTACGTCAGGTATGTGGGTGTGAAGAGAACTGAAGGAGGCGAATTCAATATGTGAGTGATACTTAAGATGTAGAATGAAGTATAATTAAAACGGTGAAATAAGAAACAAGCTAAGTTACTAAAAATAGTAAAAACATGCCCGCTAAACCCCTTCGTGTAGCCCTACGTGTGTGCAGCGATTGTGAGCTGGGAGGACTGTATACACGGTAGTGCCGCTTTAATCTTGAGAAACTGCAGAGCTGCATTCTCTGTTCATTAGTCACTGTAATTTACACTGTACATTTCCAGCTAAACTGAGGCTTATTGTTCACCCTGTTCTCTCTGCTCGCCTGCCATTCACCGGTCTTGTGCGGTTTTGCATGTGTGCTGTGTGGCCGACAGCTGCATGCACGTCACGGTTCCTCGCGGGTCTATTTCAAGTACAATTTAAAAACGATACAATATTCTTTGTGTGGTTCATCATCATCTTTGTGTGATAAATGATCCAAACCAGGTGCGGACTACTCGGAACAACACCAGTGACATTAAGGCTCTGTCTCTACAGCAAGTTCCTCTTCTGCCACTATACACATACACGCTAGGCCTACACATGCGCACTGATGCCCCTACCTTGAGGGTTAGGGTTACCATTTTGGATTTATTTACGCACTTTAAAAACATTTATTAAAAGCTTTTTTCTTTTCACATGGTGTGTATATGGTAAGAGGCTGTAAGTTAACTTATTTGGAGAAAACTGGTAGTTCCATGTAAAATCAGATGTTGAATGTAACGCTGAATCCTCATTTCACTGCGAAGCTTCGACTGTGAGATTGGCTGTCGAATCAGGCTCTGCCCATTGAAGAATCAGGCCCCACCCATTGAAGCATTGAATCTTCGACTATTTGGGGTCAGCACTACCCAATGTCAAAAAATAAACAAAAACACGTTCACTCCCAAACCAGATGTCACAGGGCAGGTGTAACAAGCCAAGACTGTCTCTTACAGTGCTGACTCTGACACATGATACAAAGTAGATGGAGTAATTTGACTTCAAATAGGAAATGTCTTTTTTGATTCTCTAAATTTAAAACTTTGATTAATGGGTCATTCACAGTTTTCCTCTCCAGAAGTAGAGACTATTTGTATATCCACATGCACTCTACTTCTGAGTAATAGCAAATGCTGCAAGAGTGCATACAGAGCCTTTAGAAAGACACAAATGTTGGCAAATACATTGAGTGTATAGATGTCTACTTCTGTATACCTGCTCAATGCACGAGTTTCAACCTGAGCGAAATCATGCGGGTTTCCCGAGTTGTGTGCCTCCACTTCATTATGCACAGACAGGAAACGGGAGTGAAAAGTGGAGGAAATAAAAGAGAAACCACAGGAGTTCCTGTAAGTTTGGAGATCAGTCTGTCTGAGCTGTCACACACACAGTACACAGACACTCTGTACAGTCTGTGTGTTGATACAGCAAATGCCTGTACTGTCAGTTCAACTCAACTGATGGCTGTTTTCGGCTAAAAAAAACTGGGATATCAGGGAGCGAAAAAGAATCCCTGTGCTCTGACTTGTGCACAGGTACATGTCTATATGTGCGTATACCTCTGTATGTAATGTGTGTTAAATCTTTATTTTTTAATCTGCGTATCAACTGTAAAACCAGTGGCAGATCAGTGTTTGGGTGCATGGCAGGTTACACACAATACTGGTAAAATACAGCCTGAATGTGATCTCATTTATATAGCTACATAGAGCATTACAACAACTCAGCCTCCTAATAAAACCACAAGCCCTGAGTCAGTGTCCACCATCATTTGAATGACACTTTCATGTTCAGGCAGAAATCACATCCACCCCAGCTAAATCGACGTGGACCAGTTTTCCATATCAGAGGTGCTCTCCAGCAGTCAAGTATGCGTGTATCTGTTTGTGTGGGTGCGTGTGTGTGTTTGTCTGCGTGTCTTTGTGTGTATGTATGAGAGATCTCATTTCTGTATCATTTCGGTGGTCTGATGCGTGCGTGGGACTCACAGCGGAGAGTCAATCTGAGACATCTATTATGCACTTCATCAATCTTTTTGGACTCTTGACATTTCACTAGCTGAACAAATTGTCAGTTATCAAAACTCAATTTCAGAAATGACATGTTGAAATTCACTCCCCTCCCCCTCCTCCACTCTTGCTCACTCCTTCCTCTCCCCTCTCTCTCTCAGCATATACCTCTTTGCATACATGCCACATCACAGAGAATTTTCCCCAACAACTGCACATGCATACACACACGTGGACATAATCATGCACATGTATACACTTGAGAGGACAAATGAAGTTCAGTCCTCGCCTGCTCCACTCCGTCCCACCTTTCCCTATCAGTTAAATAGCTTATCCCATGGTAGTTTTGTATGCAAAGAGTTAACGGC
>NW_024041150.1:20333523-20386515 GCF_014851395.1 Micropterus salmoides | reverse complement strand
AAGACTCATAGTTGCAGGATTGTGTGTTAAATTTAAAAATAAATCTTTTACATCCTCTTCAACAAAGTTCTTATGAAAGGACTGCTGCTGGACTGTGTGCATCCCGGTGATTGGTCCAATCCATCAACCAATGGACTTTTCCATTCCTAGGCAGAGGAAATTCCTGCGCTTCTCATTCAGGGGAATCCATTTAACGTTACACATTTCCTGACGGCTGTTTCCAAACCTTTGAAACAGCCATCGATAAATGTGTGATTGGATTCCCCTGAATCTATTCATAGCAAATTTGCTGAAGAAGATAATAAAAACACACAAAAGAAGATCATTGAGAGCAGGAGTCAAACACACAATCCTTGGATTACAAGTCCTGTGCTCTACCAGCTGAGCTAGCCAGTGGCACTGATTAGTGATCTGAAATTATTGTAAAGAAAAGCACCTGCTGACCCCTGTATTCAGCTATGGTTTGTTATCTCGAGAAAATTAGCCCGTTATCGCGGGAAAATGGAGTAAAAAAAATTTGAATGGATGGTTGCTTAGGGCTTCTGTAAAAAAGCAAAAAGCATAGCATAATTATAACAAAATAAATATAGGAAGTTTTTCTGTAGAAACTGTGAAGTATCCATCCATCAGTATTTCTAAGTGGTGGACTGACATTTAGAGCCAAGCCACAAAGTGAGAGAGAGATGGTTCTGTACTGAGAAGGTTGAGAAGCAGTGTGTTAGTGGTTAGTTGTATGTATAGTCAGTTATCCCGTTGATGACACAAAATGCAAACACACAGTGCTGCAGTCAAGAATATATTAGTGAGGGAGAGGAAGAATGAACATGTATCTTTAAATTGAAAGGACACAAGGAAAGGTCCTCCACGTTTCTTTTGTCTTTTCTTTCATCTTGTAAGCTTTAAGTCTTGTGGAAATTCATTCGAACAGAACAAGCTGCAGGAACTACTTCATGGTTCTCTTGAGCCTTGAGTCACCTGCCAGAGATTAGCTGTCCGCCTGCTGTAATGAGCCTTTTAAAAGTTCAACTAAAGCTTCCGATGTTCTTAAAAGTTGAAGGGCTTAGATGTTTCAGATTCATGGATTTCAGGGCTCTCTGCCTAACTCTGTGGATTCAGAAAGTGGGAAACGGCAAGACAGAGCTGCCACTGAGAAAGGAACTTGATCAAAATAGTTCATTAGGCAGGAACAAACTGCAAGCTGTGTTCAAGATGCTCTTTTTTGCTACTTAGTTTACAGAATTATTTGCAATAATGACCACAGTCTATAGGTTGGAGACCGGCGAGATTCTTGGCTGCTAGAGACAGGTGTGCAGGAGGGCTGAGAATCTTGTGGTGGTTAAATAAAGATCCTGTCTGTCACACTTTCCTTGTTCCTGGTCCCTCTCCTGGCTTCTTGATGGCCTCTCTGAACAGCCACACGCAACACACACACACACCACACACACACATAAAACCAAGATTGCTCACCGTGTTTCTGCCCTATCTCCAACAGAACGGGCTCCCCCAGCTCAATGACGAAGGCCTTGTTCTTCTCATACTCTTCATCATCGATAATCTTTACCTCGATGATCTTCCTGTTAAAAAGTGAAGAGAAAGATGAGCTCAGCGAGTGCATTCATGATAATTAACCTTTTCAGTTGTATGCTCGCCCTCATAATAAGGAAGTGTTCATAGCGAGTGTGTTTGAACAGTCTATTAAAACTCAGAGTCTCACCCTGTCAGGCTGTAATCTGTCTGAAATGACCTGATGAGCAGGTCATTTCTGGGGCTCACACACAAAGCACAGCTGCATGGGTGCGGACTGCCTCATTAACCAAGACTATCCTATTAGCTAGCTTTAAGTAACAAATAGGATATACCACAAAAAAGAACATTTCATTTTTGTTTTCTCTTGCAGAAAATGACGAGGAGCCTCTGCAAAGATGAAGGTTGAAGCCTGGGTTGACGTTGCTCAGTGGGACACTAGATGAGACTGCTTATTTCCCCCCAGGCCCTCAAATTTTCTCAAACTGACAGCGATGCAATGCGCAGCACAGCCACAGTTGAGAAATTTTCCATTAGGAGCACCCAGAGAACACCCTAAAATGCAGCGCAAAGAGTTTCTGAGGGGATGCGTACTGCAACGAGACCTTAACAAGTAAATTGATTTTATTAAAGACGTGGGGATATTAAAAAATAACAATGTGTGCATGTGAGCTTAGTAGAGTGAGAAATAGGTGAGATGGCATTGTTATCAGATCGGTTAATGTATTTTGAGAGAGAGGAAGATGAAAGAATTTGCAAATAGTGGAAAGAAAGATGGATGGCACACCCTGTCAGTCCTATGCTTTAAGTAAACTCCCAAGTATATGCTACTGACTCAAAATGTAAAGTGAAAAACAGGCACACTTGACATGATTTAAGAAGCTTGTGTTGAGACTAACAGTAGTGGACAAGTGCTTTAAAGGAGACTTTATTGTTCTTCTGTGACTCCTGTATGGCAGCTTTGCATGATTCAAAGTAAAAAAAGAAATAATTTTCTATCTTATACTGCCTCTTCATGTAGGCCTTCATTTCAGCCTCTCTCTGAAACAAGCTGTGGATGCTCCTGTCTCTTTAAGACCCCCCCCCCCCCCCCCCCCCCCCAAAGCTGATCTTCTGATTGGCCAAGACCTAAAGCATGTTATCAAGCTGTTGTTGTTGCCAAGCGGGAAGCTTCCAGTCAGAGATGTGAATCCAATGTGGAAGTCCCTTTAACCTGCATTCTATCAAATGGCCAACAGGGGCCAAACTCGAGGCTTCAAAACGGCAGTCCACAAACCAACGGGTGACGTCACAATGACTATGTCCACTTCTTAGCTACAGTCTATGGTTGCTGCTGAGCGGTACAGACAGACTGAATGTAGCTGTGTGGCGCAAATGACCATATATGGAATAATAATAATAAGCTGTTGAAAACAGAATGTTCAGAACAGGTGGAAATCTGAGATTTCTTCTCACAGGGATTTCTTTTAAATACTTTAACCTTATTATTTGAAGATTTGGCCATGTTTAACATGAACATCCAACATTGTAATATTGTAGATAAGTCATAAAATATGGAAAAGCATAGTAGGTCTCCTTCATTTCCTTTCGTTGTCGCAGTGTGCAACCCTGTCACCTAGAAATAAAACAATAAAAACATATCTATGCTACTAATTTTCAACAATGAACAGGTACGAGGTAAACATAATACCAAACAAAGGCTTCTAATGAACACATCTGCCAAGTTCATCCAGAACAACATATGTAAAATGTTCACTTACAGCATATTTCATTTGTTTATCCTTCAATATGTGTTCTTGCAATTCAGTATCTTCTACAAACAAAGCATTATTGTCATTTTTCTTTATAGGTTAGGGAAAAATTATGTTAAGTAAAGAGTTGAAACACCAGACACAATGTGTTTACTTTGATAACATTTAACCAAAACCATGCTCTTTCTTTACCTAAACCAAAGTGCTTTTGTTGCCTAAACCCACCCACCCGCAGGATGTGAACCTTGGTCTTTGATGTCAAAGTCTTACCTCCCGTTGCCGCTAAACATAATTCAGGCAGCAATTTGTAATTAGTAATATGTAAACATAATATTGGAGGCAGTGTTGCATTGCAGAATCACTGCAGTGTAAGTGGTGTCGGTACATAACTTTGAACGGGTTTTGGCTGATAATGCCTGCACTATGAATAAAAACTAATCTAACATCCCAATTTAAAATGCTCAGGGCACAAAAGTGTATTACCGGTCTGTTTCACACAGAGTATATAATCTTCATCTCAACAGTCCATCTGTATCTGACTGGCAGAGAGGAAGCGAGAGTATTTTTCCACCTGGTTGTGTCATTGTGAGCGAGTGATGGAGGTGTGGAGAAGTGGAAGTGCATTGTTTTCATTGGTGAGCTGTCACGGCAACAGTGGATTAAACTGGCCAGATTTTCTTTCTCCAGCATCACATCAGGTTGAGTGGCCAACTCTCAACAATGTTGGAAAACATATGAAAGCATTGCTTTGTCAGCTGAAAAGCAAGACGAAAAAACACACAAACAAATACAAGCAAATCCATTCAGTGGAGAATAAGGGGGAAGGAAGATGAAGGTGAGAAATTAAAAATCTCTTATATTAGCTGATTTCCCTAACCATTTCCAGACATCTGCCTAATATCTCGAATAACAATTTATTTTAATACTGAGTTAAATAAAAATGAACCAAACATAAATGACAGTTTACAAAACCCCTTAGCCAAGGCAACGATTATCCAAAACTAATACTAAGCATTGCAAGTGAAATATTTGCCTCCGTAATCAGTTAAAATTAAAATATGCAACGTGCTAGAATGAAAAGATTGACAGGTGTAGCAACAGCAACTAAGGGGTGCAGGGCATAGCAAACTGTCAGTGAGATGGAAGACAGAGACAAGAGGATAGAAAGAGATAAGGAGAAATGAGAGAAATGGGGGAGGGAGGAAAGGGAGTTTAGAAAAATGGATGTACATAGAGGAGTAGGAGGTGAGTAAGGGAAGGAGTGAAGAAGGAGACACAGAGAGAGGTTGAAAGAGGAGTGCGAGTAATGCATGTACATTTTTTATACAGTCTATGGTTACAACTCAATACACACTCAGGGGGACTAGAGTACACACACACACACACACTTTATTTTTACAATTTCTGTTAAATATACAAACACAGACACTTCATATAATCTAAAACCATAATGAACATGGGCAGTGGATACTACACATAACATGATTTTCATGTTGCACATCACATGACGATGATGTTTGCACTTTGTTCCACACATTACATTTATTCATTTAGCTGACATTTAGCTTACCATAAGCGACTTACAACTGCTCTATATGTCAGAGGTAGCATGCCTCTGGAGCAACGAGGGGACCTATTATACTTTTTCATATTTTGTAGCATTTCTACAACGTTACAGTGTCAGATCATATTCAGTTCATATTAAACATGGCCAAAGTTTCAAATGATGAGGTAAAAGTATTAAAAAGAAATCCCTGTGAGCCAAAACCTCAGATATCCCCCTGATCCGAATGCTCTGTTTTGAACTGTTTTTTCTGCTAATGGCTCGGTATGATGTCATTCCGAGCCGGATTTCCAAATATGGTCATTTGCACCAGACAGAGAATGCTGGCCATGCCCACAAAAGAACATGCAGACCTATCCCTGCAGCAACCTGGCAAACACGTTAGACAATGGCCAATCCGAAGACAATGCAATATCTTAGGTCCCCTTTAAGTGTCTTGCTCAAGGTCACGTTGGTGTATCACAGTGGAAAACGCGGGTCTCTCACACCAAAGGCATGTGTCTTATCCACTGCTCCATCACCCCACCAACACAAACACAAGCTGTTCAGCTCAGTGCACACAAACATGATATTACCAGGTTCCTGGTAAACACCTGGGGAACCATTAACATATGTATGCATTAATCTGACTAATTTACACATGTAATACACACACAGCCACACACACACACACACAGCCAGCCACACACACACACACACACACAATCACACTGACTGTAGAGCTTTCATTATTCATAGCTGGTGCTGGCTGTAGCAGCACTCCCATCTGTGCCCTCCTCTCCCCATCTCTGTCTCAGCCCGTCTCTTCTCTTTTAGCCATTTCTTCGCCTCGTCTTCCTCTCTCACTTTTTTTTTAATCATCACATAAACCTATTCTTCCTCTGTGGTTTTCTTTTAGTCCTAAACTCATCCCCTCCATCCACTTTATAAACAGCTTATTCTGCTCATGGTCATAGGAGGAGGCTCGAATAGATCCCAGCATCAGTCTTCAATTATTCATGTAAACATACCCGTAATTGATGTCATGAATTAGGCGTTTAACATCTTCTGAGCTCAGTTATGTAGTGTTTGTAAACTTGTTCCTCTCTGATGGTTTTTGGTGTTTGTGTGAATCTCCAAAATGACTTACTTGAGAGCAACAATACTGGGACCATCGATCTTGATCCAGGGCCTAGTGTGTGTCTTTATGATGCCAAGTATTATAGTTTAATTAAGTTTATTTGACACTATGACAAGGGCACTTAATGATAACTACAAAAATGGAGGGTGGCTCGATATCGTCCAAGGCTTATTTCCATTGTGAGTCTTGATGTATAGAAAGCAAAGATGCAGGAATTATGAAACATGACATACAAATTTTAACTAGGATGATTAGCTAACACTTTTGCTGCAAGTCATGACGTGACCTTTTTATGATTGTCATGATCACACACTTTTAGCAATGCTGGCGGTGCAAAAGTCTGTCAATCAGTCCAGACTGGAAAATTTTAACAGCTATTGGATGGATTGCCATTAACTTTGGTACACATACTTTATCCATTGTTCCCAGGGAATGAATCCCAATGACCATCCCCTGACTTTACTTCCAGCACCTCCATGAGGTTGACATTTGTGATTTTGAGTCAAATGGCTCAACAACTATTGGATAAATTGTCTTGAACATTGTTACAGACTAGGCTTGGGCGATCTTCTCTATTTTCATATTGTCTGATCATGGCTACTTGAGATCACTGATCGGCGATCTGACAGTGTTACGTTGCAGCATGGCAGTGAAATGCCAGCATGGAAAAAATAGGCTTATTAGTTTTAAGCGAAACCACCAGAAACATCTGTAAACGCTTGCTTGTAACCTATTTGAAGAGGGGTCTCCGACATTGACAGGGTTGTGATTCATTCCTTGATTTATATGTGGAGACACGACACGTTTACAATCCTAAATTCAATGCATTACTTGAGTCTTCACTCCCCCTTTCCATGTCTCGTTTCCTCTCTGTATTTCTACCTTGTAACTTTTTGACACCTGCTCCCCAGAAAGTTCTTCTGTCAGACAGCAGCCCCGGTCTGTCAACCGACTGACACAAAACACAGACACACACACCACAAATTCACTGAACACAGAACTTGCACCGCCAGAAATAGAGACCGAAAAAGGCAGCGATAAAAAAAAGAGAGTGGCAGAGTGAAAAAAGGTCAACAAAAGGTATTGTTGATTGAAAAGCCCCAAACAGAATCAAGTGGGCTGTAAATCACTTTAATGGATAAGTTTTAAATTGCATCTGGCTCTAAAGTTCTTATAGAAGTGAATGAGTGAGCGACAGTTTGATTTGATTAGCTGAGACCTCATCGCATTACTTAATGGACATGGACCCTCTTTATATCTCTGTCTCCATCTCTTTCCATTTTGTTCTGGCTCCAGTTCTACTTTTGACTGACCACCACTGGAAGCTGTGTTTGTTTGTGTGTGTGTCTGTGTGCGTGTGTGTGAGCGAGAGCATTTTTGAGAACCGCAAACAACTCATTTTCTTGAGTGAGGCTGATTTATATACACACTCCAGTTTTACTGTTTCTGCTTCTGGCGGAACCTCTAAATCTCTCTCTCTCACACACACACACACACACACACACAGTAAAACTGAGATCCTTAAAATTTTATAGTTGACGCAAGCCACACAGCCACTGTTTTTCTAATGCAAAGACTGCTGTCCTTTCTGCTTTTTTAAAAGAAACTGAGAGTGAGGAGGAGGAGACCTTCAGTGGACAACCAGGATAATAATAGTCATCAACAACAGCAACAAAACAGGATAAGGCTACAGTAATTTGATTACAGTCCAAAAGGAAAAACTGCAAAATGATACAGTTGGGGGATGGCATATTGGGCTTGAATAAAAAAAGGACATTTAGTTTGTGAGATTATAATCACATTACAGTTTATCACACTTATCATATTACATTTAATTTGCCTTTAAATAATAGATGCAACTGATTTAAACTGATAAACTGGACCAATAAAATAATCTAATCAGGCTCAGCCAATAGGACTGTGAGCTGCGCAGCTAACAAAGTTAACTAGCTAACTGCAGTTACAGTTAGCAACAGGTAAAGTTGTCTGTCCATCAGGAAATTCTGTAAATCACAGAGAGTTGAGGCAGAGCAGCCAGAGGACATCAGTGAGGCCTGGCCACCTTCTCGTCTTTTCTATTTCCCCGCTGCTGAGATCAGGTGAGATTTCCTGTCAACTGCAGAGGTGCTTCTTGCGAATTGTCTTGCAGAGGTCCACAATTATATCTGCATCCAGGTCCCTCTCAGCCAGAGACCAGTTAGTACAGCTCACTTTTTAGCACTGTTTTGTAATTACTTGTTTATGTTTTCTCAATAATTTTCTGTGTCTAAGGCATTGTAAGGCTACTTTTTTATACCAGATGTCAAATCATTATTTTCTGGTCTCTAGGCATATGATATGTAGTTACTGTGTTTTGGCTTTTAGGACAGTTCACCAAACATTTCTATATAACATTTTGATATACTCCATATACTGAAAACTCAAAAACCTTGATTAACTGCAATACTGATAATCTAAAGACTTAAGTTTCTTTCTACTAAAATGACAAACATGTTGTCATTGTCTATGCTGTCACACTATCAGGAAGGACTTCAAAAGTAAATAAATAGGTGTGAAAACTGCTACCATTGGACATAGAGGGATACTGAGCGACAGCAGCTTTTTAAGTTTCTATAGATAGCAGAGCTGTGTGCGATCAAATGATATGAGTTGGTCTGAATCTTCCTCCATTTGTCTCGCACACACACACACACACACACACACACACACACACACACACACACACACACTTCTACAGGAGCAGGTAGGCTGAAAGAAAACCTTCATCCAGCTCTTCTCATCTGAGTGGAGGGAACACAAACAAAACAATTTGAGGGAGGCCAACAGAGAGAGTGAGACATAAAGGGAGAGGTATTACCCCTCTTAACAATATTATGGAATGCATAATGAGAAACAGCACAAAACACACACTCTGCCTCTCCCACATACACATACACTCGTGCTAAGTGGTCTCCAGCTGTGGTGAGTAATAAAGTTGCATCTCTGGTGTGTGTGGGATGACAGCGATAGATAGGCGCACAAGATGATTTGAGGTTTGAGGACAACGGAAGACATGGAAAGGGAGAAGAAGAAGATAAGGACGCGAATGAAGAAGGGCACAAGACCAGGATATAAAGTGAGAGAAACAAAGCAAGAAGAAACAGTGGAAAAAGAAAAGACAGAGATTTCTCCTGCCTCTCACACAGGAAATTCAATATATTCAGGGCAGAAGTGACCCTCTGACACCTAAAATGACACATGGATGACACTGTCTGGTTCTCCACCAAAAGGGAAGAGGTTACATTTCCAGGGCATCATGAGCTCGCCCCTGCATATTTACCTCTTAGAAGTCCACGATACTCTGAATGAATATGAAATGTTCATGTTTTTGCGAGGATTTTCAACGTGCATCAGACAGAGCTTCCAAACTGACTTCACATCATGCTGCATTCAGAGCATTTTAGGGACTAATCTGCTGAAGCTGTTGGCACAGCTGGTGTTTGTTTATATGACGTAGCTGCTACACATGCTAAAAAAATGTATAAACACAGACAATAGGAGGTAAGATGCCGGTACAAAATGCAAAGGAACATGGAGCAACGTTAAAGGTAAGAAGGCGAGAACTGGCTCCTGATAGATGTAGATGGGTATTTTAGGAACTAACCGATGTCTTTATTCAGATCCAGAAGATCCAGATTTGAAAGAAGACACTTATAGTTCAGCATGGATCATGGACAGTGTTTCATAAGGCAAACAATGTTTGTCCCTAGAAATTCTCTATATTGATGTTGTCATTTATATGTCTATGTGGTTCTGTTTTTAGATGACTTTTTTTACTAGCTAGACACATTTCCATCTTGTGATCTAGCTGGCAAAGCCCCCGCAAACTGGAATGAGCATGCAAGTTCGAATGCACAGCCTGACCTGATAATGGATGACATATCCATCTAGTGTTGCGATGGTGCGATCAATGCGCGAAGCTCCTAACTGAACATAATCCGATTATGACATAAGAGCCATCCACTGCATGGAGGAACGGCCAGAACACCTTGATGGAGAAACATAAATCCAGCTTCAATCCACCCCATGGAGGCTGCGAGAGCGATTTGAGTGAGCCTCCATTTTGTCAGCCCAACCTGTAGGCTTACTGCATGGCATCCAGGAACAAGAGGAAGAAGGTTTAGTAAGACAAGACATGAGAGAGGAAGTAAGAGAGGAAGGAAGGGAGGAAGGGTGCTAGGATCTTCACCGCATGGAGGATGTATGGTTGCCACAGAAACCAAGACGACAGGAAGAAGAAGAGTATCTCAAATCTCAGTCACTTATACACCACATATATTTTACATATTTTACAGTCTGTCTTGATTAGTCTTGGATAGTACACATACAGGCATAGTGATGCAATCCTATCTGCATAATGTTGCGTAGGATTTAACTATGTCACAAATCAAGATCATGCATACATTCTGCATGATGTACTGTAATTACCACTGGAGAATGAAGAAAAAGATTGACAGGAAAAGAGGCCAGTAGAAATGAAGGGTGGAAGATGAGAGGCTCAGATACAAAAAGAAAAGGAGAAATAAGAAGAGAAAAACAGCATGCAGCAAGACAAAAGGAAGGAACAAGGGGAGAGAGAAAGAACAGAGAAGAACTAGTGGAAGGAGAAAACAGGGAGGTGTGGGAAAGGGGACGGAAGAGGGGATTAAAGACGATGGAGGAAAGAAAGACAGACTGTGATTTTGGTGTGAAATAGGGGGATTGATGAGGTTTGATTTTGTCGACCACATGAAGGTAGACTGAGCTGAGAAAGCGTGTAAGCACGACTACTGCTTCTGCCATTTCATTAGATATGATGTACTGTATTTCTTATATCCTTCATTGACCCATTAGACATGCTAATGGTTTAGTCTTGAGTTTTTCCAGACTGTACACTAATGTGAAGTACGTTTAGAAGAAAGGAAGCTGTTAGCAGCGTCTCACTTTGTGGTGCTTTTTATTTTTTTATAGACTTTGTGACTATACTCTACATACACTGTGTCCAACAAATGATTAATTCTTCATACCTTCAAATTAATTCGGCATAAAATGTAATACATTGATTTAAATTAAAAGTTTGTTTAAATTCATTGCAGTTCGCCTGTGTCTTTCTTGCCTTGCTACTGCACATGTTACTCCAGCTTTCTTTTCATCCATTGCGAGGTCATAGTTGTGTCGCTGTACCTCCTCTTTTCAATTAAAGTGCTTAGACTGTACTACAACTACCGTGTACAGTCATTGGGGTTCCCAAAGGCGTTTGGAGGAGTGGCATTAGAAAATGACAGACTGCAATCAGCAGATATTTATGCTATTTCTGGTGCCATATTTTTGAGAAATATATTTTGAGCAGAAAGTGTTGTGCTTGTCTCTGTTGCTTTATGTGCCCCAATTGACAATGTGTGCATATCCCGACCTCTCTTTCTCTATCAGCCGTGTGTGTGATGTGTTACTTGGAGAGGATCTCATGAGGACAAGATTGCACTTAACAGTTTTGAAGAGGCAGCGAAAGAAAAAATTAAACAGCGGGAGGAAAGAAGCAGGGAGTGTGAGGGCATTAAAATTGAATGAAATTTGCAAAGTGGCCAAATTGAGGAAATGGAAGTGAATTGGTATTTGCCTATGTATCTGTGCATAATTAACTGTAAAACATATTCACAGCAATGCATACTTCATTACCACCTTTTTCCAATTTGCATGCTAGATTCACACTATGGAGAGTATGAGGCTTAGCTCAAGATCTGAGGCTCGTGACTTCAATCATATAAGGCAGACAGACTGCCTTGCCATCAGCCCAGACTCTCGCAGGTTTTTTTTGATGTGGCCCATTCATCATGGGTCAGGGGTTTGACCAAACACTTTATGTAATAGTTTACATAGTATATATGTATAGTAACAGCTTGTGTTGTCGCCCATCTTCTACCCAGGAAGCACTGGGTACAGTTAATTCCTTGAAAATGGTGTGATGTGATGAAACAGTGACAACTAGTTTGTTCGAAAAATTATTATTCATTTACACAGCAGCGATTCATTAAATCCTTCAGATTACTTTGTGGAAAGTGAGCAAAAAATTAAGAGACGTTTTCACAGCTACTGCATCACCTGTACTTGTAAAACCAGATATTCTTAATGTGTTTTATCGTTTTTCTTATTTTTTTCATTTTTCATAATCAGTGAACCATGGCAAAAGAGTTTTGAACTATCTGACAGTGAAATTGGACTTTTTAATGAAAAATTAAACCTTTGTGTCTTTTATTGGAATTTTATCACTGCATAAAAGCCATATTGTGCACAACATGTACATAACATCAATCCCAGACTCTTTAGCTTGACATGGTTGACAGCTTGAAGCTGTCATTAGGCGGTTGCCATGGTGATGACCAAGATACCGTACACTGTTGATGTGTTTCAGAAAATGTTGTTTAAACGTTGCTGCTGCTAGTCCTGCCCTCCCTCTACCATTTTAGCAGCTTTTAATTATACATTGCCATCAGTTTTTGTTGTTGTTTTTTTACAGTGGAGAAACGCACATAGAGATGAATGGAAATGAGGATGGAGGAGAAGAGAAAGAACGGCCTGGGAGAGAAAATAAAAAGGAGAAATGGAAAAAGAAGTAATACAAAATAATAAAAAAAACACGCCAATGACTGTAAGGATGAAGGATGGATCAGTAAACAGGGACCAGCAGATGGAGAGATTAAAGCCAAAGATGCCGCACATAAAATGCAAGGAGGGAAAAAGATTTACAAAGACAACAAAGAGACTAAAATGAGAAATAGACAAAAACACACATAAATACGAGACAGACATCACTTAATCATAACCGCTCCCTATCCATTCTCCATCTTTATTGTGGGTGGAAAAAGCAGGGTTGAAAACAAACAGACAAACAGAGATAAATGAGCGACAGGCACCCGTCCTTCCACCTTTTCCGTAGTCATCCCTTGTTCTTTTATCCTCCTCCTCCCTCTCTGTCTGTTTCTCTCATCTCATCGGTTCTCATGTATGTTTTAACGCTTCTCATCATATATTTATGTTCTGGTCAAATAGGGGGCTGCCATGGAGAACCAAGCTGTTTGAAGAATGTCACAATGACAAAACCTGTTTCACTAGTTTGGATGGGCGATGGTTTAGTATCATATACTGTATATTCTTTATGAGTGAGCTGAGGGAAATATGCAAACCCAAGACGTCAATATTTTTATGGCTGCATTTTGTAAAAAAAATAATAAAATGTGTCTATGTGTCTTGTCCATCAATTCATCCACATTGCCCACAAATGTATCCCAAAGTACTTGATATATTTATAACTATAGGATCTCCAACATAAGAGAAACTTATTGAAGTGCAAAATAATTTCCCTTCCTTTGTTGTGTTATATATCTTATATCTAGATTGTGTCATAATGCTCGCCTATAGCAGCTACTCAGGCACGCCCCAAAAACACTGGTGGGGAAACGCACTGAGCTGCAGCACACAGTGACAAGACGTCGGCCTGCTGCCTCCCCTCATAAGATGATCCAGCTGTAGCTCTGTGAGCTGCACTTTATCAGAGGCGCTGAAATTAACTTGTGTGGATATGTGGTGAGTTTAATCACCTGATAGGCAGAGGAGGCATTATACATATTTCATTTCAAAATCTATGTTATGTCCCCCCCTCTTTCCTAATGTAAAGTTTTATTTCGCATTGCCTTCCTGGCTCCAGCGATTTCGGAACTGGCTCATATAGGAGGCGGTTTACTAAGCAACATCAGTCGCGGACAAAATGTATAGAAATGTTGAGGGAGAAAAAAAGTTGGTCAGCTTCTTCTTTTGTGCTGCTGTTATGTCTAGCTCAAGGCAGCAGTGATGATGTCTGCAGCAGGGGTGGATACATCTAATGTAGGCCTACTCTTAATTTCGCTACATTTTCCATTCATACCTTTTATAGCTTAACCAGTCTGTAATCTGCATTTTGCTTCATTAACCGCGCTGGTCGGGCGCTTGTCACAGTCACAGAGCTGGGCAGATGCAAACATTTAGAAAATTAGGCAAATATCTTTTCAGTTTAAGGCTTTATTATTCTACTAATACAACTGAAATCTAGTGAGTGCACACCATAGCACTGGTGACCGTGTTGGAAAGCAGCCTGCGTCGCTCTTTAACAAGTGAAATACTTTCACTTTCCACTGACGCGCATTCAAAGCGTCTTTAGTCTCTGCAGAGCAAATGAAGCCTACACACTGTAACATCTACGTCAGACGATCACTGCATTGATTGAGATATATATTAAAAGTGTCCTGTTGTTGATCAGAGCATCGCTTTGGACATTAGCCCGTTTCTTTTCTTTAATACACATTGGTAACTATTTGTTTTATAGCGATGTCCGATGGTGAGTCCAAAAACTGAATGTCGCCGGTGAAACTGATCTTTCTTTCAGAGAGAGAGAGAACATGGTGAGTAAAACAGTCCTGTTGGGTTTTACGCATGACGCACAGCTTCCTCTGTATGCAGGTTTACCTGCTTCAACAAGGAGCTGCTCTCCTGTCACTGCCACAATAATTCTTTGCGTTGTGAAGATTATTTAGATGCTTCAGGAATAATCACATTGTATTGGCAGCCTGTGCTACTGCAAAGCAAGCGGTTTGGTCGGCAACATCTCCATAATAAAAGGCACAGGCAACAAAAGTTGGCTGGGCAGCAAAACTGATATTTTAAAGTGACCTCTAAAATAGGTTATAACCAGGGACGTGCACAGGAATTTTGAAGGGCAGTTGCTCTGACCTGAAAAAAGGCACTAAACACAGTATCCAAAATGTATTAACAATATAAATGTCACCAAAATACATATGAGAAAAAGAGTTCCTTATATTATTGTTTATTGTTTTTTTTAATCATTATTATTTTTTATTTTTTTTCCTTTTTTTTTTTATTTGAAAATAAATAATCTAGATTGAATTGACAGATGGGGAAAACTCGCTTCTAATAAAATATTAAATAAAAAACGCTTAGATGTCGGAAAAAAATACAATCCTTTTTTAACCTTTTGGCTTCCCGTACATTCAGTTGCGCTTCTAGCTCGTATTCACTTCTGTTGGTACGTATCACGTATGGTAACTGGGCAAAACTACGCATGATTTGTTGTAGTATGATTGCATAAAGGAAGGAAACAGGAATTCCGGTAGGGAACAGAATCGACTGACGTGCAGGCAGCGCTGCAGCAGTGCAGCCACTTAAACAGAGTTTGCCCTTCCCCTACTGACTTTCACTTTCGGTGCCCGAATGGAAGTGAATGAGGCTTTGCGATCGCGATTATTTTTTTTTTTTATTTTTTTTCTCGGAAGGGCGAGTCGGAAGGGCAACTTGAGTCAGGAAAGGCAAACGGGCAGTTGCCCGGGCAACCAGAGCAACCCCCCTGTGCACGTCCCTGGTTATAACTGAATCACGTCACGCCTGCGTGTTTTGATTCAGTGATAATATTAAAAGTTGATCTACAGGAGAAACATACCTGAAAGGAACCCAGAATGCTTGAGAGCTGCTCTGCATTATATTCTGTTACAGTTTTAGATTTTAAATACTTTTATTATACCTTTATTAAATCAGAAAAACTCTTTTTCCAAGAGTGTCTTGGCCAAAGCAGGCATTAGTACAATTGTACATTTAAGATGGAAATAAATAATCAGTTACAAGGTCATAAAATATCCAAATGTTCTTAAATATTTGCCACAATTCAGCAACACCTGAATTTTGTGTGTCCCTGTACATAAATAATTTCCACAATAAATTGATGCAGGAAAGGCAGAAATTGGTGCAGAAAAACACCACAATGCAGGAAATTAAGTGTTTAACACTCACAATTTCCTGGGGGAGTACATCCAGACCCCCCCTGTTCATACTATCGCAGTTTTGTTGTTATATTATTATAATTAGACACATGACATTACAATTTAGCAACATCAAAATGAGACAGTTAATAGTGTTGTTCTGAGTTTTGTTGTGCCGTGTAAGTAGAGGATGTTTACTGTCGTTTACTGTCGCTTTACTGCTTTACAGACTTAACTTTGGGGTGGGTGGGTGTGTGGGGGGTCAATTGTTATGTGAAGATATGAAGTTTTATAAGCTGGGCTAAGCCCCCAATGTTTCAAGATCCTAAAAACGCCCCTGCGGCTGAACTAAAGTCATGGTAACTGGCAGAAATGGCTTTGTTTTGGATCACACTACTTTGCTTGTCAGGACTTGTTCTTCTCTGCTTCTTATTGGCTAGTAGTACTTAACTAGGTACTGCGCATGTGCAACTCCAAAAAAACACCATATGGGAGAGAGATGCTTCACTCGGTAGATGAAATGTAGCTGTCAACACACAGGGTGAAATATATGTGCAGTATGATAAAAATATGGTGTTTTTTGAAAATGAAACCATGTAAACCTGTTATGGTACAACCCCTAAATATAATTATCACCCTGAAAATGAGCATAATATGACGCAATCACGCCACCCCATGTTAATGCTTGTAGGTGGCTATACAAAAAAGTCCTTTGTCAACTCAGAATAAACAAAGATTGTCATGAACAGATCTGGTTGGATCACTTTCCTAAGTATTTTAGAAAACCATCACAGTACTTTTGTCCAGAAATCACAAGTTTTTTATGTTGGAAAACTACTTGGCCACAGATAATATGAATAAACTCAAATCAGTTCAGGAATATGCTACAACTAAGTACAATACTGAAATAATAAAGGTTACAGATACATGGACCCCCATCAAGACTAAGTAATAAAACAAGACCCACCTTAAGACCCTTATCATGTCGGTTAATACTATGCTTTGTACCACAGACACAACAAATTCTCAATTCCAATCGGCTGGCAGGTATGGGTTAATTTTTTCTATTAAACTAGCACAAACCACTTGACACACAGTCAGCCTGGAGCATTTAGGGCCCCCTGGAGTTCTGGGCCCATGGAGCAGATGCCCACTTTGCCCAGTGGGTAGTCCAGCCTTGATCTACACTAGAATTTAAACTAAACTTAAGTGGGTTTGAACAATATTCGGATTGTTGGTTTGTGATGGCCACTGTGTGATAAAGAGTTAAAGGTTAGAAGTTAGAAAATGAATGCTCCTCAGAAATATAGACAAGCTGTTCTCTGTGTAATGACGCCTTGGCTTGATTGACCAGCCTTAGTGGCTCAAGGTGAGAGCCGTCAGGCAGTGGGGTATTATATCTCCATGCTGACCGATGCCAAGCTCACATGCTGCTGCTTGCCAAAGGCTCTCACTCACACACACACACTCACACTGTAATTCTCTCCCTGCCCCTGGCACAGGAAAAATGACCACTCATTCCTCTGCTTTCCCTCCTCTTCACCCCCTCAATTCTCCACCCATGGTGCCAACAGTTGGCCTCGCCAAATGTGAGCTACTCTCCTCATCCATTGTTCCTTCCTCTCTTCCTCCCATCATATTTGTTTTACTTCCCTCCCTGTAGTCATCATTTGCTCTCATTCTCTCGCTTTCCACCTCCCCTTGCCCTTTCCTCTCCCTCTTGTCTTTTCTCCCAGCAATTCATCTGTCTTTCTCCCCCTCCAACACCGTCTGTCTGTCTTCCTGTCTCGCCCCCCTCCTTGGTCCATTCGTCTTTCTTCCTCTCTCTCTCTCCTGTGTTCTCATTTACCGCCTGTCCCTGAGCCTATTCGTCTTTCTCCGACACCTTCACTCTCCTCCTGTGTCCCCTCCGTCTCTCTTATCTGTCTTTTATCTATCACTCACAATACCTGCACAAGTGTGTTTATAACCTGGAGGTCATGAGGTTTTTGGCCATCAGGGGAAATAAGAGGAGGGAAATTGAATGAGCCACAAGGATTATTACTGTGCATGAAGTGGTACTGTAATACAGATAAATTATAAAAGTGTATGAAATTTTCCAAACCACTTCCCAGCTGTATTTTGCACCTGTCTATCTTGTATGTATTGATTAACATTATTACAAAAGCATACATAAAGCTGATTTATTTGAACAATGTTTCTCGCTTCTTTGTATAACAGGAATAAAAAAAGTGTGATTTTGGGAGGAGTCACATGTAAAAGCTATTTCTTGATAAGCAACATTTCTGTACGAAATAGCAGAGTAACACAGTTCTTGTGACTCGTCTCTGGCTACAGCGTGGGTTGTGGTTAAATGTGGCTAGTAGCCAAGTCTCCATACAAATTTTGTGCAAATTTTTGACAAATCTGCAAAAGAAATTGTGGAGTCCATCCATTACCTAGAATAGTAGGAGTTGGGCTAATTCTCCCATCGGGTGTCATTAAACCACTGCAGAAGACGATGATTTAATTAAAAGAAGTCAATTTTTTTACTCTTTTTTCCTCCTCCTCATATCCTGTCTTGCTTCTCTCTCTTCATTCTATATGCACTTCGATTAATCTACTCTCAAGAGCACAGCACACAATTTTTAAATGCATCTCTCCGTCGTGTTCATGTTTTTTCTCTCCTTTGTATGCGTATCTCTCTCTCTCTTTCTCTCCAGTTTACCCTTCACCTCCTATTCTCCCCCCCATTTGTGTTTACTGACCATTAAAACCATCTACAGTGAGCTTTATTGGCAATGTGTTATTGGCACACTGAAGTCATCAATAATCACAAGACATAGAGTACACTAATAACTGCCAATAAAAAAAGCTGGAGTGTGTGTGCATGTGCATGCAGTATATGTGCGTGTTTGTTTGTATGTACTGACCTTTTAAAAGCATAGGACAAACTTTCTTAAGCCCTATTTTTCTCCTTCAAACACACATTGTTCAAACGTCACCTGCTTTAAAGATTTACGCACAGAAACACACACACACACACAAAAAAAAGAATTAAATTGAAAGGAGGCAAGAGAAAAGGGTGATAAAGATGGAGGGCAAACGATGAAGCAGCAAGAAGAAGCAATGCAGCAAAAGAGAGAGCGAAAGAGGTGAAGAAGAACGGACGGGCGTACGATAAGATGATATATCAAGAGGGAGACAGAGAGGATATCTGTGGCGGGAAGAATAAAAGTGAAGAGATGACAGGGCGGGCTGATGGATGGAGCTGAGGTGGAAGGCGAAAAGAAATAGAGAGATTAATAAAAGAGAGGAAGGATGAGTGAGAGACAGATGGATGTTGAGGAAAGAGGGGCAGATCAGATTAATAGGATGGAGATGAAGAGAGCTAGAGGAAGATAAAGGAAGAAAGCAGGATGAAGAGGACGATAGAGGGCGAGCATAGGAAATTGGGGCGACAGAAAGATGAAAGGGGCAACAAGTTAAATGGAGTCAGATGGATAGAAGAAGAAGAACTGTATTGGAAAGAGTATTGAGAGGGAGGGTGAGAGATGTGAGTTGCGATGGAGAGCTTGTGTGAGTCACATCGTCTCCTCCGCAAGCTATTAGTGATTTAATCACTCTGACATCACTGAGAGCTGTGTGTGTTCGTGTGTTTGTGTGTGTATCATACCAGATTACCCTGAGCTAGTGCAGTCAGGAAGTTGCTCATCACTCTTCCACAGCAGCGTGCATTCATCATGTCAGAGTCAAGTTTCTCAATGTAGGGGCTGAGAGCCCCAAAACAGGTCGCCGGTCATGATTGGTGGGCCTCTACTAGACTGATGCAAGAGGCTAATGGATCGATATCTTCTGTGAGACTCATATTAGCAGTTTGATCAACTAAATAACTGATCTACTATGACAAAAGTTAATATTGTGTTGACACAGCAAATTTAAAATGGAAAACCTTTGTGACAAAATAATTTCATTTAAAGAGACTGAGCCTTCAGTGCCGGGCTGCTACAGACTGAGCCTTGTACATGGGACGCGTGCTCAATAAACTAAGCTAAACGCAGCCTACAAATATATCTTCTAAATAAAAGCAAGTTTGAAGTTTAAAGTTTGCTAACTGCCTGTTAGTAAGCAGCTGAAAGCTCTTTAGCTTTGACAGCAACTTTTTCTGTCATGTACATCATTGAACAAGTACATTGCTACATGGCCCAAGATTGTTTTATTGTAAGCAATAAAAGTCTTCATTAAATTAATGAAGCATGAAAAATGCAAAATGGGAGAGTAAATGGCACAGCACAGAGAAAATAGAAGAAGTTCAGAGAGTCATTGTAACTGACTGCCACAATGCCCTGGCTAGCTAGCATGTTAGCAGTAAGCTACAGTGGTTCACCAACTAGCCCTGCGAGTTATGACCTCATCACAAATCTTGTAGAACCAACTATTTCACAAGGATGTGCAAACAAATTTCACTGTGCAACCTTCTGATGTGACCAGCCATTAAGGAAATTATTTCATTTAAATCCAACCACCTATCATAAACCATATTTCTCTTCAAATTAAATTCCTAAAAACTGTCATTCAAGCACTTATCATGCAATTGCACCTGATTGCACCTGCATTCACCGCTTTTTGCAATCAGAATATTTTTCTTATTTATACTTACTATACATACTATACTATATACTATACTTATATATACTATATATTCTTATATATGCTGGATACTGGATAATCCCTGCCATGGCACAGCACCACACAGTCTGAGGCTGCATTATCACTTCTCTTCACTTCATTAGATTGACACTGCCGTTGAAGCAGTATCTGATCATGCACAAACAGAGGTCACACAGACAGATGTGACAGCCACCGCACTGATGACATGAATAAAATTAAATAAATTGTATGTCACAGATCAATATTTACACACTGTTACATACAACCCAGTCAATGTGTTTTTTTTCCTAATGACAGACTTCATGAAGAAAAATGATTAATTTTGGCGCCAAGCTTTGGACCATTTGTCGGACAAAACAAAGAAGCAGAAGACGTCAGCTTTTTTTGTAGGAAAAAAAATGAAAGAAACATAAAACACACAGAGGATGTGGGTTTATGGGAAACCTAGTCTTTTTTCAAAAACAAGACTGGGCACGGGTGTGAAACAGGCTACCAGTCATTGCAAACATGGCCTTATTATAATAATAATGATTTTGATGAACTCATAAGAGGCCTGCCATGTTGCAGTACCATCCCATAACACAAATGCAGTGGTTAATTCAGAGAAACTGTTTAAAAACTGTGAGCAAACTTGCAGTCAAAACCAAATCAACAGAACAGTGGCAATCCAGCTGACCCACCCCGGAGCTTCTACCCCAGCTTTGTTGGTCAGTGAACCCAGCACTGTGGCCCTTTAATGTGGTCTCGGTGTCGCCGGGTGGAGGCCAGTGGAGCAGGGAAGCTCAGGGCTGGGAGAAGAGGGGGTTATAGCGGGTGTTTCTGTCCCCTGTTGAGGCTCTAATCATGGGCATGGAAGGGCAGCGGCAGCCTGTTGCCGCAGCTCAGGGTAGGTCTCCGAGCCATGATTACAGGGTGTGTGCAGTCCACGGGGGTTTGATCACAGGGATGCGTTGGCAAGAGTCAGTATGTGCGTACATGCATGTGGGCGCAGGACTCTGACCATAGGGTGTGTTTGTGTGAGTGTGTGTATGCTTGGCAGAGAAAATTGCTGGGACTGCAGTGCTTAAAAAAAAAAAACAACAACCACAGGGGAAAATGCAGGGCTAAGAACTACAAACCGAGAGACACAGAGAGACTGAGAGAGAACAGGAACAGGGAGTGACAGGGATGCTAAATGGCAGAATTGTATAACAAAGAGAGAGAGGCATGGGGGGGAGGAAAAGGAAATAAGGGGTAAAAACGCAGACATCGAGACAGAAGCAGCGGGGTTAGAAGTCAAAAGCTGCTGCAAATGAAAGCTGATTTGTATTTTATCATCACGACATCCTACCTCTCAATATACCTGTCTAAACTACTTACGTAAAATCCTTAACAGTTGCTTTAACTGTCATGTTATTGGCTCTGTCTGAGACCCACAAATCAATACTAGACTTCCTGCTGTTAAACAGCAGCACTGCAAGACAAAGATGCAAAGACAAAGAGAGAGGAGCCAGAGGCGGGGATTGAAAAATAGGTTAAAATTGTGTTTAGAAGAAGCCAGGGGTACTCTGCGGCTGTGTGTGCGAGACACTGCCAGTTGAATTACTGTAGTACGGCGGAAAAACATCAATAGGCAAACAACAGACGGCAGCTGCCACATCGATTTCAATACACAGCTGAAACATAACACACACTCGCACGTACGCATGACATAGTGCATACACACACACACATAGTAAGCCTCCACAGTTGTTTAAGATGTTGACTTAAGCTACTTAACTTTGACTGCTCTGACATTAGAGGAGATGAAGAGAAAGTACAGAAGATAGAAGAGGCAAAAAAGAAGAAAGTCAAGAAGCACGGAGAAGGAGGAGAAACAAGAAGAGGCAGGGGAGAGAGGAGAAGAAAAAGGAGGTGTGCTTTCTATCTCTCCTTTTTTCCCCCTTTTTCTTCTTTTCTCCATCTATATTGTTGCTTCCCGCCTCTGTCTTCCAGCCCGTCTTTATTTCTTCTTGCCCTCCGTCTTTCTCTCTGTCAGGCAGACCATGACAATGCCGAAATGTGATTTGACTCTTTAATTTTCATAATCCATTTGGCCAAAGAATGTTTTCCTTCACTAATTAAAGAACAGACAATGGACGTGTGTCTCATACACGAACATACTCGCAGTGGTAGTGTTTTTTGAATCTGACAAAAAACAGTAGAGAAATGGAGTAACATGAAATCAATGAGAGAGAAAATGGGTTTAATCATACGCCTCTTAGCATTTAAACATTCAGTGCAAACACATGACAGCAGAAAAACAAATCCTCAAAAGAAAATAACAAACTCCCTACTCTTTCTCCCTTTTATTCTTTATCTTTCTTTCTATTCTTCTGTCATCTCCTCTTTGTTGTGCTTTCAATGTGAGGGATCAAAAGTTGCTAAGGCAACAAACAGGAAAAGAATTAAAAAAGAAAACCCTGTCATCCTTATAGAGACGGAGGAATACTGATGTTCTCCAGTAGAACGGAGAGAAAAGGGGAGATGGAGGGAGGAAAGGAAACTGGGGGGATAAAAGTGTGTATCTTCCCATTAGCGGGCTGCTATTGGAACCTGAAGGGATGTAAGGCGTGTAGAGGAAAAGACATCAGAGAGCGCAATGCAACTGGCGGGAGTAAAAAACTGTCCTGAAATGCACAATAAATATGTGCCTACTGTCTAATGTTATATGAAGCTTAAAGAGTACTACTAAGAGTGTACTTCTATATTAGATAAATACTTTAAACCTGCACTGATCAGTTGTGAGATGAGATGTGACTGATTAAAATATCTAGCTGATGTCTTAAAATATGTTGCATAGACAGTGTGCAGCTGAAAAGACAACAGATTGATACCTTGAATGCCTTATATAACTGGTTATAAGGTTATTAAAAAAATATCAAAATAAATGACATATTTCATGGGACGAAGGATTACAAATACAGTATATTCACAAACAAAAGATTATTAATTGTTTTATCAACTAAAAAGAAATGTCAACGAGTCCAAAAACAGGGAAGAAACCCTAGAGCAGTGGTTGGCAATAGGCGGCCTGTGGGCCAGAGCTGGCCCGCCAGCAATAATATCTAGCCCGAGGCCAGATTGCTTTGATAGCAGAAAAATAAAAAATAAAAAAATTGATAGTGGCTGATGCTGAAATAGATCTCAGACATGTCAGCAGTCACTCACATAATCACACAGGAACAATTCCTGTGCAATAACCCACTAACTCTGTCTCTAATCAGCCACCTGTTTACTGGTTACCACTTATTATTGTGGCATTATTGTGGCCTCGGCATTCGGGACTGAAAAAGTTGGATCGGTGCATCCCCAGATCAATCAAATCAACAAGCTGCTCATTTACTTTTACACAGCTTAAGAATTTATTTCATTGAATAAATCTAGTATTATTGTTATAATTACCATTAATGACATTGTGAGTTATTTCGCCTCTTTTTATAATAGTATGTGTCAGTTTCCTTGTATTCTTTTCCTTTTCTATATTAAAGCAACATTAAAGCAACAAATATTTTTTTATCTCATGCAAATATGGTAGGAAAAAATGCTGCAATCATGTCTGTTCAGTTATCTTTGAAAATAACAGAATTGCTAGACACATTACCAGAGGCTGTTTTTAACCGTGTTAAAGAGTTTTAGAGCATTTTCTAACACCAATTCTGCTGCATAAATATGCCCAGCAGGAAGCAGTATGCATACTAACTAACCCGAATACATCCTGTGTTTGTGACAAACCCACCGCTTGACAATTGAAACATGTGAGATTCATACAAAGCAGCATGCAAACATCTTAAAATAGCATGTTTTTAGCACCACATGTGTATTTTTCTACTTTATGATCGGTTAATTGCGCCATTACCCATGATGCACAGCACTTGAGCTGTTTTATCAGCTCAGTCACATCCTGAAAGCAACTCATGCTCAGACTTTCAACACACTGACATTGAGGAATAAAATCCAAGCAGCTAAAACCAGTTTAATCTCAATAGAATAATAAACAGTTTATTAAGCAGAGTGCTGATAAGCAGTAGGGGCACAATGTGCTGACATGCTAATTGTTTGGAGAATGCTAAAGATGGTGAAGTGTGTGTGTGCGCAGTGGTAAGAGGAAGAGATGACATGACAATCACTGGATGAGCAGCAAACATGACTGTGAGGTAATGCAGCAAACTGTTGACACACACAAACATGCACCTGCAGCAGCACACAAACTGAAACTCTTACACAAACATGAATGCATCTGTACTGTGTGTGCACAGAAAGACACACACTTGAATGCACACACGCCCTGTACACACATGCGCACGTACAGCGAGCAGCTCTTGGGGATTTGGAGTTCAAAGGATGCTTTATTTTGGGAACAGCTTTGGGTTAGTCACCCTACTTTGGTGACAGACGGAGAAACAGGTTGCAAATATCAAACACTTTACAAGCACTGTGACATGCAAAAACACCCACCCACACTCACACAAACACACACACAAGCTCACACTCTCACTTTCCTTGCATTTCCTCCGTCTCTCTCTCTCTCTTAATTCCAAGAAACATCTCGCCAAAGGGAGAATGTGTTGTTTAAAACTTACAAGCAGACTTCTCCTTCACCAGCAGCTAATGTATGATCACAGCTCTTCTGACAGCTTTGTCAGAAACACTAAGACGTTGTGTTTGGGCTTCATTAACACATAAAGCAACATGGCAGGATGCTGGGATTACAGTAAAGCTCAATATTGTGAAGTGGTAATTCGACTGGTGCACTTCAGGGGGTGTTTTGATCCCATTAGAAAACAAAGTAACAGCTTCTGTCTTCTTCAAGTGATGAGTGGACGGCTGCCAGTGGAATGGTGTTATTTGTCTGAGATGCATGATGAGATTTCTCCAAACTGACCATTCGCTGAACCCCCTCCCATCGATTGTCCAGTCATTGTTTAGCAACTGTAACTAAGCCCGCACAGCAGGTCTGTAAAGCTTTGGGTTTCTCCACATGTTGTAACTGTGTGCATGGGTCTCTCATAAAATACTAAACCAAAAACACAAGAATAATAGAGTTATGGGATGGATTAAACAGTGTGTTTCTATGTTCTAATTAGGCTGCACTTGTTAGCATGTAGCTTACCACTCACAGTAGTAAACAAGCATCACTTCAAGGTCAAGAAGCATTTCATCAACTAACTGCATTAGTTTGTGGGGTTACAGGTTACGTTAGAGAAAAAGCCCTCACAACTAGCGCATCCTCTGTGTCGTAAGCTGGTCCTGGATGCTATCACAGGCTAACGTTAGCGGCTCCCCCGGCTCTTAATTGAATTTAGGGAAGATACACTACAGCAGCCCCAGCAGATTATACCTGAGAAAGCAATATGTTCACTAAACACATTGGTTGGCCCTCATCCTATAAGCCTTTTCTCATTTAACGTTAAAAGTGAAACAAGTAGGCCAGCTCACATGTAGCTTTAGTCTCAGACTTTTAGCATAGGCTTGTTGTGTGAAATTATGAAAAATGTATCCTGAAGTTCCCTGAAGAAATTTTTAGGAACACATTAATGGTAAATACAGATTATTTGGCAAGGGGACATATTGAAAAGTTTTAGCAAAAATATAATCTAAGCAAAAGAGTTGGAGGCGGTTTGCCATGCAAAGTAAGTACATGCACACACACATAAACACACAGGGCAAGGCAGTAATAGAACAGGCGCCGGCACAGTTTGGTGGCGACACCTGTTTGAAATTTATAATGAGCAGCCAGGGGAGAGGACCCCACACACAGTCATACACACACAAACACAGACACACACTCACACACAGTTGTCTGTGTCTTGGCTGTGACTCTGTGCTGAGTTGCAGGTCAGAGAGAGGCTAAGAATAAACTGGTCCTGCTGTCTCTCTCTCTCTCTCTCAGACACACACACGCACAGTTTCACTTTGCCTTTGACTTCTGCAGACACATGCCCTCTGATTAACAAAAAGAACAAGAAAGAGAGAGCAAGGGCAGGAGGAAACCCTTAATGAAGGTCAGGGATAATTAAAAGAAGCATTAATTGGCTCAACAGAGAGCGAATTAGTTTATCCCTGCAGTATAATTATGTGAGTCCAAATGGTGAATAAATAGATTCACTCAGCCGTATGTGTGTGTGTGTGATTTCCAGCACAATAACATAACATAGGTCATTGTTTTGCTCCCTTTCTCCATCACCTCTGTCCTCAGTTCATTATTAAGTCATGAAACAAGTCATCCTTCCATCCAATATTTCCCATTTTTCAACAGGATAGCATCTTTTATTACGTCCTCCCTGCCTGGTAAATGCCCACATCTTTAAAATCTCATGCCCCCAGTTCATAACACGGGGTTTCTGTTATAAATCTGTAGTCGCTAAGTCCAAACTGATATAGCCCTGATTACATCACTATGACATCATCAAGGGTTACTGACTCGACAAAGCTCCTTCAGAGTCACAGAAGATATTATGCCTCTGTTTTCACAAGTTGAATAGTACCCTTCATGACAATAAGAGTGCACCTTTAAACACACATTTCAGCAAAGATCCACCGCACAGAATTAAAAATGAGCAAGGTGCCAGATTCCTGTCAAGAGACAGGATCAAGAGAGCACTCAGGTGAAACCTTACCCCTGACCTGTGATGAAGAGAAGAAAAGGGAATTTTCTTTGTGGAATCAATGTGGTATCATATTCTTTCTTTTTTTATATAAATAAACCAGAGTTCATGAAATTCAGCTGAAGCACCTTTCTTCACCTGCTTTGCCTCGCCCCTCCTCTTGTCAGTTCAGCACCAATGCCTTTTAGATTTTCCCCAAGAATTTTAAGCAGCACCTGGCTCACCCAATGTACAAAAGGGGTAAACAAAACTATTACACAGATTGGAGAGACAAGGGAGAACAGAGGGAGGTGTGGATGGTGAATTATGTCTGGGTTGTGATCCAGCTAAATTGCCTTGGCAGTGAGTCCTTTTTCTCTGACTAAAGGGTTAGACAAAGATGGATGGACAGGGAAGCTGACGAGAATGATCAAATAAGGCAGGAAGAAGAGGAGGTGAGGGTGTTAGGTGGAGCGAGAGGAAGGCAATAAGGGGAGGAAAAAGGTGATGAAAAGTCTGTAAAAAAGTAAAGGTGAAAGGCAAAATGGGAGGGAGATGTAAATGAAGAGGAGAAGAAGGATGTGCAAGGGGTGAAAAGGGAGGGATGGGAGACGGATGAGATGATAGGGAGGTGAGGCAGAGGAGAAGGTGAAGAAGGGAGGAGAAGAGGAGAGGGATGGCAAAACTCCTGTGTGGAAGAAAATCTAAAAATATACCAGGGATTTGAAAAAGGGAGAGATGTCAAGAAAGAAAGAAAGAAAGAAAGAAAGAAAGAAAGAAAGAAAGAAAGAAAGAAAGAAAACAGCTATACAGAGCAAATCTAAGGTCAACAAAGGGCAGAAATGTAATCAGGCAAAAACAGAAATAAGAGAGAGAAAGGGAAGATGGAGGGAGGAATGACACAAAGGAGTACAGCTGCAAAGAGGAAAGAAAACACGCAGAAGGTAAAGAGAGGGAGGGACATTACCACCCCAACCCTTAACTTTAACCTACACGTAATTCTAATCTTAAACCTAAAGCCAGTCTTAATCCTCAAACGGCTTTTAAGACAAAATGTTGTCACTTTCTAAAACTAAAATTGGCCCTTACAAACACAGAAGAACAAGAGCACACACACACACTTGTGTTATCATACTTGTGAGGATACTCATTAACATAAATGTTGACTACTCCCAAGTCATAACCCTTGAATGAATTCCTGTTCAGCCTATATCTTGACAATCAAACAGCACCTTGAGGAAATGTACAACTGGAAGTGTCCTCGCTATGCATGAAAGTCTTCACTCTCAAATTGGTCCTCATAAAGATACAAGAACAAGACCACACTCTCGCACACACATAAACACAGAGGCCTTGCTTTACAGGCCCCAGAAGGCGCTGAGAAAACTGTATTTCCAAACCGCTTTATGTATTGGTCAATTTAACACCGCTATCATCAGCATATTAAAAATGCATGTGCCCAAGGACGCAAGAGCAATTTTGCCTGTGTGTTTGTGTTTGTGTGCACACGTGTATTTTAATGCAGAGTAGCCTACCGTGAAGAGTGGCATTATTACACTGTTATCTGCATTGCTATTTATACGGTGAATGCATGTTAAACACTCAAGCTATTTCTGAACGGGAGTCAGAAATAGCTTGAGTGTCAGAAACTGAGAATCATCCAGAATTATGTCAGTCACTCTTTGGTGCTACAAAAACAGCATCTATGTCCTATCAAATCTGTGACTGATTTGGTGCAGATTTCAGTCCATGTATTAGAAAAAAACATTGTGAACGAGCTTTGTATTTTGTCAAATGTTTGTCAGTTTCAAAGTGTGCATAAAATGTGCAGTAAAGTGGGTGAGAGAACAGTTACTGACAACGTTCGTACTTACATGGTCTCGTCATTTTGAAACTCCAGTTTGCCAGCGACAGGTTCGTAGTCGTCGCCTCCCCTAGCGCTGCCATCCACGGTTCGGTAGGGAACAGCTACCAGGCCTCTGGCCCCAGAAGTCCTGAGCACCTTCACCTCCATCACACCTACGCTCTCACTCACTTTCTGACTGGCACTCTCAAAGGTAAAAATACCTGAGAAGGAAAGAAAATACAGTACTTCACAGGAGAGAAACACTAGAAAGATGAGGTGAAAAAACACCTACGCTCTCATTTACTAGCTTGCTCTCCGAGGTGTACCATATATATAGTGAAAGGGATAATAGATTACCACCCACTCTCTTTAGATAAAAGATAATCAGCATTAAGTAAACGCCCACTCTACACTCATCCTCCCTCCCTTAATTCTCTTTGGATGTTACCAACCAGATTTAACTAAAAAAGTGTCAACATCGAGGGGACTAGAACTCTTTTCACCTTCTTGTGATCCCTTTTTTATGGATATCCTGGGAATTAGGTAGCAAAGCAATAGACCTATGTGGATTCAACATTTATATCAAAACCATATAGTTTAAAATTATTACAGAACCAGTTCTTCACATCTACTTCTGTCACTCTTGCATGATCCATCTTGCACAGAAGGTTAATTAAGGTTAATGTGTTTTGATTTGTACTTATTTGGAAAATGAAAATTGTAATTAGCAAAAAAAGGAAATTTATTTTTTAGCCGTGTTCTCCAGGTGGTCACAGCCTACCAGTAGCTATGATTTTTCAAAGTTACTTAACGGAGCTTGAGAATGTATTGAAATAACATACAACAGAAAACAGATAACAGAAAACTAAGGCAATCAGCTTTCACTCCCAGAAGAAGCTAATTTGCCTAGCTTGCTAACAGCACGATGGGTCCAAATGTTGAATGTTGTAAAGGGACAGACAGACTTAACTATGAGGGCTTATTGTAGAGGGGGAAATGCCATAGGTCGTACAATATGACATGTTTTAGTCCATAGCACATGTGTATATATGATGGAAGTGCACAACAAAAGTTGACAAATGTCCAAATTTGGTTTTATTCTCTTTTACGTTATATGGGATAATATTCACAACAGCTGCATTATCATTAAAGTTTATATTTTCTATAAACCAAAAGAGAGGAGAATTTAAATTTCAGTTTGGTTTCATTAAGATAGACAATTCCTGTTACATTACTCTGTCTTACCTGCGTGGTCGTCATCGTAGATGGTCACTGTGGCTGTGTGGTTGTCGCCCAGCACGGCTTTGGGGGTGGCACTTGCATCCAGTGGGGCGGTGCCGATCTCAGGATAACCAACCACTCGGGGGTTACTGAGGTGGACATAGAAATACTCATCCTCCTCAAAGATGTCGTCATCAATCACTCCAACTGTGATCTCTGGTAAAAGAATTGTATTTTCCTTTTTAGGGTGATGTTTTTACAAAAATAAACATTAAATCATGTTTTATTTGTTGAAACCAGTGGGACAAGTTGCCTTAGGTGCTGCAGATGACCTCTGCTACTTGAGCCTCAGTCTCATTGACGTGTTTTTTGAAAATATGTCATAAATTATCGCTGTCATTGTTATTTTTACCTTTGAGTGTCTCTCCTGGCTTAAACAGCAGCGTTCCCTCTGCAAACTCATAATCGGAACCTGCATTCGCTGTACCGTCCTCTGTGCGATAATCCACCTGGGGGAGACAGGAGCACAGAGAGTTGGTGAGACGAGGGGGTGGGGGGGTGGGGGGGAGCGAAAAGAGCCATCAAAGATGAAACAGAAGTGAACAGATATGAAAAGGGCAGATAGACACAAAGGGAGAGGGAGAACACAGAGTACAGACAGGGAGAGAGAGATAGAAGTGAACAGAAAAGAAGTAGAGGAGAGGCAATTGGGGAGATGTGAACAGAGGGCGAGAGAAAACAAGAATAACAGCTTCATTAAACTGAGCCCTCTGGTCAGATACAGTCTGATAATAAAGACTTTGAAGATTGTACAACAAAACTCTCCCTGTATCCCCTCCTTTCTCTCCATCTGCCCTGTTTATTAACCCTCTCCAGCCTGCATAGAGGCTTTAAAAACGAATCTGCATTGCTTTAAATCAGATCAAACAGCAATCAGATTCTGTCACTAGTTATATAAAATGGGATAAGTTCTACTTCAAAACAATCTGTGGCTGTTTCTGAATCAGTGTGGTTCTATTAATAAGTGACACAGCTCTAAACTTTTTTTAATGTATCCATAGCTGATATTACATAGGTCTACTGAGGCTTACTAATATTTCAGTGTTCAGATGTTTCTGATGAATAAAGTTGCCTTTAATGTTATTTTTATATAAATAACCAGCCAATACTATGGCTGGGTGTGACACCTAATTTAAATAAATATTTGGTTTATATATACAAACTATTCTAGCAAACTTAAAGCGGCTATAATAACGGTTTTCTTTATTTTAATGGCTCAAATGACTATTTGGATGTGGAAGCTGATGCTCATACTGATGAACACACAGTGAATTATCTCTGCTGTTCATTTCAACCGCTGTTCAGAACATTTCGTCTTCACATTTTAGCATTTAGCTCATTGCTTTGGTTCACTCTCACTGCTCTTATGAGTGTTGTTTTCAGGCGCAGCAGGCAGCTGTTTTCAACAAACAAGCTCTAAAAAGCCACTATACACCACCTGCTCAGCACCAAACAGCCAACAGACAAAGTAAGAACATAGTGCAGCGTGCAGCAGCGACAGAGACACACTTTTTTTCTCAGAGGCTGATGGTGCAAGCTTAAAGGAGAGCGAATATTGGTCAGGTGGATAAAAACGCACTACAAATGAAAGTAATGTTGCTTTGTATCTGCTGGATGTGCAAACAAGCAACTGTTTGCTAACAAGTTAGCCACATTAGCTAAAAAGGTGATAATATGTCAGTGTTGTGTGCATTCCTTCCTTCCACTGCTCTGAGGTGGGAAAACAAATGTGTTAATGCAGGTTAAAGTCTGTTGTTTAGCTATCATTCCATCATATATTTTTTTTAAATGGCTGCCTTGTACTAAAACTGCTAAACCCTTTAAGAAGACAAAGTGCTGTGAAAATTTATTTAAATGTTTTGTATACATACACAGATTCTCTGTCATCTAAGTCATAGTTATCTAGGGCTGTACATAACGATTATTTTTAAAATGAATCCAATTTCCCGACAGATTGTCTGTAATGTTGATTCAGCTGTTTTCTCGCTCATACGTGGCCGTTACATTAACAGAAAATATGAAACAGCCGAACGTTAGATGACGCACGGTGTAACGTTGTGTTACCTTGACAGCAACGGGGCAGAAATAACCTTTAACATGAAAGCGATGAAGAAATACTTAGAAAATACATTTTAATGGACTACGTGTTCTCGATAATGTGGCGTGTTTGTGTGGAGACAGAAAGTAAACACGATTTGCGGTGCTGCTGTCAGTGCTCCGTGATACTTTCGCTTCACGTGTTCATGCTGCTTCACGTATGTCCAATTCACAGAGCTCACGGAGCAGCACGTTTTGAGTGTCAGTCTAAAATACTCCCAAACTTTAGACGGTCGAATGCGCTGTCTTGTAGATGGAGCTTGTCCAGGGGATATCCCACTAACACCGGATGCAGTGACGCTTCGACGCACGTAATGCAAGTCGACGTATTTACGGAATCGATTACGTCAACGAATCGCACCAGCCCTATGGTTATCCAAGGAAAGTTAAATCAAGGGTAACTGGACTTGGTTGAAGATACTTGAAGACGTTCCGCCTTTCATCCAAGAGGCTGCACTGAAGAGGCCTCTTGGATGAAAGGCGAAGCCATGTCCAATCACCCTCGACTTAACCTTCCTTGGGGATAGATTCTTGGAACTTTTAAACATTTCAATGAGTGTACCATCAAGTACAAGTAGCCTCAGTGAGAAACTGTTTGGCAAAGATAATCTTTTTTCTTCGTCTCTGAAGTACTGCACTGACACCATGCCTGAAGAGCCTGTGTGTGGGCTAAACAGGCCACTTATCAGCTTTCAGTAGACGGCAGACTCAGGCCATGCCAACAGCACACCTCTACAGACAGCACTAGTGTTGCATCATAGTTCCATTTATATACAAGGAGAAGAATAGACGAGACACAGCCTTGCAAAGCCCCTGCGAGCAAATCAGATATCATTTCACTGACAGACTCTCTGTGACTTGAAACAAAATCTCTTATTCAGTGTACCAGGCCAGCATCAAGCCCAAGAGCAGTGAGCCTTTGCAAAAGGATATGTCTTTTCATTGAGTTACAACCTCTAAATCTGAAATCTAAAAATCTCTAGAAGAAAGTGTTTTGTTTTGTGTCTCTTCTACACTCCTCTGTCACCCACTTCTATCCCTCTAGCAGGCCATAAAGGAGAACAAGGATGCTCAAAGCCTCTAGAAGTGAGAACAGGTTATGAGTAAGATCAGCCCGAGACTAGGAAAACTGCCAAAGATGTGAGTGAAATCAGTTCAGAGTATATTTTTGTCAACTCTCATCTCTACTTTTGTCTGTCTGAGTGTCTTTTGGCCTCTCTCCCTCACACACACACACACACACACAGATTCTTATTCCTCTGAACAATCCACACACCTTGACAGTAACTCCAGAGTCTCCTCCGTGTCTGGCAACAGTCAGTTTCAAGGAGCCACAGTTTTCAAAGCACTGATACAACGAGGGCTCGAACTCCATCCTGATGGTGTGAGGATCGTCCTCCTGGGCTTGGGTCTCGTGGCTGCTCACCACCTGCAAAAAAACCCAGACAAGATGAAAGTAGACGTGTCAGGTCAGAGTCAGATGCGGTGTGTGTTTTAGCTGTGAATAACAGGTCAAATGCTAACGAGAGGAGATTACGCGCGTCTCACCTTGCGAGCTTGGTCGGCAGCGTGCTTCTTGAGGATATTGCCAGCTCCGATCATCATCCTGGTTGCCTGGATACGGTAGAAAGCTCTGCTCTTCTGCTGCTGCATCAGCACCTGATCAATAAAACTAATTCATTAACAAAGTGATCTATTGTATTCAATATGCTAATCTATAATTCAGTTAGTTTTTTCAGACTAGTCTTTCGTTTATAGAAGCTCACTCTTAAGTGGACAGCTGCAATTTAAGGTTAAGCAGCGACTCTCCCTCGGGGCGGGGTTTTTTCTAACGTCTTTACGGGAGGTTAGCGGTCAAAGGTCAGCTACAGATTCACTGAAGGACACTGCTTGAGGTTTGAACCCAGATCCGACACTTGAAGACGAGGGATGTCTTTGTCTCAGAGCTTCATTAAAACCCTGTAATTGTCTCTTTGACAGAGAGAGACAAACAGTGGAATCACACTGATAAGGAATGATTTGACACTGTAGCCGTCCACTTCCTTAAAATATTACCCACTTTAAAATGCAAAACTAGTTGCCAACTCTCTTAGCTGAAAACTTTAGATTTATTGAGTCTTATCAATCTATAAGTAATGATTTCAATAAAAATGTATGTCTGAATAGCAATTTAATATCCTAACGATCCCCCACATAGAAAATGAACAAATTGGCCACTGTAGCTGTGGAGATCATTAAATTAAATGTAGCCGCAGAGCTGGGAAGACTGTGATTTATTTAAATTTAAGGGAAGCGAACCTCCACAATCCTCACAATATCCGCATATGCTTGGAGGGTTGGAATTAGTAATCGTTAGTTTAGTAAAAAAAATTATCTGGCTGAGCAAGTTGGCCTAACTTTAGGAAAGTCAAATTCCAAGTCCGAGAGGACCACAGGGGACCACTATATAATTTATTATTTAATGATTCATTATGTCCGCGAGAACCTTAATTTATCCAGTGGAGTTTAATCTCTGGGGCAGCAGTCATTCTTATTTACAGCACGAGGAGGCGTAAGTAGCTGCTGGGGGAGGAAGGCCTGAATGCAAACAAACAGTGCACCTTTTGTAATTACAATAAAAAGACCAAAACCAAGAAATAACTCACAAAGGAGACAAGGGAAGGAAGAGGGGAAGTGCATGGCAGCCATCTATTAGCAGCTCCTTTCTTTTTACCAGGGACGAGAACAGATTAACCAACTATTTAGTTAATCTCTGTGTGACTCATTGACAAACGAAACTCAACTAAACTAATGCCAAATTTAACCAAAAGGTAAATTTAGAAGAAAGCACTAAGATTTCGTTGCTTATAGTACCAACTAACAAATTGCAAATCTAAATGCACCAAAAAATCTTAACTCAAGGTCAACTTGCAAGGTTTTTACAGAGCTGTTAACCAAACCTCACATCCTTCCTTTAAGCATGAACTCAATGTGTGAGATGTGGCTGAAAGCTCCGAAAAAACAAGTGGACCTTGCGTTACAAATTTTTTGCCACGTTATGGCTTCCAGGGTCAAAAATGAGCTTTCACACTCTAATGTTCATAGAACTTACCGGGTAAATCACCTCGAGAGCAGAGGGGTTGCATGTTACAGTGCTGTCAATCAAGACAACTGGCACCTTCCTCTCTACAGACTAGTGGTTTTATCAGCTCACAACATTACATGAGGAGTGTCCTGAAAAACTCGTAGTGTGTAGCTATCTATCAATTAACTTCATTATAATTTTGTTTATATTTGGTGTGTGTGCATAGTTGATTTGCCATTTTCTATAAATATCGTAATAACTATTCATTAAATAGCTGCCTTGGGAAATTAAATTAAATTAACCTCTTCATTCATCTCTTCTAATGGAAATGCAAATGGATTTGTTAAACAGCTCAGAGGTTGATCAGGAACACTATTAAATGTTCAGCTGTGTGCTGCCCTACCTGCTATCACCTAAAACACCTTGTTCACAGCCGAATGTGTCACAGCATCATCTCCGGCACAGTGCCACCCTCAGAGGAGTCGGGTGTGATATGTGATGCATGTTATTAAGTTTTCTACTGTTCCATTTTGATATTAGATGTAAGAAGATTGTTAGCTCAGAAACTGAGAGAAGAACTTTAAGGAACAAAGTTAAGATGAAGACAGAGCAAACCAGTTTGAAAAAATGAATGCAGCTTCACCATGAGGGCCTCATTAATTAGAAGCTGACTAATAACATCCAATCAAATTCACACATGTGTACACACTATTTATAAACTTTGAAAATGTTTGTATCATCGCCTAAAATCTAATATACAGTATCAAAAGTGAGTACACCCCTCACATTTTTGTCTTTTCATGTGACAACACTGAAGAAATGACACTTTGCTACAATGTAAAGTAGTGAATGTACAGCTTGTATAACAGTGTAAATTTGCTGTAGCCTGAAAATAATCACATAGCCATTAATGTCTAAACCGCTGGCAAAAAAGAAGTGAGTACATCCCTAAGTGAAAATGTCCAAATTGGGCCCAAAGTGTCAATATTTTGTGTGGCCACCATTATTTATATAGAGACCTTGCGCTCCTCCAACTTCCATTTGAGGATGCCCCACAGATGCTCAATGGGGTTTAGGTCTGGAGACAAGCTTGGCCAGTCCATCAGCTTTACCTTCAGCTTCTTAAGCGAGGCAGTGGTCGTCTTGGAGGTGTGATTGGGGTCATTATCATGTTGGAATATTGCCCTGCGGCCCAGTCTCCAAAGGGAGGGGATCATGCTCTGCTGCACAGTACATGTTGGTGTTGATGATTCCCTCAATGACCTGTAGCTCCCCTGTGCTGGCAGCACTCATGCAGCCCCAGACCACGACACTCCCACCACCATGCTTGACTGTAGGCAAGACACACTTGTCTTTGTACTCCTCACCTGGTTGCCACCACACAGGCTTGACACCATCTGAACAAAATGAGTTTACCTTGGTCTTATCAGTTCCAGTAATCCATGTCCTTAGTCTGCTTGTCATCAGCAAACTGTTTGCGGGCTTTCTTGTGCATCATCTTTAGAAGAGGCTTCATTCTGGGACGACAGCCATGCAGACCAATTTGATGCAGTGTGTGGCGTATGGTCTGAGCACTGACAGGCTGACCTCCCCACCCCTTCAACCTCTGCAGCAATGCTGGGAGCACTCATATGTCTATTTCCCAAAGGCAACCTCTGGATATGACGCTGAGCACGTGCACTAAACTTCTTTGGTTGACCGTGGTTAGGCCTGTTCTGAATGGAACCTGTCCTGTTGAACTGCTGTATGGTCTTGGCCACCATGCTGCAGCTCAATTTCAATCTTCTTATAGCCTAGGCCATCTTTATGTAGAGCAACAATTCTTATTTTCAGATCCTCTTTTCCATGAGGTGCCATGCTGAACTTCTAGTGACCAGTATGAGGGAGTGTGAGAGAGATAACACCAAATTTAACACACCTGCTCCCCATTCACACCTGAGACCTCTAAGTCACATGACACTGGGGAGGGAAAATGGCTAACTGGGCCCAATTTGGACATTTTCACTTAGGGGTGTACTGACTTGTTGCGAACGGTTTAGTGTGCGATGTGTCATTTCTTCAGTGTTGTCACATGAAGAGATATAATCAAATATTTACAAAAAATGTGAGGGGTGTACTCACTTTTGTGAGATACTGTATATCTTTGTTAAAGGAGTAGCTTGACATTTTGGGAAATAAGCTTGTTTGCTTTTTGCCAAAAGTTTGATAAGAAGACACCACAAACTAACACAAAGTTGTGTAGCCTATGGAGCTAGAGCCAGGAGGCGATCCATTCAAACTTCAAAATTATGCCTACTAGCCCCTCTAAAGCTCATTTGTATAACTTATAACAGCCAGACAAGATTTTGTGGCTTTAGAGGGAGTTACGTGCTGCTACATTAACTATTTTTTGGCAAATAGCAGTAAACGACAACTGTAACAACCACAACATTTCTGTTTGCACTGTGATTGGTGGGCTGGGTAGCCTCGCAATGCCTCCGAGCCGACCGGAAGTACGCCGCGCTTTGAAGTAATATTTACTAGCGGCCAAAACGGCGGCTGTAACACAGTGAATCAATATATTTGACCGTCATAACCCGAGAGAAATGACTCGTTTCGCTATCAGAATGTGATCCATTTGCTCGGTAACATTTGAAAAGGCTACACCAGCAGCACATATACAATTTTACCCCCATTTACGTTAGCGGAGCGCTAAACTGGAAGTTAGCCTACTCGGCCGGCAAAAGTCAACACAGTGGACGCTGTAGCGCTACTGCCGACTAGCGTTTGGGGGTGTAATAGCAGAATGACGGGCACACCTACGCAGAAGTATAAATGCATGGCTACGTGCGTAGCCTACGGCGTACGTACGCACGTAGACCCTACGCAGGAGTATAAATGGGCCTCTCGACACTGCCAGGCCAGCTATTTCCCCTCGCTTTCATTCTTTCTGCTAAGCTAAGCTAATCACCTCCCAGTTCTAGCGCCATACTTAACTTATTTCTCTCAAAATAACTATTCCTTCAACAAACAACCTTCAAAACATACCCAATGTCAATAAATTTCCATCGCTAATGTTTGTTTATCTGCACATATAAGAAAACCCCCCCTGACCTGATAGTTAGCCATCTCAATTAGCTGCTCCATGTCTTTATCCGGATGCCTCTGCTTCAGCTCCTTCAGCGTCCTCGCCATGTCCCTTCTGGCCTCGTCCTCCTCGTCCTTCGCTCCTCCCTCCTCCATCATCCCTCCATCTATCCCACTGTGACAGTTCAACGCCATCTGTCCGTCCAGCTCCAGCATGTCCATCTTGGTGAACCCCCCTGGACCCAGTGCTCCTCCTCCTCCTCCGTCCATACCTCCTATCCCTCCGTCCGCTCCTCCCTCGGTCTCAATGATGATGCCGCGGTGCTTGTCAGCACGGTAACGCTTACGGACGTACTTGTAGAAGAGGAGTCGGCGGTCAGCCACCCAGGCCTGGACCACGCAGAGGGGGAAGAAGAGGAAGGTCAGCACTGCCTCCCATACCTAGAGGAGAAAAGAGACAGAATTTTCCTTCCTTCTTTTTTCTTTCTTTCCCTCAACCAACCTTCGTCCCGTTAACAGGTTTCATATCTGTCTGTCCTCACCTCCACCTCTCCAGGGGAAAACACACTCAGAATCAGGTAGAGCCAGATGTAGGCGAAGATACTCCAGGCTGCCGTGACGAAGAACACCCGAAGGTGTTTGATTTTGCGCGTCTCTCCGTCAGGAACCACATACACACACAGGGCGATGATGATGAACATGTTGAAAGCAGCACTGCCCACGATGGTGCTGGGACCCAGGGAGCCAGCCTCGAAACCGTGACCACACACCTATAGGTGGGGTGAAAATCAGATTACCGTGGTGCCACTAACATTTTGTATCAGTTCATCTAATGTGTAACCATCCGGCTCATACTGTACTCACTTCAATAACAGACAGCAGTATCTCGGGGGCACTAGAACCCAAGGCCATTAGAGTGAGATTAGAAACAGTCTCGTTCCAGATCCTGACTGTGGCCGTGGTGGTCTCACCATTTGGCCTCTTTATAGTGATTTCCTTCTCCTGGGAGGTGATGACCTGGAGGGGGAGGAGAGGCACAAAAAGGAAACAAAAAGCAAGAGGAAGGAAGGAATGGAAAGAAAAGGATGGCAGATGGAGCTCCAAAATTATGTTGTTTTGTTTACTTGACAATTTATTGTTTTAAAAGATGCCACACAGCTGTCGCTCATGTGTCATATTAAATAAGATCCATTGTATTTCCCCAAACTGAGGATGAGTGGTGACTTGAGTACTGTATATACAGTGGCTTGCAAAAGTATTCATACCCCTTGAACTTTTCCACAGTTTTTCACGTTACAACCACAAACATAAATGTATTTTATTGAGCTTTCATGATATAGACCAACTCAAAGTGACACATAATTGCGAAGTGGAAGGAAAATCATACATGCAATATATACAATAAAAATCTGAAAAGTGTGCCGTGCAAAAGTATTCAGCCCCCTTTTACTCCGATACCCCTAAATAAAATCCAGAGGTACCAATTGCCTTCAGAAGTCACCTAATTAGTAAATAGAGTCCATCTGCGTGTAATCTAATCTCGGTATTAATACAGCTCTTCTCTAAAGGCCTCAGAGGTTTGTAGCACCAACAAATAGCACCATGAAGCCCAAGGAAAAACACCAGACAGGTCAGGAATAAAGGTTTGGAGAAGTTGCAGGGTTAGTTTATAAAAAAAGTATCGCAAGCTTTGAACATCTCACGGAGCACTGTTCAATCCATCATCCGAAAATGGAAAGAGCATGCCACAACTTCAAACATACCAAAAAATGCCTGTTTGTTTTCTGATGTGTGGCGACAAACTTAACACTGCATATAACCCTGAACACACCATCCCCACCATGAAACATGGGGGTGGTGGCATCATGCTGTGGGGATGCTTTTCTTCAGCAGGGAGAGGGAAGATGGTCAGAGTGGATGGGAAGATGAATGGAGCCAAATACAGGGCAATCTAGGAAGAAAACCTGTTGGCAAAAGACTTGAGACTGGGGCGGAGGTTCACCTTCCAGCAGGACCCTAAACATACAGCCAGAGCTACAATGGAATGATTTAGATCTAAGTATATATATATAAATATGTGGCCCTGCGATGGACTGGCGACCTGTCCAGGATGTACCCCGCCTTTCGCCCAATGTCAGCTGGGATTGGCTCCAGCCCCCCGAGACCTTGTACGCAGGATAAGCAGTTGACGATGGACGGATGGATATATTCATGTGTTAGAATGACCCAGTCAAAGTCCGGACCTAAATCCCATTGAGAATCTGTGGCAAGACTTGAAAATTGCTGTTCACAGACGCTCTCAATTCAATCTGACTGAGCTTGAGTTATTTTGCAAAGAAGAATGGGCAAACATTCGAGTCTCTAAATGTGCAAAGCTGGTAGAGACATTCCCCAAAAGACTTGCAGCTGTAATTGCAGTGAAAGGTGAGTATTGACTCAGGGGGGCTGAATACTTTTCAGATTTTAATTTCTGTACATTTTTGAAAACCATGTATCATTTTCCTTCCACTTCACCATTGCTTGCCACTTTGTGTTGGTCTATCACATGGAATCTCAATAAAATACATTTAGGTTTATGGTTGTAATGTGAAAAATGTGGAAAAGTTCAAGGGGTATGAATATTTTTGCAAGCCACTGTAACTATATTAATCTACTCTGAAGTAGTGCAAAGTTGCAATAGTAAAATAAGTGACGGGTTATTGATTGATTGCCTACCTCTATAGAAGACATGAATCGGTCTGCTATAATGCTCATACCCAGGAACATATAGATGAGTGCTACGAAGTAAACAATGGCTCGTGCCACTTTGTCCCCCACAGATGGGTTCTGAGGGTTCCACACGGGCAGTACCACTCCTGAAATGATCAAACAATTGAAAATATAATCAAACAGAGTTTTGCAGAAAAGGGTGGCACGAAATATTTGGTTGCAACAATTGTCTATAATTACCTCAATAATTTCTCCAGCCCTTATTTTGCATAGTGAGAGGGCATTTTGTAAAAAGCTTATTAGCAGTCCAACTTGATTAACGTCCGATAGTAAGTAGGGGATTTACCATATGGTCCATTTGTTCTACTAAAACTTATTAAAATGGATGAATGCTCTAGAATCTAACTCACGCATTAGCACCTGGCATCTGGCAAATAAATCTCTTTCCTGTCATTTGCAGAGGCACTGAACAGGTGTAAAGACTATGGCGACTTGGGGTTTAAATCTAAAGGACACTAAAGTTGAAAGAAATAGCCATAATTTAGTGTATCTACTGCCTCCATAATAACATAGACATAATAAATGATCATGAATTTAATGTGTAATTGTTTCCTACAAATGGAGGAAATTGAATTAAATGAATAAGCCACTTTTGAAAAAGAATATTGTGAATTAGCCTATTTGAAAAAGATTAAAAAGACAGTGTTGGATGCAGTGTTTACCCTCCAATTAGGCTTATGTTTTTGTCTGTAATCTGCTGGGTATTGATGGTAAAATGATCTAAAACATCATTATGATCAGCTGTGATAAAGGTTTAAAATATCAGTAGCTGACATGGCCGGATAACCAAACTAGAGGCTAACTCCTTATCTTACTTGTTGCAAGCTGCTCTTTCTATAAGAGTGAAGTACATAAATCTATCCTATGTAATTGCCTTAATCCATCCTTATATGCATTAAACTGCAGTTTTCTCAAAGATAAGACCAACCCACCTTCCTGACAGGGGTCTCCACTAGCTGAGCAGTTGTTCTCAGATGAATCTGCGTGCGCTGATGCAGGACATGACAGGAGGAGGAAGAAGGAGAAGAGGAAGGAGAGCAGGGAGGTGAAAGAGGATGGAGGTACAGACATGGCTGCTGGAGCCATTTCTGCTGATGCAGCCTGGCCTTCACTGGACTCTGCTGAGATCTACTGGGTCGGAGCAGCGAGAAGTGATGTCCAAAACCTTGAGGTAGGCAGAGAAAGATTGGAGACACAAAGAAAGTAATTTAACCTTCCAATCACACCGCTAGTGAACTCTCTCATGAACTATTTCTGTTGGCTTTAATTGTATTCACTATAATAAAAACACATCATGCTGCTACATCAAGATACTTTTCGCATTGTGTGTTCAATTGTTGCCTACTGCAGCTTTAAGTAAATAGTTGGGGCTAATGTATCTGTGTGTCAAGTGCTGCCTGAGACACATAGCTCAGGGCACAATCTTCCACAGTCTCTCTTCTACTTTTCCCCAAGTGTACCTAGCTGTAGACAACACGGCAGACAAAACGGCAAGAGCACCTTTGCAGTTGACATAAAACCATGTGATCTCAGCAGCAGAAGTTGGTCTTCTTCGTGTCGTTTTTTTGCATGTGTGTAGTCTACATGTGGCAGAAAAGGTGATCCAGTTTCACCAAAATCAACTTGTTGTGTTTTTGTAAAGTAATCAATGAAGTTGGCTGCCTTTGGGTCTTCCCCATTTTTTTCCAGTGGACTGTGCACATGAGAAATACAGATGTTAATGAAATAAAATGACATGAAGAAGACTTCCACTGCTGAGATCATGTGAATTCCTGTCAACAGCAGAGTTAAAAATCTGTACGCAAAATATGAATAGTTACTCAGGTTGTGATGTGCCCAAAATTATGGCCAAATCGTTCCACAGCGTACACATTTGTAAATCTTATTTTTCATTTGTAGATCATGTAGTACACATTTGTGACCATTTAGAGTTTAATTTCTCGCCATAAAGTATGTGGACAAACTGAATTTCCTCCTCATGGCTCTGAGTCAAGTCTGTGTAAATCTTTACACTCACTGCATGTGTGTGCAGCCAGCTGTAGATGCTGCAGATGTCTGATGCTGGTATACAGTGTGTGGCAGTAAACATTAGCTGAGCTGAGAGCAGGCAGTCGACAGCAGAGATACAACAGCAATATGTTTCTATGACAAGGAAGCGGAGTGGTTTTTCATTTGGACCCCAGTTAATATATTGTGAGGACAAACGGACACAAAAAAAAGGAACAGATTGAACTGGCAGTGTTAGGTCAAATCAGTGCAAACACACACACAGAGGAGGAACAGAAACATACAAGTCTACACATACAAACACACAAACAGCATCAGCTAGCCTTGTAGTGTGGAAGTTGCTGACCTTGCGTACTCTCTCGCAAACACTTCCAAATGCAGAGACACACACACTCTACACTTAGTCAGCCCTGGGCAAAAAAATGCTGACCCTGTCTTCACACAAACACGCACACACACACAACCACAGTTAGTCATCTGTCGTGACATTAGTGTGTGTGTGTGGGGGGGGGGGGTTGCTGCCCCTGTCTTCATCTATCTTCCAGGGTCTCGGTGCTCTGACAACAACCTGTCACTTCAATACTCAACTCGCTTCTCTCCTGCACCGTCTATCCCGCTACTGTTTCCCCGAACTCCCTTAGTCTCTCGCTTCTTTTCAAGTCAGAAATTAGATTTCACTCCATTATCAAAGGTTTCTGTAAGATTTTAGCTTAGGGTGATATTAATAACAATTAATAATGAGAATTTTTTTTTTTTTACTTTCCCACCTTGGCTGCTTTTTTAAACATCTTCCCCACATCTCTTGCCATGCAAATGACCTTTGACAACACAGCCATAACGCTCTAGGGTGTCCCAGGGCAAAACTGATATGTGGGTGCTTGTAGTTAATCATTAACACAATTAAGCAGACATGTATCAAGGAATATCCACAAGATTAACTGAAAGAATAAATGTGTTAAATTTAGATTTTAACTCAAAGCCTCTCTTTAAGACAGAACCTCAAGATGATGTGACAGTGCAGGTGTCACCTTAATAGAGTATTTAGCAATACCTCCTATAATCTTGTCAGACTTTTAGACTTTTGCCAGAAGTTTAAGAGAAAAAGTATCAAAATTAATGTAGCACAACTAGAGATAAAGTCCTTTTTATCCTATTCATTCTTCTTTCTTGTAAAAACCTGGCACCTATAACCTATGATGCAAACCGCAGACAGTTTGATTGGAGATTCAGGAGTGTTATGCAAATAGTCACTAATTTAGCCTCCAGCAGAGATGAGGAGCGGGCTGCAGATGTCTGGCAACATCACTCCATACCCCCAGACTATCATGGATTTATTTCTCATGGATAAATAAGTCTTAATTTATCAGACTTTGCACAGCTCCCATTGGAGCCACCCAGCTGTCTTCGGGCGAAAGGCTGAACAGGCCGACAGTCCATTGCAGGGCCACACATAGACAAACAACCACTCACACCTAAGGAGAACATGCAACTCCATTTTTTTCACATGTGCAATAGTACTGTCCAACACCTGTTAACAGACTATAATTTCAGTTTTATATTGTGGTTTTGTAACACACACACAGTGTTAGAAAACAAATTTCATCAAAGTACCTCAAAATAATAAGCGGGTAGTGAACCTGGAGCCCAAGTATCTGACAAATTAATCTCAATTCAGGGTCCACATACTCACTTGTTGTGGCGCTTTCGACTGTACACACAGTCTTCATTAGCCATTTGAATTTGCTCATTTGTTCTCAGAATCATGATAAAGTTTCTTCAATCTGGTGATGGAGACCAAATTCTGGGACCTCAGGGGAGCAACTTCCATTTCCAACAATTATCTCGGGGATGTAGAACTTGAAATTAATGGCCTATTTTGTTTAAAAGAAACCATAATCTTTAAACCATTGTATAAACTCAATTACTACACACCTCCTTTTCTTGAGATTTGATTCATCATTCATAATCACTCAGGCTTCTTCCTTTCTCTTCTCTCTTTTTGTCTTTCACCTGCTTCATTAAATATATTTCTTACTCTCTTTACCCCCTGTTTATTCCTATCTTCTCCATCTCCACCTCCCTCTCAACCTTCCTGTGTAACTGTGTAAGTTAATGCCCTGTCGTCCTCCGTCTCTCTCCGCCTACACCACTTCACGTCTCTAGCACCTCTCCATATCCCCTGCTCGCACTCTCTTTCACACCTCAGATCTGTCCAACCTCATGGCTCCCTTTCATGTCATCCTCATCTGTAAACAAATCTGTCCCAATTTTAGTATCCCAATATGCATATTTGTTGGCACAAAAGTAAACAAATTAAAATGAAATAAAGAATTACTTATGTGGACGGAGTTATGCAGCTTTTTCATAGTATTTATCTTTAACTGCACAGTGACAAAAGTGATGTGGCAGCAAATGGTATACAGCGGCTACATGCAGAGTTAAATGGCTGGTTAAATAAGCAGTTGTGGCAGAATTTCAGCTTAAGAGTTCAGTTTTGTGTCAAAGTATTAATAATTTCCATAGATGCATTTGTGCTATAAAAAAAGCTATTAGCCTTTTCTTAGGCTGAGTGCAGACGGTCTTTCATTTTCAGATCCGACTTAAGTTCAACCCCTTTAATAATAATGTGCAAGGCTGCATGACAGAAAGACGTCAAATGAATAAAATAAGGAAAAGTGGAACGTTGCATAATATGGGCTGAAAAAGTGGAAGTTTTACTGTAAAGGCGATTGATAGGAGAATATGAAGATGTTACACCAGTGATACTCAACTTACTGACCAATTTCACCCACAGTAGGGTATCCCTTGGCTGTTAGTTGGAAAGTTGAAGATCAGCGATCTGTGCAGTGCACAGAAACTGTGACCCTTTATTTTCAAGTTCACCTGAACCTTAACTTTCTGCCAGAAAGCCTTTTTAAAACCCTTTAACATTGTGAAAGAGTTGGAGTTTGGTGGTTAGGTTTATGAAAAGACTATGGTTTGTTTTAAAATAATAAGTCAATGTTGACTTTTGGTTTCACACGAGACACGATCAGAGGTCTCCTGGGTGAAAGTGAAATGCAGACTTTGTCTCTGGCCCCTGGCCCATTTTGCAAAAGTGGCTCCTGGGCAAAGCAAGTTGAGTTAGGCTGCTCGATAATGGCAAAAATCATAATGATGATTATTTTGGTCTGTACTGAGATCATCATCATTTGACATGATGACTTATTGACTTTAGAAAAACATCATGAACTTTAAAAAAAAAACAAAAAACCATTTCTTTTTAACAGTGGATTTTGACACATTAGATATAATTTAACTAAAAAACAAATAAAAAAGGAAATGTTTTGCCACAGCCTGGCTGAGAATGAGTTTGGGCTTTTAGGGAGGTGCGAGTGCGACTGATGTAAACAGGGGGCACGCTAGATTTAAGTTAAGTTAGCTTTTATTGATCCCTGTCCGAAAATTTGTTATCTGCAATTAACCCATCCTACGATGGGTGATTTCTAACACCATATAAAATGGCACAATAATCGTTTAATTTCAATTGTCTTGTTTTCATAATCATTGAAACGGGTTATGGAAAAGTTGGTCATCTTTGTGCTACACTGATTCTATAACATGAAGTTAATTTATACATCCTAAGTAAGTTGCACACTTTGATGTTTGGTAGCAGTAACCTCAAGACAAGTTAGGGACATGTCTCCACTAATATCCACTGGCTACTGACTTATCCCAATAATTTTGATCAAAAAATGTAAATACAACCACTGTTTGTCACTGTCTGTGAGTGTCCAGTCAAAGCATTTGGTAGCCTACACAAACAGTTAACAGTCAGCTGCAAATTAGCTAGAGAATAACCAAAAGGCAGATTTGTTGTCTGTGGAGTATTACGGTTAGACAATTAAATTAGAAAAAAGTTGTAATAATTGGAGAATAAAGTCCTAACAGAATAGGTTGTGTGGAGTCATATGTGCATGTTTTAGTATTTTCCTGGCACATGCACATTTAAAGATGTTACTTCCCCAAACAGAAAATGAGGGACGATCTAAATCATGCCTAAATGTGTGATGCAGCAGGGATGATTATACATGAGAAAAGGATCTACAGGAGAAACATATCTGAAAGCAATACAGAATGTCTGAGAGCAACACTGCATTATTTCTGTTATGTTTTAATATTTTGAATTGTCACCTGCAATCTGATTTTTTGTTTCCCTTTACATAAAGACATTTCCACCACAAACTGATGCAGAGAAGGCAGAAATTGGTGCAGAAACAATCAGCAGAATGCAGGAAATTAAGTGTTTAATACTCAAAATGTTTGGGGGGAGGACTCCCAGACCCCTGGTTGTATCCCTACAAGTGTTCAAAAGAAACCTACACTCTTGCCTCAGGACTTGTAATAAAAGCCGCAGATTTACTGTAATACACATTAATGGAGGTAAACGTGTGGGTCTAAGTATGTAACACCATTTGCCTAATGAAGGTCTAGTGCCAAAAACGTTGACAGCTTATAAATTTATTTTTGCAAGTTAGACAGTGAGGGTAGTTTCTTTGCAATCTCGTATGATGGTAAAAATATGTGCAGCAGATGTGAAGTTGCATCATTATTGTCTTTGTTTTGATTAAACCCCAAGTTCTGACACCAGTCCAGAGCTTGAAATGACTTCCTAATACTTCTGCATCTACTATATTTATGTGTGCATGTTCCTTATTTCTCCTTTTAGGACATAAATCATTCTGACAAATCACACACACAACGACCTGACGTTTCTCAAGACTGACAGTGACGCTCATGTGCGTACACACATACAGTCCATTCACAAACTCACAAAAACACACACGGGTGAAAATTGTTTGGTTCTGCTTTATGATGCATGTTTACATCATCCCAATGGGTGAAAGGCTGGGAGGAGTTGATATAACCAGGGGATAATGAACAAGATGAAGAGAAGAGAAGAGATTTTTACTATTCAAGAAGGATAACAAAATGTCTTCTAATGAAATTGATGATTGTTTTCATACTATTTTTATAGTACTATTATTTAAGGTCAGCATTTTTTCAGCAATAACCCTAATGTATTTAATTACATATTTATTTACCTCACATGGTAGTTTTGATTGTTAGTGGCAGAGTCTGCCATTCCCGCACTGGATTCACTAGATTTGTCACTAAAGTTAGCAATGACAGCAATAGCTCATCAAAAATCCACTAAACAAGAAAACGGTCATTCTGTGAAGGTTTAGACAGAACATCAGCTTAAAGATTGCAGGGAGTAATCAAGCGGGAACCTCTGGGTCTGAAAAGTGAGGCCACCCGGAAATAACTTGAACCTGCATTCTATCGAATGGCCAGCAGGGGGCGACTCCTCTGGTTGCAAAAAGATGTCCTGTTCCATTAGAATTAATGGTAAAATGAGCCTACTTCTCAGCTGATTTATTACCTAAGTAAACACTTTCCTAATGAGTTTATGGTTTCAATCATGATGTTTATTTAGTAAATTATGGTCCAATTTACATTTAGCTGACGCTTTTATCCAAAGCGACTTGCTATATATGTCAGAGGTCGCACGCCTCTGAAGCAACTTGCAACTAAGTGTCTTGCTCAGGGACACATTGGTGGATGTGTCACAGTGGGGAACTGAACCCAGTTCTATAACGTCTAAGACATGCGTCTTATCCACTGTGGCATCACCACCCATGGGTTAGAGGAAAATAAAGCAACGTATGCTTTAGGGCGGGACTACCGTGTGATTGACAAGTTGTTAACACGGCGACCTGAAAATCAGGCTAAAGGTGACTCGTATCCGCTGCACTGTGTAAATTTGATCAGCGCGTTGAAAAAGCTTATTATGAGTCAGCTGTTAATTTTTGTTAGTTTTAAGCCTGTTTTTAGCTAGCCAATCTCAGTTAAAATCACATTTAAAGAGCATTATGGATGCACCTATCTAACCAAACTAACTAGCGCCACCGTCTTTTCGAAATATCACTATGTCCAGTGCCGCTGGTTGCAAAACCTGGCGAAAATCAAGGCTTTATAACTGCAGTCCAGAAACCAATGGGTTACGTCACAATGACTACGTCCACTTCTTATACACAGTCTGTGAGAGTAATGGACTTTATGATAACAACATGGGTTTGGCAGCAGTGTAAGAAACACCTGTTGCTCTTCTGCTGCCTGAGGTATGTTACCTGCAGTATCAAACCACACTTGCTATTAGAACCAGTAACCACAGGTGTCGCTGAATCAACCAGGACTTAATCTTAAGGATTATATCTTTAAAGCCCTAGGAATAAGTCTGCAGAGATCAGAAATAATAATGAAAATCTCTAATCTTAAAGCAATATCAAAGAAAGGGACACCATAACAATAACAGTTCTGACCAAAAGAAATTGTCTGCCTGGAGAAGCAGTAGCTGAATAAACCAGAACAACGTTTGCCTCAAAAGTGAATTTGGAAAATGTCAAGTATAGCATGTTCCAGAGGGGCCTGGAGGATGAGATGAAGGCAGACAACGCACATATTCACACCCACTGCAACGCACATCCCGCACACAAACGCTTCGACCCGTTTATTGAAAGCAGTAAGAGCATTGACCATGGTTGTTGATTCATATCTCATCAAAAGTGCTTCGCTGCTCGGCCTCGTTTGGCACCATGAATCACCACACACACACACACACACACACACACACACAGAGTGCATAGGGCTAATGTTGTCTCAGAGTTTAATGACATTTGATTCATCACATCTTCATGTGCTCAGCTAGCATTCCCACTTTCATTAGTCCCCCCCGCCTTTTCCTCTTTTTCTCCCTCTGCCCATCCTTTCACACTGATAACACTACCCTAACTGGTCTTCTGACCTAATATTGAGCTGTAAAAAAACTGCCACTGAAGTGAGATCAGATCAGTTTTCTGTGCAAATCACCTGATGTCTTTCTATTTGAACACCCCGAGGAACATGTGATCTTCTCATCCCTCCATCTCTTATCATTCTATCCCTCCCTACCTTCTTTCTTCCTCTTCCAGACTATTTTTCAGAGCATCGTGAGTGCAGCCTGAGATCCTGGCAGATCGTTGCGACCAGGACTTTTCATTTATGGCCCTTCAACTGTGGAGTGACCTGCAGGAGGAGATCAGTCAAGCTATCTCTTCATCTTCATTTAAAGCAGAATAAATCATATATATACGGTATCTTTATTCTTTCCATCTCCCATGACTCCCCTTTTCCTCCCTCCTCTATCTATCCCTCCCTCTTTCCCTTCATCTCTCACAAAGTTATTATATCTCCTCCGCGAAAGGGAGAAAGATGAAGTCAGCATGACTGATCTTGGTCATATCTTCAGAATGTGTGTATGTGTGTTTGTGTGTATGCGGACTGTTCCCTGCAACTTTACGGGTGTTGTGCTGTGAATCTGTTAGAATCTACTGGGTGTGAATGGTTGTGTGTGTGTGTGTGTGTGTGTGTGTGTTGGTGTGCATGCGTGACTGATCTTTGGCTGCACCCACGGAAGCTCCAGGCTGGGGGGTGGGAGGGTGTAGAAGTGGAGGGGGGAGGCAATGAGGCGGCTAGGCAAACCCAGGAGGGAGAACTTATTGTGGGAGGGGAGAATTGTGGCGCCGGCTGCCTGTAGTGCACAGAGCTCACAGAGCTTGGTTATTTGGTCAGAACAAGATTAGAGGAGAGATGATGAGAGGTGGAGGATGCAACTGGGGAGGGGCTTGCAGGGGAGAAGAAGGGAGAAAAAGAAGAGAGAGTGCTGAGATAAAACCAAAGAAAGGCAGCGAGGAGATGCAGAGAGATAAAGAAAGTGGAGAAAGAGAGGCAGGAGAGAGTGTGTGTAGCTGTATTACAGCTATCGAGTGGCTGAAGAGCTGATGAGATGCATAATTAGGCAGATTTTATGGAGATAGTGAACTCGCCCCACTGGGCTGTGGATACAGCTGTCCAAGCATGTTAGAGAGTGCCGCGAAGTGCTGCCCATACTCCGGAGCGTGGCACACATTTAAGGCAATGGCGAGAGCAACTCAGTGGAACGAATAGAAAGACATCAGGGATGCAGCCTGGCTGTCCCCTCCAAACAGTGTTAAAAGTCACTGCAGAGTGCTCCACATGCATCAGTAAGTTTATGAAGTGTGGGTGTGTGCACAGGTCTGAAGAGGATAGCGATTGCAATCTGCAGACTGACCAACAGCTGTCCATTACGTTCACTGCATCTTTACTATGAGATATAAATATAGAAAAAAAGCTAATTCCCAAAAATTCAGACGTTTTTTAGATTTGAGAAGACAGATTTAAGAAGATTTATAGGTGGCAGTGAACACACCCCACTGAGTCTAGATGTTCATAGAGGGGCATATAAAGCAAGAAAGAGGCAACATTTTGGCTAATCATTTCTGGGAGTAGGATCTAATAAAAAATATAACATTTAAAATTCCAAATTGAAATTATATATCCCTAAGTGTATAAGTGTATCCCAAAATACTTCAAGCAGGCTGTCTCTGTGTGCGTTTGGTCAATACTCTGGTGGTCACTCAATGTTTCTCCTTATAGGACTGTTCCGGACATCAACCTGCCGCCAGGCTCATCCATCACTATAAAAAGGATAAACACACTGTCTCTCACAAAGAACACACTGCCACAAGATGCTTGCATATAACTGACAAAACACACACCATGCAAGAAAAACATCTATATAGGCAGAACACACACACACATGCAGAAAGTCAGATCAAGCCTTTAGCCAAGGTCACAAGGTTTAAGACTGAGAGAGAGACAGAGAAAGCATGTGTATAATCCCACGGCGTTCGGTCACAACGGAACTCTTTCCCTTATTCCAACCCCTTCTTTTTGATTGCTCCCTTAAAAACTTCCATTTAATTTTTCCTGTTTTTGTCATGTGGCAGTGCGAAAGGCGGTTTTCTGGCCTAATCGTTTAAACTACAAGAGATGGTGAAGCGACGCTCATGAGCAGAGGAGTCCTGCTGTTCTGTCCCAAATTTCACCACAGGCTACCCAGTCAGTGTTGGTTAATATTATCAAGCCTGAAGCAGTACACTGTCTCCTATCTCTTCCTTACCCTTTATGTCTAATTATTTCTTTGTTTGAATGTTTTTATCTTCTTTGAGGAAATTTTACCCTTTAAAATGCAGTTATGTGTTCTTCCGTCGTGTAAAGCTGTATGAAGTATGAACATATGGGCCTGCAGCCAAAGTCCCCAGTTTTAGATAGAGTTTTCTTGCTCTCTATCGGTCCCTTCATCTGCACGCTGCATAAACACGCAAAAGTTTGTGCAGGCGAGGACATCAGACAAATGGGGTTAAAAGGGTTTTAATGGGCTGTGACATTAAAACGAGAGAAGATGATGCATGATATGATGAGCTGGCTGTGTGCAGGGTTTGTGTGTGAGAGAGAGGTGTCTGTGTGTGTGTGTGTGTGTATGTGTGTGTATGTAAGGATACTTTTTTCAAGAGGTGTATGGCGGGAGTGTAAGTGGCCAGGGGCATGGAAATCAGAGAACTCTGGAGGTGGAAATGAATTAGTATGAATACTTATCTCAGGAAGAGTGCATAAATAAGCCTGATTTATCCAGTAGAAGTGGTGGGCACCGTGTATATGTGTGTAGGTGTTTGAGAAATGTAGTGTAGCTAATCAAGCAACATGCAAAGACTGATAACATGCAACTGTAGCATCAAACGGACAAAACATACAGAGGCCATAGAGACTAGCAGTGACCAGTCAGTCGACACCTGCGGTGAGTGAGACCATAACGGTATCTAAATAAGTGCTTTATGGTTGATTAATTTACTTTGTCGCTTATTTAAAAAGCCTCCAATGCCCGGATC